>NC_037093.1:11338532-11673243 GCF_002994745.2 Rosa chinensis | reverse complement strand
TTATCACAGCCAACATCTCCTTCTTCAAACTTGGAGACCAACTGAAGCCAAGCACAGCTTCAGTTGACTTATTGACACAGACTTAGTCAACATATCAGCAGGATTCTCACTTTCTTGAATCTTCAACAATTGCAGCACTTCAGTTTCCACGAGTTCTCGTATGTAGTGATACTTCATAGGAATGTGTTTAGTCCTTGAATGAAAAGCAGGGTTCTTTGCCAAGTGAATTGCACTTTGACTATCACTGTGCAATGCACAATTCTCTTGCTTTTTACCCAATTCCTCCAACAGACCCTTTAGCCACACCATCTCCTTACCAGCCTCTGAGACTGCTACATACTCGGACTCCGTTGTAGACAGGGCCACTTGCCCTTGCAAATTTGAGACCCAAGATACGGCAGCACCACCCACAGTATACACATAACCAATAGTACTCCGACAAGTATCATGATCTCTTGCCAAGTCTGCATCAACATATCCTTGTAGTTCAGCACTACCTCTCTTAAAACAAAGAGACATATCAGTAGTACCCCGAAGATACCTCATGATCCACTTCACAACCTCCCAATGTTGCTTTCCTGGATTACTCGTGTACCTACTCACAACTCCAACTGCATGAGCAATATCGGGTCTAGTACACACCATAGCATACATTAAGCATCCAACTGCCGATGCATAAGGTACATTCTTCATGTATTTTTTCTCTTTTTCGCTCTTGGGTGATTGTTCCTTGGACAATTTAAAGTGAGCCGCCAACGGTGTTCCTACAGCCTTCGATTCATCCATATTGAATCGCTTAAGCACCTTTTCAATATACTCCGCTTGTGAAAGCTTCAGAGTACCAGTGATGCGGCTGAAATAGCTTCACAATTTAACCCTGCAAAATGTAGTTGTCAGTATAGGATAAGCAGGGATCGTTCAGTCCGGGGATTGTAGGGTACACCTACACAAAAAGGTCAATTAACAAATAAAAGAATAAAATGGGGGTTTTGAAAGTTGGTTCCTAATCTACATAAAATAAAAACAAAACAAATAAAACTATATACAATGATCGACTTCCCTAACCTAGACCAATACCACTTGGAAATTACTAAGTGTAAAAACAGAAAATCCATTTCAACATGCTACAAAAATGTGCCCATCTTAAATGCCTAGATAAGAGCCCAAATGAAAAGCCTCAGCGGATCAATCCATTTATCTGATTCATTCTAATGTAGGCTTGGATCAGAAAAGTCCTTACCAAGCCTAATACTACTAATTTTCGAAAACACTCAGCGTAATTCTCTTAACTAGTAATATTATCTAACCCACGAATCAACTCACACGTGCAAATTAACCATTACACATAGAATTTAACACGTAATTTCCAGAATCGTTTAACCATTGAACATAGTTTTTACCACTTTTTAGAACTAATTGCTACTTGTTTAACTCAGCGCCTTAACAAATAACAATTACTCTTGGCAAATTAAGCAAACACACAAGAACTCTCACCTTTATTCTAGCATGCAAACTTATGAACCTAACTCTGAAAATTACCTAAACACGTAAAAGGGCACAAGATTGTAATATGCATCATAAAAGAATTCTCGAAATTAACTCAATAATAAACTGAAAATCTCAAAAATATTAATAAAAATATTCTGAATATTTCGTGTCTCCAATTACACAACTCACAAATGCAAACCCACAAAACCGAAACAAAAATTGTAAGTAGAGTCATAGTTACACTTTGAAGCTTTCCTCAGCGGCTTGGCAACAAGGTGATGAACTCGTCTCTGCTATGGTGGTGGAGCGTCCTTGACTCAGCGCCTTGAGCTTTGTAGATTGATGGATGGATGGTGTCACGGTCTTATAGGTGATGGAAGTTTAAGGAGTGAATTGGGCAGAGTCTCGGAAAAGTTTTTGGCCAGGAAGTGATAGGCCAGGAAATGATCTTGGCTCGGAAGTGATCTTGGCTAGGAAGTGATGCAAATTCAGTTCTGGACGTTGTCTATTTATAGGGGAGCATTGGTTGGCTTTTGTCGATCATACCCTTCATCATTGGACGGATGAAATTGCACCGTATTTCCTTTAATTTTCCAGCTGAAACATCTTTCTCCTTTAAGGCCTTAACTCCTCTCATAATTGGGCAATTCCTTTAATTTCCAAGCTGAAACATCTTTTTCCTTTATTCTCCAACTGAAAACATCTTTCACTTTATTTCCCTTCTTCATTGCTTGGTCAACCTGGATTTAATAAAGGGCACAAAATTAAATTCTTAGAGAAAATAAAAGAAATTAAAACAATTTAATTTCAGAAAAATACACCCATAAATTCTCTGTTAAGGCCCACAGATTAGCATGACGTGAGGAATCCTGATCCAGCTAGGATTCTTCATGAATTTTGAGTTTTCTGCCTATTTCACGCCAAACACTCTACAAGACTCTTAAAATGACTCGATGACTCAAAACACGAAATTTAAGGGAGAAACAAGGCTAAAATGGAGCACATACTCATTAATATCGTCGCACATTGTGCTCCTATCAACTACCCCACACTTAGCTTTTGCTAGTCCCTTAGCAAAACAAAAATACAAAACAAAACAAAGATTCAACGAAAAGCAAGTAAATGACTCTATTGCTCCTAACTGTTGTCTCAGAGACTCCAAACTCATGGCTTTCACGTTAAACACTTAATCAAAATCGCATAGATAATTCCATGGTTAATAAACATGTGACATTCATATGACTAAGCAAGATATGGAGAACTTAAGTTATACAGTAAATGATAGCATGTTTCGAACAAGTCCAATCCAAACTCATAGGGCATACTCTCGATTTTTCTCTCAGAAATGGCTATGCTTAAAAGCTTCACACTCAAGTATATGCAAGAGAATAAATTGTAAGGCAACAAACAGCTTGCATATTTCATCAATAAACGCATTTTGTGAAAAAATTTTAAAGACCTCATGAAATGACTAAGTGCACAACCATAAGCTCGACTGCGTACCTGACTCCACTAACCAAAGGCTGCCCATCTCAAGGATCAAGTAAGCACTTAAAACAGGTTGTAATGGGGCTAAGCTAGGGTTTTCGAAATGAAGATTAAGGATACAAAAATCCTAAGGACCTAGCAGAGCATATATGGACCACCTTATGTCACCATTTTTGTGGGCCAATTATCATTGTTTTGGGCCCAAACTTCACTCTAACCAACATGAGAATGGACAAAGGCATAATTTTCAACTTTGAGCCTTCTACAAATTTGAAAGTCCAAAACCACAGTTCAACAATTTCCCAAGAGTTTTCTTTTCAATTTGTCTCCTCTTTTGCCGTTTTTCTTTCTTTCATTTTTTTTTTCATTTTCTTTCATTCATTTTTCACGGCAATCTTCTTTCTTTTTCTTGGTTTTTCCCCACCCCACACTTGTCTTTCATCGTCACCCCTACACACTATGTCATGCTCTACTAAGTCCCTAAGACAAGGGTAGAGATATCCTGTACTAAGCTCATGGTAGGGTAGTGAGGGTGATGAAACAAAGGGTTTCAACGTAGGCTCAAAGGGGTTCATTCTAAGGAGTCCCACGACGGGCACAATTGGGGACACATGCTTGTTTGGCTATGATGGTTACCCTAATGCCTCCTATCCTATCCAGGATCAGAGCATATTATGGCATACAAGTTTTGACAGTCACAACAGTCAAGTTCTAGTACTCTCTAGTCCATTAAAATCTATGGCACATGATCATTGGATTTTCAAAGAATGATGAGGTTTTGCAAATACAGCCATGAAATTATGAATTTATCAATAAGCACTCGAAAAGAAAGTATTTTAGCTCAACAGCTCACTTAGGGTCAAATGAATTAGACTTAATCCTAGCATGCTTAATGAACCAAGTTACAATCCTATCTCAAATCTTCATACAAGCATCACAACGTCGATTAACCACATAATTCAATTAAGTCCTATTTCGATTGTGAAAACCTTCAGCCATGAATTCAGAGACATGTTCATCCTAGACGTTAGGGGCATCCTAAGACTCAAACAAACAAAAACACTCTAAAACCAACGAATTTTTTTTTTTTTTTTTTTTAAAATAAAGGTGTAAAATAAACTAAACTAAAATAAAGGTGTAAACCCTCCCCACACTTAGAATCTACATTGTCCTCAATGTAGGCAAGAAATATGGTATATAGACCCTAAATATGGGGGGCTACGAAAATAAGGGAAGGGTAAAATAAACAAACAATAAACAAAGACACAAGTACAATTCAACCTAAGCAAGTGAAGGGATAGAAATTTCAAACTCTCGTTGATGGCTCCTCCACAGCTTCGCTTGAAATGGGTTGCCTCCCATGCAGCGCTTAATATTTATAGTCCTTCAGCCTGGACTCTTCTCCTTGTTCACACATCATGGGGTGCCTCCTGGAGGGGTATCTCTTCCAATGTGTGCCCCACCAAGGACTCATAGTAGGGCTTGAGACGATGCCCATTTACCTTGAACTCCTTCCCCGTCTTCTCACTCTTGATCTCTATAGCACCATGAGCAAACACATTTGTAACTATAAATGGGCCAACCCAACGAGAACGAAGTTTACCTGGGAATAGCTTAAGTCTGGAATGGAATAACAGAACTTTCTGGCCCACTTGGAAGCTTTTTCCGCGAATCATTTTGTCATGGTAGGCCTTTGTCTTCTCCTTGTATATCCATGAAGCATCGTAGGCCTCATTCCTTATCTCCTCAAGCTCATTTAGTTGTAGCTTCCTATGTAGGCCTGCTTCATCATAATCCATGTTGAACTTCTGGACAGCCCACCAAGCCTTGTGCTCTAGCTCCACTGGAAGGTGGCATGCCTTTCCGTAGGCCAACCTAAAGGGAGACATCCCAATAGGCGTCTTGTAGGCCGTTCTGTAGGCCCACAACACATCATCCAATCTCTGGCTCCAATCCTTCCTTGTCGGGCCCACTGTCTTCTCGAGTATCCTCTTGATCTCCCTGTTGGATACCTCTGCTTGGCCACTGGTCTGAGGGTGGTAGGGCGTGGACACCTTATGGGTTACCCCATACTTCTTCAACAAAGCCTCGATTGTACGGTTGCAAAAGTGAGAACCTCCATCACTGATTAGCACACGTGGCACTCCAAACCTGGAAAATATGTTAGTTTTCAAGAAACCTGCAACCACTTTTGAATCGTTAGTCCTGGTGGCTTTTGCTTCCACCCACTTTGATACATAGTCCACAGCCAATAGTATATATAAACAACCATTAGACGAGGGAAATGGGCCCATAAAGTCAATGCCCCAAACATCAAAAATTTCTACATTTATTATTGGGCTCATGGGCATTTGATCTTTTGGGCCAAGATTACCAGTCCGTTGGCACCTATCACAAGAAATACAAAACAAGTTTGCATCCTTGAAGATAGTGGGCCAATAAAATCCACAATCTAAGACCTTCAAGGCTGTTCTACGAGGCCCAAAGTGGCCTCCACAAGCCTCACTATGGCAAAATGATAGAATTGACCTATGCTCAGACTCTGGGACACATCTCCTAATGACTTGGTCACTACAATGCTTCCATAAATAGGGCTCATCCCAAATAAAGTGCCTAGCCATTTTCTTCAATTTATCCTTACTAGCTTTGGAAAGTGTGTCAGGAAATGTCCTAGTGACTAAATAGTTAACTATATCCGCATACCAGGGCACACTAACCTCTATCCCAAAGAGCTGCTCATCTGGGAAAGTTTCCTGTAGGGGCTGGACGTCCTCCTCGTGTACTATCCTGCTCAAATGGTCCGCCACCACATTCTCGCTGCCCTTCTTGTCCTTGATCTCTAGGTCAAATTCCTGAAGCAACAGGATCCATCGAATCAATCTGGGCTTGGCCTCCTTCTTGATCATCAGATATCTTAAGGCTGCATGGTCAGAGTAAACAATTACTTTAGAGTGCAATAAATAAGAACGAAACTTATCTAAAGCAAAGACTACAACCAAGAGTTCTTTTTCAGTGGTGGAGTAGTTGAGCTGGGCGTCGTTGAGGGTCCGAGAAGCATAGTAAATAGCATAGGGCTTCTTATCCTTCCTCTGGCCCAACATAGCTCCAACAGCATAGTCTGATGCATCACACATAAGCTCGAAGGGTAGACTCCAATCCGGAGGGCATATGATGGGGGCCGTGGTCAACAACTCCTTGAGCTTTTCAAACGCCTTCTTGCAATCCTCATTGAACACAAAGGGCACGTCCTTTTGCAATAGGGCACACATAGGTCTCGCCACCTTGGAGAAGTCTTTGATGAACCGCTTGTAAAATCCTGCATGGCCAAGAAAAGAGCGTACCTTCCTCACAGTTGTGGGGGAGGGTAAGTGACGTACAAGATCAACCTTAGCCTTATCTACCTCAATGCCCCTATTAGATATTATGTGTCCTAACACTATTCCTTGTGTCACCATGAAGTGACACTTCTCCCAATTCAGCACAAGGTTAGTTTCTACACATCTCTTAAGTATCAATCCTAGATTCTCTAAACAAGTATCAAAATCTTTACCAAAGACACTAAAGTCGTCCATAAAGACTTCAATAATATTTTCAATGTATTCTGAGAAAATGGAAAGCATACATCTTTGGAAAGTACCTGGTGCGTTGCATAAGCCGAAGGGCATGCGCCTATAAGCAAAGGTCCCAAAGGGGCATGTGAAGGTCGTCTTCTCCTGATCCTCGTGGGCTTGCAGATCTGGTTGTACCCACTATATCCGTCCAAGAAGCAATAGTAGGAATGGCCCGCTAAGCACTCCAACATCTGGTCAATAAAAGGCAAGGGCATATGATCCTTCCTCGTTGTGGCATTTAGCTTCCGGTAGTCGATACATACCCTATGACCAGTGACTAATCTCTGGGGCACTAGCTCATTATCCTCATTCTTCACCACTGTCACCCCAGACTTCTTGGGCACCACTTGCACTGGAGAGACCCACTTACTATCAGAAATGGGGTAGATCACCCCACAATCTAGCAATTTGATCACCTCGTCTTGGACCACCTTCATCATGGGCGGATGTAGACGTCTTTGGGCTTCTCTTGTGGGCTTGGCGCCATCTTCTAATAGGATCCGGTGGACACACGTGGTTGGGCTGATCCCCTTGATATCTGCCAGAGTCCAACCAATGGCAGTCTTGTGCTTCTTCAACACGTCCACCAACTTTCTTTCTTGCTCTACCTCCAGCGTTGATGATGTGATCACTGGGAGGGTCTCCTTTTCTCCTAGGTACGCGTACTTCAAATGCTCAGGGAGTACCTTTAATTCCAACTTGGGTGCCTCCAGTGAGGCCACAGTCTTGATCACTCTAGGCTCCTCAATGTCCCACTCAACCTTGGGGATAGGTTCCCCATTTGCATCATATCCGACCCCCTCCTCTAGGGTCAAAGCCAATTTGTCCTCAACCATTGCTTCAGAGAAAACCTGTGCGAGTGAGTCAACGACATCAATAGCAAAGCAAGGTTTCAAATCAGAAACAGGGTTCCTCATGGCTTCAAGAATGTTGAAGCGTATAACATCACCATCAAACTCCATGGTGAGAGTCCCTTTGTACACGTCGATTTTAGTTCTTGCAGTCCTCATAAAGGGACGCCCTAAAAGTAATGGTGTGGTATTTAGGGGCGATTCCTCCATGTCCAATACGTAGAAATCCGCAGGGAATATCAGATGGTTTACCTACACAAGAACATCCTCAACATACCCTTGAGGGTATTTGTTAGACCTATCAGCAAGTTGAATGACAACATTATCCCTCTTAAGAGGGCCTAGACCTAGGGACACATACAAATTATAAGGCATAACATTTATGGATGCCCCCAAGTCTAACATCACATTTTCAAACCTGGTGTCACCAATGATACAGGGAACAGAAAAACTCCCTGGGTCCTTCAACTTTGGGGGTAGCTTCCTCTGGATAACGGCTGATACCGTCTCGCTCATTTTCACCACCTCCTTCTCTCTCGTCTGCCTCCTTGTGGTGCATAGCTCCTTCAAGAACTTGGCGTATTTAGGCACCTGTTTGATGCACTCAATCAAGGGCATGTTCACTTGAACCTTCTTGAAGATTTCCAAGATCTCTTGATCAGATTTATCTTTCTTTGTCTTGGCAAACCTGCTTGGGAAAGGTATAGAAACAATTGGGTTAGTCTTAACTAAACCACTAGAGTTAGGAATTGTACCTTTGGGTGCCTCAGCTTGGGGCAAGTCAACTTCCACCCTCGATGTAGCTGGGTCCTTCTCAACGTCCTTCTTAGACACCTCCACAACGTCTTCTTCTTCATTATGGGCCGCTTGGGCCTTCTTGTGGGCTCTGGGAGGGTCAACTAGTACGCGCCCACTCCTAGTGATGATGGCTTGGGCGTGCTCATTCCTTGGGTTAGGCACTGTGTTGCTTGGAAGTTTCCCTGTTTCAGCAATCCGGCCCATGAAATCCACCACTTGGCCCATTTGATTCTTGAGCTCAGCAATATCCTTTGAATGGGTCGCCTGTCCTACAACCAAAGCTTGAGTAGCCGTGTTAAGTTGTTGTTGCCCCGCAGCAAGGGACTTCAATAGTTCATCATAATTAGGGGCACTCAAAGTATTAGAAACAGGAGGCGGAGGTACAGAATTGGGAATACCAAAAGTTTGAGGTACCTGAGTCCTCAAAAACAAACCTGGTGGTCGCTGAGAATTCTGACCTGGGCCTTGAGGTGGTCTCAAGGTGTTATCATTGTTGGCCCAACGAAAGTTGGGGTGGTCTCTGAGCCCAGGATTGTACGTATTGGAGTAAGGGTTGTACCTCGGGCCTCCTTGACCTCCTTGATACCCTAGGGCGTTAACAGATTCCCATCCTTCTGGAGAGGCAAGTTGGGGACATTTATCTGTGGGGTGCCCTTGAGTCGAGCACATCCCACACACTTGAGCCATTGCTCCTCCTCCATTAATGTTTAAGACTTGAGACAGCAGAGTAGACATCTTGTTGACCTTGTCTTCAAGAGCAAAGTTAGTGAACACCTCATGTACCCTCCGTTGAGAGGAAAGCACCCCCTCATATTGTTGATAGTTTAGTGCACGATTAGTGACAAGACCCGCCCCGAATTCCACCCTGGAATCCGAAGTGGCCCTGCGGGACCCACCTCTAAAGGAGATTTACCAAAATTTTCGGCATAACCTCCCTTAAAAATGGGTAACCCAAAATCCTGTTGAAAGCTAATAATTCACTTCAAAAAAATCCAACCACAACTCCTGGAGCCACCCTGCTCCCAAATTTAAACAACCCAACTCAAAACTATCCACATCAAACATAAACTCCGAAAGATACAATTTACTACAATCACCAAAGTTAGGTCATCGACCTCGAATATAATACATATAAGTTGGGTCACATATCCCTTAGTAATCAGAGCATTCTAGGAATATAAATAGACAAGGAATACAGTAGGTTAACCAGGTAACCTACAGAAGGTGATGGCGGAAGCAGGTGCGGTCACTATGGCTCACACTCGTACACCGAGCAACAACACTGCAATCTGGGCATTTGAAACCGAAGGGCCCAGGGAAAAGTATATAAAAACGTTAGCGTGAGTGGACAAAAATAAGTAATTGAAAGAAAAAGGGTTTTATACTTTTCCACAATTATCTCAATAAAACTCCCGATGCATGCAATAATTAAGAAAAGACCGACTAGCCCCGCTAGTCAAGAACAACAACAAAGAATATGGGGAAAATGGGTTCACCATACGGGAATGGAGCCCCTCAGGCTCAACCTACCCTCGACTGCCACTCACACATAGATTGTGCAAGGAGGAGAACTAATAACCTCAACTTCCATTCACACATAGATTGTGTGAGGAGGAGAATATCACCTCGACTACCACCCACGTGAGGAGGAGAAAGCTACCTCACTGCCACTCACAAACACAAAGTAAGTGAGGAGGAGACCTATTCACATGACCCGCGTATGGTGAGGAAGGAGATCGTCCAAAGCCAGTAAATCTGTATAATTTCCCCACTTATCTCACGAAATAAGAATCCAAGTGTATAAAGACGTGACCCCGCACGCCAAGATCATCTCAAGTTCCAATATAAGTAGGGTATAAAGAAGTATAAAGTTTTGCTTCTTCGAATTCTTATTTCGTAAATCTCTTAAAAAGCTCCAAGAGCTGAGTATAAATATAAAATCAATAGTATAAATTTCCGAATCCGCATAAAACAAAATCCTCAAATCGAGCATAACGAATCTTAATTCAAAAGTTCAAACCAATAAAACATTCAATAATCCAAACCAAAATAAAATGCTCGATAAATAGTTGTTAAATCAATAACTTAAAACTTGCGGAATTTAATTTGCATGCATCAATTAAAATCAAAGGTCCACTCACAATAAGCGGTCAATCCTGACGTCGCTCGTGATTCTCCTCGTATGGAGACTCCTCTCGTCCTGTACGAAGAACAATCATAAATATATAATTCACAGGACGGAACTTTAACTTTACGATACTTATAATTGGAAATTCAAAACATCCCTCTTCCTAAAATCCGACTCCTCAACTCTCTACAACATCCATCCTTAATGCTCCAACAATAATCTATCATTGATGCTATACCTAGAGTGAATTCAAAAGGAATTCGGCGATCGAATTCACGATAATCAATAATTAATCATTTAAACTCAATTTGTAAATCCTCCAACTTCCACCAAACTTCATGCATTACGTTCTACAATCATTCACTGGTACAGGGGATTAAAATGACGTCTAAAACCCTACTGTACGCGCCTCCACGCGCTACCTACAGTGGCGGCACGTGGGGACCACGCGCCGGCGGCGACCTTCTCCGATGACCACCAAATTCCGGCAACAACATCATCTCAACAGACCCAATCAACTTCTCAACTACAACATTGATCAATTTTAACTCCAAATGGCCGAAATCAAACAATGAAAACAAAACCCAGAAAACTTCAAGAACCTAAGAATTTCAATTCGTCGATTCGACCTCTACACAACAAATCGTGATACAAGGCCATAGGGGAAATGATCAGTGATGAAAACCGAACCTTCGACGGTGAGATGGGGGCCGGAGGTGGCCGGAATGGCCGGGAATCGGCCAAAATCCAAAACTGCAACCGGGGAGGAAATTCGTTCGATCCGAGCTTTTCCGGCCAAATCGTCCAAAGATGCTTCCACAGACGTGACCGGGGGAGGAAACCGAGCTTGGGGTTGGCCGGATTACGTCCGGAGGCGGCCGGAAGAGGAAGAACTCGGAGGGGGAGCGAATCGGCCGAGAGAGGAAGGGAGAGTCGGGGAGAGAGAAAGAGAATGGGGGGGGTGGGTTTCCGGTTTTGGAAACCTACCCTGGTAAGTTTCTATTTTTATCCAAAAGTTACCATGAACAGTAATTTTCTTAATTCACTCATAACTTTTGCATACGAACTCCGATTTTTACGTACCACATATGCACGCGCTCGGTTTAACGCCCTCTACAACTTTCATGAAGGAAATTTTCTCAAATTAATAACTCACAAAAAGTCAATTTTAAACCACCCCCTAAACGTTAAAATTATAACCGCGAACGGTAACCATAAGGAATTCCATGCAACTGAATAACAAGGGTATATCAGATATGGGGTGTAACAATTCACCCCCCTAGCAAAAATTTCGCCCTCGAAATTTACGTACCTGTCAGAACAGATGGGGGTACTGTCGTCTCATTAAATCTTCCGGTTCCCAAGTGGCTTCTTCCACCAAATGATTACTCCACAATACTTTAACTAAAGGTATCGTCTTGTTTCTAAGGACCTGCTCTCTCCTGTCGAGTATCTGGATCGGTTTCTCCTCATAAGTAAGGTCCTCCTTCAAACGAATGGGCTGTTCTTCTAAAACATGGGAGGGATCAGCAATATACTTGCGGAGCAGGGACACGTGGAAGACATCATGAATCTTTGATAACCTCGGAGGTAGAATCAGTCTGTATGCAACTGGGCCAACTCGATCTTTAATCATAAAAGGTCCAATAAATCGGGGACTAAGCTTCCCTCGCTTTCCAAATCTTACTACACCCTTCCAAGGGGACAATTTCAAGAATACCCAATCACCCTCTTGAAATTCCAAGTCTTTCCTGCGGTTATCCGCATAACTCTTTTGTCGACTCTGAGCAGTCCTGAGTTTCTCCTGGATCAACTTAACCTTTTCGGTGGTAATCCGTACAATCTCTGGACCTATGAGCTTTCTTTCTCCCACTTCATTCCAACATAAAGGAGTACGGCACTGTCTTCCATAGAGAGCTTCGTAAGGAGCCATGTCAATACTGGAATGATAGCTATTATTGTAAGCAAACTCAATCAATGCCAGATGGCTATCCCAACTTCCTTTGAATTGCATAACACATGATCTCAACATGTCTTCCAAGGTTTGGATAGTTCTCTCAGATTGCCCATCAGTCTGTGGATGAAATGCCGTGCTAAAACTTAATCCAGTACCTAAAGCCTCATGCAGACTCTTCCAAAATTTTGAGGTGAAACGAGGATCTCGATCAGAGACAATGGAAACGGGTGGTCCATGAAGTTTCACGATTTCATTCACATAAAGTTTCGCCAGCTTGTTCATCCCATAAGTCTTGTTAACAGGTAAGAAATGAGCAGACTTGGTGAGTCGATCCACAATCACCCAAATACTATCATGACCATCGCGAGTTCGTGGAAGACCTGAAATAAAATCCATGGTGATGTGCTCCCACTTCCACTCCGGAATAGGCAACGGCTGTAGCAATCCTGAAGGTTTCTGTCTTTCTGCTTTTACCTGTTGGCATATCAAGCACCTACTCACATACTTTGCAATTTCCCTTTTCATATTTCTCCACCAATAGTATGGTTTCAAAGTTCGATACATTTTTGTCCCGCCAGGATGCATAGCGTAAGCAGAACTATGAGCCTCCTCCAAAATTTCCCGTTTAAGATCATGAAGGTTAGGTACACACATTCTATTCTCAAACATCAAGGCTCCATCTCTTCTAAGAATAAAGTCCGTTCTAGTACCATCACTCACTGCTTCTTTTAATTGTCTTAAATATTCATCTTCATCTTGTGCCTCCCGCACCCTATCAATGAGATTCGGCCTCACATGGAAGCTAGCTAACAATGCTCCAGACCCTTCTTCAATCGCCAAATTAACTCCTGTAGATCGCAATTCATAAAGTAAAGGGACTCGAACTGTCTTCAAATGGGCTAAAGAGCTAGAGGGCTTTCGACTAAGTGCATCCGCTACCACATTGGCCCTTCCTGGATGGTACTCGATAGTGCAATCATAATCCTTAATCAACTCTAACCACCTCCTTTGCCTCAAATTTAAGTCCCTTTGGTCAAGTAGATATTGGAGACTTTTGTGATCCGTAAAAATCTGGCATCGGGCTCCATAAAGGTAGTGTCTCCATAGCTTAAGTGCCAAAACTACAGCAGCAAGCTCAAGGTCATGAGTCGGGTAGTTCATTTCGTGAGGTTTCAACTGCCTAGATGCGTAAGCAATCACATTTCCATGCTGCATCAACACACAACCTAAACCTTGTCTTGAGGCATCGCTGTAAATCACATACTCCCCGCTATCATCAGGCAATACTAAAACTGGGGCACAAGTTAAACGTCTTTTGAGTTCTTGGAAACTTTGCTCACACTCATCCGACCAAACAAATTTAGCACTTTTCCTGGTCAATTTAGTGAGGGGGGCTGCAAGCTTAGAGAAATCCTGCACGAACCGCCGATAATAACCGGCTAAACCCAAGAAACTACGAATCTCCGTCACTGTGGTGGGTCTTCCCCAATTCAAAACCGCTTCCACCTTCTGAGGATCCACACTAATACCTTCAGCTGATACCACATGACCCAAGAATCCTATGCTGTTAAGCCAGAATTCACACTTACTCAACTTAGCATACAGTCTAGCCTCCCTCAAAGTCCGAAGTACAAGCCTCAATTGCTTAATATGAAGCTCCTCACTCTTGGAGTAAACCAGAATGTCATCAATGAACACAATTACAAAACGGTCCAAGTATGGGCGGAATACTCGATTCATGAGATCCATAAAGGCTGCAGGAGCATTGGTTAATCCAAAAGGCATCACCACAAATTCGTAGTGACCATAACGTGATCGGAATGCGGTCTTGGGTACATCGGACTCTCTTATCCGTAGCTGGTGATAACCTGTCCTCAAATCAATCTTAGAAAAGACTTTGGCACCCCGCAATTGGTCAAATAAATCATCAATCCGTGGTAATGGATACTTGTTCTTCACTGTGACCTTATTCAATTTTCTATAATCAATACACAACCTCAAAGTGCCATCCTTCTTCTTAACAAAAAGCACCGGCGCACCCCAAGGGGACACACTTGGCCGAATGAAACCTTTATCCAACAACTCCTGTAACTGGGTCTTCAACTCCTTTAACTCAGCTGGGGCCATTCTATAAGGTGCCTGATATATAGGTGCAGTACCAGGGAGCAACTCAATGGTAAAATCTATTTCCCTTTCTGGAGGTAAACCAGGTAGTTCATCAGGAAACACATCCGGAAACTTCCTGACCACAGGAATATCCTCAATGTTCAACACCGCCCTCTTTGTATCCACAATGTGTGCTAAATAAGCCTGACAACCTTTATTCATAAGCTTTTCAGCCGTAATGGCCGAAATCAGGCAAGAGGAGAGAATGTTTCTCTCACCACGGAAGGTGATTTCCGGTTTTCCTGGACTTCGAAACACTACTTCTTTACGGAAACAATCAACCAATGCACCATGTGTCTCCAAAAGTCCATCCCCAGAATTACATCAAACTCCACAAGGTCTAGAGGAATTAGGTTGGCCTCTAGGCAAAAACCGTCAACCATTACACCACAACCATTAAAAACCCACTCTATCTTAAGTGCCCTTCCCGCAGGTAAAGAAACATACCACTCACCAATAAGGAGTGATGATGGCACATTTGCAAAACATGTGAATCTACTGGACATAAAAGAGTGCGTCGCACCAGGATCAATTAAGGTTAAAGCAGGTTGATGAAAGATAAATAACGTACCAACGATAACTTTGGGTGAATCACGGCCCTCCTGCTGGGTCATGGCGTGCAGTCTAGCATGTGTCACAGGACGACCTCGCTGAGCCCTGCCCTGCTGAGAACTAGCTCGGCCTACCGAGCTAGTGCGGGCGCTGCTAGTAGAACCACCAGCAGAGGACTGACCAACAGTCTGAGTGGGGGTAGATCTAGCTCCCTGAGTCGCAAGGGGACAGTCCCTCCTGAAGTGATCCTGCTGACCACAAATAAAACATCCAGCTGTCTGATACTGCCCATACTGGGCTGGCTGGCTAGCAGAAGCCCCACTCGAACCACCATGATAACTCCTGGACCTCTCAAACTGTCCAAACTGTCGTCCACTAGACTGACCCCGAGAGAATCTCCTGTCACGTGCCCTGAATCTAGTACGGGTTCTCGAACTGGAACCACTGCTCTTTCCACTACCAACTGAAGAACCAGAACCAGATGTGGAAGTAGCCCTCTTAGATGGACCCTGGCTAGGGCCACCAGGATCCCTAGGGTGAAATCCAGCAGGTGAGTCTGACTCAATGTCCATGGCATAAGATACTGCCTCAGTAAAGCTCCGATACGGTGTGCCTAACATCTTGTCCTTAAACTTGCCTCCAAGTCCCAAAACAAATCTACGAATCTTGCTTTGCTCGGTGCGAACCAAATCCGGCACATGGTGGGCTAAGGAGAGAAACTCCTGCTCAAACTCCAACACTGACTGATCATCTCTCTTCACTAAGCTCAAGAACTGGTCTTGCATCCGATTAAGGTGGGCATCACTAAAGTACCGTCCATAGAAATGGGTCTTGAACATATCCCATGTCATGGGGCCAACATTTGCAGGGTCATTCGTAACATCAATCCACCAATGCCAGGCGGTATCCTCAAGAAACTGTACTGCCAAATCCACTTTCCTATCCTCTGGAAGATCCATTTGGGAGAAAACTCTCTCCATCCTGTCAATCCACCGCTGAGCCTCAACAGGTGAGGCGGCAGAAGCAAAAGTCTGAGCCCCGTGCCTCTTAGCACGCTCCACAGTATAGTCAGTACGTGACCCGGGGAGTGCTGCGGCAATCTGCCGAAAGAACTGTCCAAAAGAATCAGCAAACCCCCTAGGTATCGGCTCATCTTCCCCAACCGGAGTTCTCTCACGTGCTCGGCGATTTCGAGCCATAGTACCTGAAGAAAGTATTTAAGAAGTTCAAGGATCAGTACAACAAGATATCTACTTTACATGCATAATAACACACTAGTACCGAAGAGCACACGATGGGGATCCGCCGCGGTCGGGCCATCACTCGGGAGGTACCAGGCGTCATTAGGCATATAAAGTAGTAAGGAAGTAAGGAAGTCTACAGAATCTAGAAACCTAGTGCTCTGATACCAACTGACAAGACCCGCCCCGAATTCCACCCTGGAATCCGAAGTGGCCCTGCGGGACCCACCTCTAAAGGAGATTTACCAAAATTTTCGGCATAACCTCCCTTAAAAATGGGTAACCCAAAATCCTGTTGAAAGCTAATAATTCACTTCAAAAAAATCCAACCACAACTCCTGGAGCCACCCTGCTCCCAAATTTAAACAACCCAACTCAAAACTATCCACATCAAACATAAACTCCGAAAGATACAATTTACTACAATCACCAAAGTTAGGTCATCGACCTCGAATATAATACATATAAGTTGGGTCACATATCCCTTAGTAATCAGAGCATTCTAGGAATATAAATAGACAAGGAATACAGTAGGTTAACCAGGTAACCTACAGAAGGTGATGGCGGAAGCAGGTGCGGTCACTATGGCTCACACTCGTACACCGAGCAACAACACTGCAATCTGGGCATTTGAAACCGAAGGGCCCAGGGAAAAGTATATAAAAACGTTAGCGTGAGTGGACAAAAATAAGTAATTGAAAGAAAAAGGGTTTTATACTTTTCCACAATTATCTCAATAAAACTCCCGATGCATGCAATAATTAAGAAAAGACCGACTAGCCCCGCTAGTCAAGAACAACAACAAAGAATATGGGGAAAATGGGTTCACCATACGGGAATGGAGCCCCTCAGGCTCAACCTACCCTCGACTGCCACTCACACATAGATTGTGCAAGGAGGAGAACTAATAACCTCAACTTCCATTCACACATAGATTGTGTGAGGAGGAGAATATCACCTCGACTACCACCCACGTGAGGAGGAGAAAGCTACCTCACTGCCACTCACAAACACAAAGTAAGTGAGGAGGAGACCTATTCACATGACCCGCGTATGGTGAGGAAGGAGATCGTCCAAAGCCAGTAAATCTGTATAATTTCCCCACTTATCTCACGAAATAAGAATCCAAGTGTATAAAGACGTGACCCCGCACGCCAAGATCATCTCAAGTTCCAATATAAGTAGGGTATAAAGAAGTATAAAGTTTTGCTTCTTCGAATTCTTATTTCGTAAATCTCTTAAAAAGCTCCAAGAGCTGAGTATAAATATAAAATCAATAGTATAAATTTCCGAATCCGCATAAAACAAAATCCTCAAATCGAGCATAACGAATCTTAATTCAAAAGTTCAAACCAATAAAACATTCAATAATCCAAACCAAAATAAAATGCTCGATAAATAGTTGTTAAATCAATAACTTAAAACTTGCGGAATTTAATTTGCATGCATCAATTAAAATCAAAGGTCCACTCACAATAAGCGGTCAATCCTGACGTCGCTCGTGATTCTCCTCGTATGGAGACTCCTCTCGTCCTGTACGAAGAACAATCATAAATATATAATTCACAGGACGGAACTTTAACTTTACGATACTTATAATTGGAAATTCAAAACATCCCTCTTCCTAAAATCCGACTCCTCAACTCTCTACAACATCCATCCTTAATGCTCCAACAATAATCTATCATTGATGCTATACCTAGAGTGAATTCAAAAGGAATTCGGCGATCGAATTCACGATAATCAATAATTAATCATTTAAACTCAATTTGTAAATCCTCCAACTTCCACCAAACTTCATGCATTACGTTCTACAATCATTCACTGGTACAGGGGATTAAAATGACGTCTAAAACCCTACTGTACGCGCCTCCACGCGCTACCTACAGTGGCGGCACGTGGGGACCACGCGCCGGCGGCGACCTTCTCCGATGACCACCAAATTCCGGCAACAACATCATCTCAACAGACCCAATCAACTTCTCAACTACAACATTGATCAATTTTAACTCCAAATGGCCGAAATCAAACAATGAAAACAAAACCCAGAAAACTTCAAGAACCTAAGAATTTCAATTCGTCGATTCGACCTCTACACAACAAATCGTGATACAAGGCCATAGGGGAAATGATCAGTGATGAAAACCGAACCTTCGACGGTGAGATGGGGGCCGGAGGTGGCCGGAATGGCCGGGAATCGGCCAAAATCCAAAACTGCAACCGGGGAGGAAATTCGTTCGATCCGAGCTTTTCCGGCCAAATCGTCCAAAGATGCTTCCACAGACGTGACCGGGGGAGGAAACCGAGCTTGGGGTTGGCCGGATTACGTCCGGAGGCGGCCGGAAGAGGAAGAACTCGGAGGGGGAGCGAATCGGCCGAGAGAGGAAGGGAGAGTCGGGGAGAGAGAAAGAGAATGGGGGGGGGTGGGTTTCCGGTTTTGGAAACCTACCCTGGTAAGTTTCTATTTTTATCCAAAAGTTACCATGAACAGTAATTTTCTTAATTCACTCATAACTTTTGCATACGAACTCCGATTTTTACGTACCACATATGCACGCGCTCGGTTTAACGCCCTCTACAACTTTCATGAAGGAAATTTTCTCAAATTAATAACTCACAAAAAGTCAATTTTAAACCACCCCCTAAACGTTAAAATTATAACCGCGAACGGTAACCATAAGGAATTCCATGCAACTGAATAACAAGGGTATATCAGATATGGGGTGTAACAATTAGTAAGTAGCACCTTGGCATCAGCAGGTGTCTTATCCATAAAGGATCCTCCAGCAGCAGCATCTAACAGACCACGCTCATTAGCGGTGAGTCCTTCATAAAAATAGGTAAGGAGGGACCCCTCACTCATCCCATGGTTAGGGCATGATGCTACAAGGCTCTTAAACCTGTCCCAATAATTGCAGAAATTCTCTTCATGTCCTTGCGTAATTCCACTAATCTGCTTCCTCAAAACAGTGACCTTTGAGGCAGGAAAGTACTTCGTAAGGAACTCGCCCTTCATCCTATCCCAAGTGTTGATAGTCCCAGCCGGCAGCTCAAATAGCCAAGTCTTGGCCTTGTCCTCCAAAGTAAAGGGAAATGCCTTCATCTTCAAGATATTGATATCAGCTCCTTTAGGGCACATACTCCCACAGACAAACTCGAACTCCTTGAGATGCTTGTTGGTGTCTTCACTACTCATCCCATGAAACTTGGGTAGGTGATGCAGAAACCCACTCTTTAACTCAAAATCATCATTAAGCCCCTCTCCTGGTTCTGGATAGGCAATGCATAAGGGCGCATCACCCCCACCTGTAGGATTAGACAGTTGCCTAATAGTCTCAGCCATTGGTGCCTGTACTTGCTCAACACGGGCGTGCTCTTCCTCTTCTTCCTCTTCAGTGACCTCCTCTTCTTCCTCTTCCAAGACTTGTTCTTCTCCTTCTTCAGAATGGTCAGGTTTGTTGATCTCCTCGGTTGATCTAGTTGAGGAGTTATAACCTGAATAGCTAGAGTCCTGAGAATCCCTCCTTTCTAGAGGAGGGCGGTCTGAAAAAGTGAGTTCTGCCCTTTGCTTAGCACGTTCCAATTTTTCAAAGAGCTCCTTAGTCTTATCAGAGACAGTGGACATTCATGGACCTGTAAGACCAAATCAAGTGTTAGTAACATGTACAAGGTTCGAAATACAAACATTATGTCTTTCCTACTTTCTAAGTTACTTTTACATTTACATACTTAGGTACTGGAACAGAGGACCTCGTTTGTGCAATGGGACTATAGAACAGCTACCCTCGACAAAGTCATGTTTAATCCAATATACCTTAAGCAGGTCACACATCATTTTGTTTTTTTATTATTATAAACATAGTTAATATCTCAATTGATTCCAAGTTATAAGTCGAGCCCAATAGAAACCACTACTATTGGTGAGATACGATATAGGGATAGTCGCCTAGACATAAGTCTCTTTCCTTTGTTTCAGAAGGCCGAATGGCCAGATTAAGAGGTAAGTGAGAGGGAGGACTCATTTTAGTGATACTACGGAGGCTACTCCCTCATTGAGGTTTAGGCCCCTATCGGCTACTCCCACATAGTGGTTTAGGCTCATTCTATAGTATCTCTGAGATCCAATTGAACCCATCACCCAGGGTCTCAACCTAAGACACCATCCGTATGCCCCTTACTCAGCTGGGAAATTAACTTATGTGTTAGACCGTTCTCCAAGTGCTAATAAAGGCCGCCCTCAACCTCAAGAGACCTGAGCAAGGTACTAATGAAGGGTTTAGGCCAATATTAACAAAAGGGCCCTTGTCTACTCATACGATTTTACACACTTAAACAATTAAGTATTTAGCTAAATCCATAACCTAAGTATATTAATCTAAGTGAAACACATTCAATTTACAATATGGTTAAAAAAAACAACAACTTCTACAAATTGTACAACAATGATAAAAGACGTGCTTAATTTCGTAACACTCATAAAACTTAAACTAAATCACAATTAAAGCTTGGCCTAACCGAAAACGCAATTTGTCACCATTCCACAAGTGTAGTACAAAAATTAGCATGCATTCTACATAAACAACAAAATTGATGACATTTTAAGCGTTGGAGATTTTACAATCCCCGGCAACGGCGCCAAAAATTGATGCGGCTGAAATAGCCTCACAATTTAACCCTGCAAAATGTAGTTGTCAGTATAAGATAAGCAGGGATCGTTCAGTCCGGGGATTGTAGGGTACACCTACACAAAAAGGTCAATTAACAAATAAAAGAATTAAATGGGGGTTTTGAAAGTTGGTTCCTAATCTACATAAAATAAAAACAAAACAAATAAAACTATATACAATGATCGACTTCCCTAACCTAGACCAATACCACTTGGAAATTACTAAGTGTAAAAACAGAAAATCCATTTCAACATGCTACAAAAATGTGCCCATCTTAAATGCCTAGATAAGAGCCCAAATGAAAAGCCTCAGCGGATCAATCCATTTATCTGATTCATTCTAATGTAGGCTTGGATCGGAAAAGTCCTTACCAAGCCTAATACTACTAATTTTCGAAAATACTCAGCGTAATTCTCTTAACTAGTAGTATTATCTAACCCACGAATCAACTCACACGTGCAAATTAACCATTACACATAGAATTTAACACGTAATTTCCAGAATCGTTTAACCATTGAACATAGTTTTTACCACTTTTTAGAACTAATTGCTACTTGTTTAACTCAGCGCCTTAACAAATAACAATTACTCTTGGCAAATTAAGCAAACACACAAGAACTCTCACCTTTATTCTAGCATGCAAACTTATGAACCTAACTCTGAAAATTACCTAAACACGTAAAAGGGCACAAGATTGTAATATGCATCATAAAAGAATTCTCGAAATTAACTCAATAATAAACTGAAAATCTCAAAAATATTAATAAAAATATTCTGAATATTTCGTGTCTCCAATTACACAACTCACAAATGCAAACCCACAAAACCGAAACAAAAATTGTAAGTAGAGTCATAGTTACACTTTGAAGCTTTCCTCAGCGGCTTGGCAACAAGGTAATGAATTCGTCTCTGCTATGGTGGTGGAGCGTCCTTGACTCAGCGCCTTGAGCTTTGTAGATTGATGGATGGATGGTGTCACGGTCTTATAGGTGATGGAAGTTTAAGGAGTGAATTGGGCAGAGTCTCGGAAAAGTTTTTGGCCAGGAAGTGATAGGCCAGGAAATGATCTTGGCTCGGAAGTGATCTTGGCTAGGAAGTGATGCAAATTCAGTTCTGGACGTTGTCTATTTATAGGGGAGCATTGGTTGGCTTTTGTCGATCATACCCTTCATCATTGGACGGATGAGATTGCACCGTATTTCCTTTAATTTTCTAGCTGAAACATCTTTCTCCTTTAAGGCCTTAACTCCTCTCATAATTGGGCAATTCCTTTAATTTCCAAGCTGAAACATCTTTCTCCTTTATTCTCCAACTGAAAACGTCTTTCACTTTATTTCCCTTCTTCATTGCTTGGTCAACTTGGATTTAATAAAGGGCACAAAATTAAATTCTTAGAGAAAATAAAAGAAATTAAAACAATTTAATTTCAGAAAAATACACCCATAAATTCTCTGTTAAGGCCCACAGATTAGCATGACGGTGAGGAATCCTGATCCAGCTAGGATTCTTCATGAATTTTGAGTTTTCTGCCTATTTCACACCAAACACTCTACAAGACTCTTAAAATGACTCGATGACTCAAAACACGAAATTTAAGGGAGAAACAAGGCTAAAATGGAGCACATACTCATTAATATCGTCGCACATTGTGCTCCTATCAACCAGCCACTTTATCACGGATAATCTTTATACCTAAGATTTTCTTCGTACGTCTCACCCAAATCCTTCATCGCGAACTGGTTTGACATCTCTCTCTTCAATTTCTCAATCTCATTGAAGTCTTCCCCAACTATCAACATATCATCCACATACAGTAAAAGAATGATATAAGATTTGTCAAACCTCTTGAAGTAACAACAGTGATCGGATTGACATCTTGTGTAGCCACTCCCACACATGAAAGCATCAAACTTCTTATACCATTGTCTTGGGGCTTGTTTCAAGCCATAAAGGCTCTTTTGCAGCTTGCATACCAAGTCCTCCTTACCAGGTGCTATAAAACCTTGTGGTTGCTTCATGTATATGACCTCCTTCAAATCACCATGAAGAAAAGCAGTCTTGATGTCTAGCTGCTCCAAATACAGACCTTCAGCTTCCACTAAACCAAGCACTACCCGGATTGTGGTATGTTTCACAACCGGCGAAAAGATCTCATCAAAATCAATTCCCTCCCTTTGCTGAAAACCTTTCACAACCAACCTTGCCTTGTAATGTTTGCTCCCATCAACTTCTTGCTTAATTTTGTAAATCCACTTGTTATGCAATGCTTTCTTACCTGTTGGTAACTTAGCTAACTCCCAAGTATTGTTGGACATGAGAGAGTCTATCTCATCTTGCATGGCACCCTTCCACTTAGCAGAATCTTTATGTTGCATTGCCTCATCATAACTCACGGGTTCACCACAGTCAGTTAACAGCAAATAGTTAGCACAAGGCGAGTATCTATCAGCTGTTATTCCTTTAGTACTTCTTGACGATACTCTTGGCGCAAAAGGAGGTGTCACTGGCTCATCACTAGGAACTTGTTCTTCAGGTTGTGCGACCTCAGGAGCTTCTTGTTGTTCCTCCCCATGATTTCCCTTAGACACATCTTCATTGGACAATTCTTCCAACCTTGCAAACTGCCGATCTTTTCTTACATGACTTTTAGGCTCTGCTGCTTGCCTATTCTTGTACATCACCTCTTCATTAAAGATGACATTCCTACTCCTTACAACTTTCTTATTCTGCATATCCCAAAACCTATAGCCAAGCTCGTCACCGCCATAGCCTATGAATATGCACTTTTGAGACTTGGGATCCAACTTGCTTCTCACATTGGACTCAATGTGAACATATGCCACGCAACCAAACACTCTTAAATGCGATAGGCCTATCTCTTTTCCACTCCATTTTTCCTCAGTTAGGAGATGATTCAATGGTACTGATGGTCCACGGTTAATTAAATAAGCAGCAGTATTAATCGCATCAGCCCAAAACATGTCTGGAAATCCTGCGTGTATACTCATACTCCTTGCACGCTCATTAAGAGTCCTATTCATGCGTTCAGCCACTCCATTCTGCTGTGGAGTTCCGGGAATTGTCTTCTCCATCCTAATCCCATTCTCTGCACAATACTCTTTGAAATCATTACCACAGTATTCACCTCCATTATCCGACCTCAGATATTTGATCTTCGACCCGGTCTCATTCTCTACGATCGGCTTCCACTTCTTGAAAGTATCAAATACTTCCCATTTATTTTTCAAGAAATAAACCCATACTTTCCTTGTGGAGTCATCAATATAAGTCACATAGTACTTTGAGCCACCTAATGAAAGTTCCAGTGCAGGTCCCCACACGTCAGTATGAACCAACTCTAGTTTTGTATCTTTTGGTGCCTTGCCACCCTTTGAGAAACTAACAACCTTTTGCTTCCCAAATATGCAGTCTTCACAAAGCCCAATCTTCACTGAGTCCACACCATGTAGTTTACCCTTCGACTGAAGTACACCCATACCTTTCTCACTGATGTGCCCAAGTCTATGATGCCATAAGTATGCATCTTCATTTTTCTCAACGATCGTAGTGCCTTCATTGTTCTCAACAATAGCAACAATATTCAAGGTCGTATAAAGTGTTCCTGTCTTGATTCCACGAGCTAACACCATAGCTCCTTTACACACCTTCCACGTACCTTTCTCAAAGGTAGTGCGACATCCTTCATCATCCAACTGACCCACAGAGATCAAATTCCTCTTCAACCGCGGTATGTGTCTAACATTGGTCAAGGTCCATGTTCCACCATTTGTCAGCGAAATATTCACATCACCCCTTCCCACAATCTCCAAGGCTCCACCATCAGCAAGAAACACTTTGCCAAAATTACCACGTCGGTAATTCACCATGAGCTCTTGTTGTGAAGTTGAGTGAAATGACGCTCCAGAGTCTATGATCTACGACTCCAATGGTGCTTCAGTAACGCTTAGTACAAGTGCATCCGAATCAAACTCGGTTGTGTTTGCCATCTTCATTGTCTCCTTCCACTGGTTACAGTCTCTCTTGACATGTCCAGATTTCCCACAATGCCAACACCCATCTGACCACTTTCCTGACTTGGACACGCTTCGGCCTTTTCCAGGTGCCCTAGACTTGGACCTTCCACGATTGTTGTTTGAGTTCTTGTTGAACGTTCTACCTCTACTTTCTATAGAGAGCGCAGAACTTGAAGGATCTTCAAGGTTATTTTGTCTTCACGTCTCTTCATTCAGAAGAATGTCACACAGATCATTAAACTTCAGCTTCTTCGTAGTCCCAGCTCCACTACAAATCGAGTTCACAGTCACATCCCAATCTGAAGGCATGGAAGTCAACAACACCAAAGCTTTGATGTGTTCGTCGAATTTAACATCCACCGATGCTAGTTGCTCGATAATATCACCAACTATCCCAACTTGCTGGTGAACAGATATACCCTTACCCATCTTCAAAGTGAACAGCCGCCTCATCAAGTACAACTGTTGAACGGCATTTGGCTTCTCATACATGTTGGACAAACTATCCATTATCCCCTTCAACGTAGTCTCCTTGATAACAAATTGCCGTACATCATTCGAAAGCGATAGTCGAACGGCACCAAGGGCCATCCTATCCATCTTGACAAATTCTTCCTCCTTCATATCTTTTGGGAGCTTGCCCTCTAAAGTCTTAGCAAGTTTCTTCATATTCAAGTAGTCCTCAATCTGTGACCTCCATAGGCTAAAGTCATTACCGTCGAACTTATCGACCCTCTTCTCAACGTCTTTTATGCTCATTGTTTCCACTCTAGAGCCTAAGCTCTGATACCACTTTGTTAGGAATTTGACCTAAAATTCCTCTTGCGGAAGCGGACAAGTGCAAAAGAAGTTGTTAACGAGGTTCAGCAAAGAACTTTGCCTACGTCCCCGGGCTGCTTGGGTTTCACTATAGAAGAAGAAGAATACAAGAACAAGAATACAAGAATCTCTCACAAGAAGTTATCACCAACTCTCAAGACCTCACTTGCTTTCTCTGTTTAATGCTTCAAAGACTTGATCTACTACTACAACCTATGCCCTTATTTATAGATATCTAACTAGACCCTATAAGACATTGGAAACCTATTCCCAATAGACATAGAAACCATTACCAAGTAGGATTATGTAAGCAAGTAGGAAACAATCAAAACTCCTCTTTGATCAAGGATTAACAAATCCTTATCCTATGTGGAATCGGATCCACACACCCAACATACACCATCGACAAAGTTTTTGAAAAGTGTGAAATTTTTTTTAACTCCACCGACACTTTTATCACATGCACACCACCGACAAGTTTTTTGAAAAGTGTGAAAAAATTTAATAATCCACCGACACTTTTATCACATGCACACCGCCAACAATTTTTTTGAAATGAGTGAGTGATAACCCACCGACACTTTTATGTGTGGAAAATTTCAATAAATGGACATGATGTTTTCACTACATACACACACCATCCGAGCTTAACAAACCTTCACCCTTTTCATATCTCTAGCATTACATATTTCCTAAATTTCCCTCGTTGCAATGAACAATTTGTGGGATCAAATTCGACGGTCTCAGGATGAAGATGATGAAGAGATGATGGCCACCAATGCCATTGTCATGGCTGCAGTCACAGAAGAATCTGGAAACCAACGCCGAGGGCGCGGTTCTCATCCGGGTCGTGCACCAAATGAGGAACGACTTAGAGAAGAAAGGGGCAAAGGTATGTTGGCCGACTACTTTGTCGACCGGCCAGTGTTCAAAGATGCGGAGTTCCGAACACGTTACAGGATGAGTCTCAATCTCTTCCAGCGTATATCTACTGACCTTTGCCAGTATGATTGTTACTTTGTTCAAAGGTCAGATGCTACCGACAAATTCTGACTGCTTCCAGAGCAGAAGATGACAGCTGCCTTGCGAATGCTTGCGTACGGTGCTGGGGCAGATGAATGTGCTGAGTATTGTCGGATGGCGAAATCCACCTCCGTCGCAGCCCTTCAGCACTTCACACGAGGAATTGTTGATCTTTACTCAACAAAATACCTCCGCGCTCCAACTGCAGCCGACCTTAGACGACTTCTTGCCAAAGCTGAGAGGAGAGATTTTCCAGGAATGATTGGGAGCATCAACTGTATGCATTGGCAATAGAAGAATTATCCGACATGTTGGGCTGGAGAATATAGTGGTAGGAAACAGATCCCCACTATCATCCTGGAAGCAGTCGCATCTTACGACACCTGGATTTGGCACGCATTCTTTGGAATGCCTGGGGCATGCAACGACCTGAACATCTTGGCAAAGTCTCCTTTGTTTGATGAGCTTACTGCCAGTAGAGCACCTCTAATCCAATTCGAAGTTAACAATAGAGCTCACAGTCTAGGGTACTATCTCGCCGACGGTATTTATCCTCGATGGGCGACTTTCTTGAAAACTGTTCGAAATCCTACACGCCCCAAGGAAATCGAGTTTGCAAAGGCTCAAGAGGGGTATAGGAAGGATGTAGAAAGATGTTTTGGTATATTACAGTCACGGTTTGGTATTGTTAGAGGAGCTGCTCGTGGGTGGCATAAAGAGGACCTTCGATACATTATGTTGACGTGTATTATATTACACAACATGATTGTCGAAAATGAACGACCTGAAGACAGCGATGATGAGTTGGAGTCCGATGATGAGGAGGATAATAATATGAGGCCCAGGATTGCTGAGGTATGGGAGGGACCAACCGGTAGAGACTTTGATCATGTTGGTAGAGATGTTCATCATATGAACGGATTCATGGACCGCTACCAACAAATTAGATCTGAGCACAGTCACTCCAACCTTCAGCAAGTCCTCATTCAACACTTTTGGGAATTTCAAGGCAATAGGAGTATCTAGATCTGCTATTTGTGTGTGTTTTCTATTAGTTTTTATGTTTTTAATTATGTTTGTGTGGTTTCTACTTTAGTTTTAATGTTTTTAATTATGTTTGTGTGGTTTCATTTAGCTTTTCATTTGTAAGGGTATTATTCAAATAAATTTTAATTTCATCAATCTAATATTACATAAGTCAAAAACTAAGCATTGGAATCATAACAATACAATTATTTAAAATATATAACTCCCTAATTTTCTTAATCCTCATCTTCATTAGGAATCCAATTTGTGTTTGTGGGGTCATCCATATGGTTGGGGTTGGTGGATTCACCCGAAGAGAAAGGTGGGGAAGGGATACCACCAGTGAATGGTGGTTGTGGGAAGCCACCGGGGAAAGGAGATTGTGGATAATACCCACCGGGGAATGGTGGTTGTGGATAGCCATCGGGGAAAGGAGGTTGTGGATAGCCACCGGGGAAAGGAGGTTGTGGATAATACCCACCGGAGAATGGTGGTTGTGGATAATACCCACCGGGGAATGGTTGTTGTGGGATGTTAGATCCACGGGTTGCATCTTCAGCTTCTTTCTCTGCAATTTTTTTTTTGTTTTCTTTGCCAGTAATTCTTTTTGGTTGGCGTCATCTTACTTGTGTCCATCTCCATAATACGCTCTTCCCTCTCTTGAATTTTGAATGCCTCATTTCGCATATCCATTTGCAAGCGTATATAATCTCGTTGTTGTTGGTCACGGAGATGTCGAGCATATTCCTCATCACGTTTCTCCTTGACAGACATCATTGATGTTTGGTTTGTTGCTATAGTCTTGACAGCGGCTGTCAGAGGACTGGAATCATTAGATGCTTTCTTTCCTTTCCGAAGAGCTTCTTTGGCAGCCTTCTTTCCTTGAGGCCTCACCGAAGGATTGAGAGTTGCATCGGCGTTTACCTCATCTGCATCTATGTCCAACTGGACATGAGAATCAAGAACGGATTTTTGTGTGTGCATCCGTTGAGTTCCTCCCCTGGAGGTTCCTCCAGCCGAAGAGGAATGGTTTGGAATGTCATCAAATTGTTGAAACCCCTTAACAATCTCGTAACATTCTAAACTAATGAAATCACCTTTTTTTTCTTTTCCTTTCGATTTGGTTATCGCAGCTCTCCACAAATCTTGTGCTTGACGTCGCTATTTAATTTAAACAAAAAAGTATAAATCTATTAGTACAAATATAAACGAGGTACAATGTATCAACTATTTAAGTATAAATTGGTATAATGTATAATTTAAATAAAATGAAGTATAAAGTATGATTATAAAGTACTAATTTGAAGTATAATTATCAACTAAATTTTAATATATGAACTAATAATTTAAAGTATAATTATCAACAAAATATATCAACTAATAATTTAAAGTAAGATGTATCAACTAATTAAATTTTAATATACACTAAAAGAATCATAAAAATTAAAATTCATGTTACACTACAAATTCATACCTCATCAATCATATTCGCACCACTCTTGTACCAAATTTTCGCTTGCCTTAATGCACAATGCCAAGCATAAAGTTCGACTTTCAAGGTTTTCCACCTCCCTTGAAAAGCTTGCAATGATCGGACATATCCATCCCAATGTTCGGCATAGTGTTGGCGTACCTCTATCCATAGATCATCTTTTCTTCGTTCCGTACCCTTTGCCGGATCTTTGCTAACATCCCTCCAAGACTTGCACAATTGAATGTCTTCAATTGTTTGCCAACGTGTCCCGTCAATACTTGGATCTCCTACGGTATTACACTCATATTGGAATCAAAAAATTGTAGAGTATGAAAGCTATGAGGAGAAGGAACAAAAAATTTTGAGGAAGAAAGATGATTTTTTTGGTGTGAGAAGTAAAATAGGAGGTGAGGTATTTATAGGAAATTGTGGTTATTTTTTTTGTTACCGTTGTAATCTAACGGTTAGTATTTTTTTTTTTTTAAACCTCTGCAATCTCCAGCCGTCATATCCATTTCAAAATCATAAGAAACGGTCCAGATCTGTGGACCGTTGCATTCAAATCTGCACATCTCACCAACGGCTACACGCCACGTCGCTGTACAGATCCACAAAACGACAAAAAAATGAAAGCAACGCGCCTGCCTCTTTTGTCGCCGCTAGAAGACAAGAAACTGGCTTTCACTCCCCCCCATGGCGCGTTTCCCCGAGCTGCTTCGTTTTGGGCCAGGCTGGCATCCTGGGTCACGGGCTCAGTCAGCCTCCTACCCAAGTTCTGACCTGGGCCTCCCACTGTGGTTTTGCCCCAACACCGGTGGAATCATGAATAGGATCAAAATGGGTCACCAGCTCCTGCTTTTGACGTGGTGCCCGGACAATAGGATGCCCGGTGAACTTGGTGTACCACTCGGATCACGAAGGGCTTGATGCTACTTCACTGGCCCATTCGAACTGGGGCAATAGACTAGTTGTGACGAAATTAAACTCGTGATTTTAAATTATTTTATTATTATTTATAAAAATTGTTTTATTGAAGGGTCCTTGACCCAAAGAATTAAAATTGGTCAAAATTATCTCACTCACGCCAGCAAACAGATTTTTATTCTCACTCACTCAATTTAAAATAAAATGACAATTTTTCCCTTAGATTTTTAATCATGTGACAAATTAAAAACTCTTTTCATAATTGACGAAGTGGTGTTAGCTCAGTAATTAGAGCACTTACTACCTAAGATCCAAATCATGGGTTCGAGTCACCATGGGGGTAGAAGTGAAATTCTTTGATCCTCTTTTAAGCAGAAAAAAAAAAAAAAAAAAAAAAAAACAAACTCTTTTCATAATTTAAGAATTTGGTTTTTTTCACCCATTATAAAAAAAAAAAGAATTTGGTTTTTCTAATATTTTTATTTTCCTTTAACAAGTATAATTATTTAGCCAAAAAGTTATGTCATATCTATACTATTATTAAGAGAAGAGAGCTTGCTCTCCAAAACTGAATTTTTTTACCAATTTAACCTTTTTATATTTAAAAACTATGAAATATAATTAATCAATAGAGATAATATAGTAAATTACAATATAGAAAACAAAAGAATAATAATAATAAAAAATAGCAGAAAATGTAGTAGTTGTATGAAAAATATTTCCACTACTTTTAACTTCTTTCTACACACATAATTGGTGGCCTGCTAGTCTTCATTAATAAAGCCAATTCTTAGCTAGAATGGTTAAATTTTTGTAGTACCTGTAATGCTCACTTTTTATTCGAACTCCACATCTTTATTAATTAAGCCTATTCTCTGTCAGAATGGTTAAATTTTTGAAGTACCTGTAATGCCCACGTTTTAATTGAACTCCACATATATGTAAATATCGGTAAATATTGCGTGAAGGTTATGATGATAATTTTGAAAATAAAAGGCAAAACTAAATCTAGGGGAAGAGGATTCTGCGGCAGAAAAGAGAAATAAAAAATAAAAATCGCAGTTGCGCACGATCTCCAGACTAGAGAAGAATTGTCTGAAGCACAATCTCAACACAGACAGAAGCTCAAGACGACATGGGAGTTGATCGGAGTACAAATGGAGGCATCAGTACTCATTCCTCTTCCAATTTACAGTTCATGCAAACGTAGAAAACAAACAGAGAGAGAAGAACAGAGCATAATCAAACCCGGGAAGAGGAGAAAGAGAAAGAAACAAATCGGCTGACAATTTGCAGACTTGATAATTGCCATTGGGTAATTTTCAAATTTCATTTTTCATTGATTTTCAGATTCAATTGGTTATCTTTTTTCGGGTTTTCTCTAATCCAATCCACAGGTTTGAATTATAATATCAAAGTATGTATATTGGATGGGTGAAGCCTGACATTGGATTACGTTTAATACTTGTAGGGTTAGTTTAGTTCATCTCTATTCAAAGCTAATTACTATTCATACTCCACAATTTCATATTCACTTGGTTCTTTCTTTTTCTTTAGTGTATTTTTTTATAGTTAGTTTCAAATGAATTAATTCTTTTAGTTATGGAACATGTGCATTACATTATTTATCTTTGGGATTTGTTTTGCTCAAGTAGTAGGTGAATCCACTTGCATTCTTTTAAGGAATATTTGTGTTTGGGTTCTGAATTGTGCTTCAGTTCTGTTATTCCTAAAGGAACGAATTGTTTTGGGGTTTGTATGTGGAGGCTGTTTCAGTTCTAGATGGTGGCTGCTGCACTGCGTTTAGAATTGTTTGAACCTACCAAATACCAGTTTCCGGTGGGAATATTTTGGTGAGTTCAATTGTTCGGGGTTTCTCTTTCTATGGTTAATTTATGAGAATTTGAGGAAAAGGAGAAATTGGTGTTTTGGGTTATCATAATTTACCGAGTTAAGTTCTCCAAGGGTGTGTGCCCATTTCTTTTGGTTTGATGTATATACATTTCTTGATTTTTTCAATTCCGGTAGTTAAAGGTTCTGGGTAGTGTGGACTATTGTATCTGGCTGAGCCTGAGTCGTCTCTGTGAACCTGAGCCTGAGCCTGAGCCGTTTGTGTTGATTATAGGAGGAGGGTGTTGTTTTGAGGAGAAAGTTAGAAGAGCTCAAAAGCCTGGGTTCAAAGGTGCAATTGTCTACGACAATGAAGAGGGCGGCATCTTAGTTTCAAGTAATGACCTTTCTACTATAAAACTTTTATGCGTACTGTTTTAATTTGTGAAGTTAAGTGTTTGTGTTTCAATTAATGATCCATGAATTTTGCGAACAATTGGTTTTTAATCTTATCTCAATCTCTTTTTTTTATTTTATATATATATATATATATATATATTATCTGCACTTTCAGATCCATCTCTCTTTGGGGTTAGGGTGTTTCTAAGTGTACCCTGCAATGTTCTAACCTTATCTTGTACCCAGCAAAAGAAAAACAGCGATGAAAATTTGCCGGCATTTTAAATTCCTTACACAAATCGCTAACCCTCGCTCTTCTGTGATTTCGATTAACCTGTCATGTTTTGTGTGAAAAGTATGGATTAACTATTTCACGTCTTGTCATTCAATCACTACTCTCGGGCCTCTCCTTTGCTGTCCTCTTTGAGAATTGTTTTCATGGAATCTTTTTTGCAATTCTGATTAGCAATTAGAAATTTTCCTATTTTGGAAAAAAGAACGGCAGAGAAATGAGGTTTGCTGGAAGATGAAATAGCATCCGACAATGTTTGTCAGAGGCTTTTGCAATTACAATGTCATCAGCTTTAAGGAGACTATTCGTCACAATTTTGGTATATAGTGAACCAATTGATGTTCGAAGATTGTGGGACGAATTATATCCTTTCATGGTCGAAGATTATTCTTCCTCAATTGATACTGTTTATATTTCTGTCAGAAATAGGCTACTTCAAGATCTAAATAGAATGCTAAAATAATTTAATAAGAACACTAGGGAATTTGATCTGCCTGAAATGACAAGTGAGCCAAAAGATAGTCAACAAATGCCGAGATGTATTAAAGAAGAAATTTCTATGCATGTCCCGCAAGAAGATATTGATACAATTGACCACATTAATAATGGCCACAGTTGAGGGACGAGAAAGTGCATTATTTTTTATCAATGGTCTTAGAGGAACTTGGAAGACGTGCTTATACCGTGCATTACTAGTAAAGTTGAGAAGAATGAATCATATAGTCTTAGCCACAGCATCATCTGGAATAGCTGCAAATATATTGCCTGGCGGGAGGACAAGGACAACTCACTCCAGATTCAAGATTCCACTCAATGTAGATGTGTCATGTATGTGTTCCATAAGTAAACAATGTGCTCTAGCATGACTAATACAAGATTCCACTCCAATTATTTGGGATGTGGCACCTATGACACACCGATATGTCTTTAAAGAGCTTGATTGAACTTTTCGAGACATAATGGATGTTGAATTACCGTTTGATGGAAAGATAATGATTTTTGGGAGAGATTTTCGTCAAGTCCTCCCAGTTATTCCTAAAGGAACGAAGTTTGAACTCATTCAAGCCTCCATTGTGAAAGCAACGTTTTGGGCACAAACAAAGATATTGAGATTGAGACAGAAGATGAGATCCATAAATGACCACCAATTTGCAGAATTTCTACTTTGTGTTGGTGACATGAGTAACATTTCAAACATGCGTAGCAAGAGAGGAAGGACAATATGCATATGCAAAATATATTTTCCAAGAAAACAAAATACTCATTCCACACGCGCATCGAGCGTGCAGCAAGGCTAGCAAGAGAGGAAAGACAATATGCATATGCAAAATATATTTTCCAAAAAACAAAATACGCACGCGTGAGCCCGGCCCTTCCGCACACTTATCGCGCGTGCAGGAAGGCTAGTGTAGCGATAAATAGACATTTGATGCTCTCTCTAAAACCTAGCCGCCCCAATGTCAGGGAAATCTCATGGCAGCCAACACTGGCCTCTTCTCTAAAGGGAGTTCTTCTGTCCATGTTTTATGGTTTTTCAGCCCTCCAACGTCGTCTTTTTAGCGAACTCCCTACCACATCAACCTCTCTGTCGAATTAAATCGCTCAACCAGATCTTTGGTTTACTCAAAGATCAAAGGAAACCCACCTCCGGTGTTAGGGCGGTGTGGCCTTCTCTGGGAAGGATCTTTCGTTTCGGGTCCAACCATGACGAGGGCAGCTCAAGGATGATTGGTTGAAATTACAGGTGATGAGCATATCTGAAGTGGTAGCGGTGGTGCGATATCGTGGTGCGGCGGTCGGATTTGTGACGGAGTTGCTGGAGTTCGGACTCTGATTTGCAGAGGTGGCGGTTAAGAAGGCACTATCAATCTAGACCAACACTAGTATTGCTTCCTATATGAGGCTGAGGGCTTTGGGACTTGGTTTGTAGCAGGTCGAGGCAGCCTTTAAGGGCGAACCAATGTCGGTTTTGAAGTGATTCGGTGACTATTGCCATCGCATGATGATTTTGAGTGTGTGGCAGAACTACTTACCCTGCCCACACCGATGTTGCGGTGATGCATGGGGAGATTGCAGAGGGGGTGCCCGGAGAATTGTTTGGGTGTCGAAGGCTAGTGGACTTTGAGTGCCCAAATCAATTTTGAGTACCTTTTGAACTTTAGCTATTTCGTGGACCCAATTGATGGACTCTAATTCTCTAAGGTTTCGTGTTTGGGATACTGGAGGTTTGTTTCAACAAAATACGCTACCGTTTGGCATTTATGGTACTAGTGAATCTTTTGGAGTAGTATTGAAGGAGAATTCAAGCTATTCTATAATGGCGGAACATTGTATGTTGAATGAGTGTATCTATCACATCTTTTTGTTCTGTCTGTAGATGACAGCAAAAGGGTATGTAAAGACCACTCTGGCTTGAGGCTAGCACAAATTTCTTGTCATTTGATAATACTCCAAGAGTGTGTTTGGATGAGGGAAAATATGATGGAATTTAATTGAAAGTGAGGACTTCATAATTCCTACAAGCTAATTCCCTCGTTTGGCATTATCAAACTGGAAATTTTAAATTTCTCTGTGGAAAAAAAATGAAGGAATTCATTATTTAAATTTCCCACTTCAATTTCCACCAAAATAGGTGTCATTTACGAATTCTCTTGCAGCATTCAATTTTCATTTCCAAAACAAGTTTTTTTTTTCTATTTTATTTTTTTATTTGTTTTAAACTTTCTTAATTTATTATACATTTCAAATCCTAAATGGTTACAACCAAACAACAGAAATTGCAATTAATGGAATTTTAGATTGATGGAATTAAAGATTCCATCATTTATAAATTCCTATAGATTTCATAATTTTCTTATCCAAACGCACCGCAACATTGTTATCTGGATATGTTACAATATGAGTGTAATCAACTCTATTGAGTTTTTTGTTATATGAAGATGATTTCTTTATTAAAAAAAATGTGGTGATATATATCTTATTTGACTATTTTGCCGAAAAATAGTGTGACTATATAGGTGGAAATGTGAAGAATTAAATAAATAGGTCACACATTTAACTTTAATTGTAATGAGATCTGCACTTAGCCACCTCGAAAAAGGGAGGAGAAAGATCTTCTGATACATGGGTTTAATCAAAGATGAAAAACAATATGTTGCACAAACAAATACGCCGATGAATAATTAAGGACAAAATACTGTTTACTCCCTATACTTATAGGGAGTCGACGTTTCAGTCCCTGACATTTCAATTTCACCTAAAAAGCCCCTAAACTCTCCAATTTCACCCAATTAGTCCTTGCCGTCAATTATCCGTCAAAATCTCTGTTAAATCGGTGACGTGGCATTTTTTACACTGTGAAATGTCTATTATACCCTCACTCTTTTTTCTTTTATATTTATTTTTTCCTATCTTTCTTTTTTCTTTTTCCTCCTCTTCTCATTCTGAATCGGTAAGCAGAGCATTTTTTTTTTTTTTAAACCTTTTCTTCCAGCTCTCCCTCCCTCTTTCCTTTAATCATTGTGAACAACCACCCACCACCACCATCACTTCTGCCCCACCATCATGGATCTCCGGCGGCGGCGATGAACGCGTAAGAGGCCTGACAGCGACCGGCGATCGTAGGAAAGCCCAATCTTACTGTAGACGGTGCCCAAATTGAAGAGAACGACGGTCTTCTGAAGATGGATGTTTTGCTGCGAGGCCTTCTGCTTGTTCTTGAAGGTGTTGTGCCAGAAGAAGGTGACGGTGTTGATGTGGTCCTTGTCCGACGAGACTGGGAAGCGCGTCTCGACGAGGCAGAGGGCTTTGTACTAATTTTGGAGGAGGTCGCAGCGGGCCGGGAGGGATGATCTGGTTGGCGCTCCAAGTCGGAGCGGAGCTGCTTGAGGGTTTAGATGTTTCAAAGTTCTGGGCTTCGCGCTTGGAGTAAATGAAGGTGAGGTTGTCTTCCATTTTTCCCAGCTCCCTGTCCTAGCCCAGATCGATCTTGTCCAACCCGAAGCCACTCATGTCCGACCCGAAAGTCATTAACCCATACGAGCTCATGGCGGCCTCGACGCCGAAACCCTCCACCTCTGATTCAATCTCCGCTTCACCTTCTCATATTATCACGGTTCGTTTTCTCAATCCTTTACGTCCTTGTTATTACCACTTAGGAGTTAATACTCTTGTGTGTGTTGGTTTCGATTTTGGTAGATCTGGAATTGAAATTCTTGGATCTGTGCATGTGTTAGTTTTTTATTTCAATGCTAGTTGGATTTTATTGTGTGCTTGTCTCTGCTGTGTTGATTAGTAGATCTGGTATGGTTGAGGAGTAGGATGTAAACCCTAAATTAGCTTCGTGTTGTAATTTGTTTCAAGAAAGTGGTTGTCTTGGTGTATTCCAGCTTAATTTGTTATTCTTTTTCATTTGGCTTATGTCAGTTTGTTTGAATTTTGATGTAGATATATTATTGGATGCGTCTTCAAGAGTAGGTTAGATACAGTGGTAGGTGTTCTTCTTGTTTCGATTCAGATGGCTGTATCGAAATTGAGAATGCCCCCAATCCAATGGGCAATGCTGGTTTTGGTTCTGTTTGTGTTCACCTGTGATGGGTTTTATCTTCCTGGAAGCTACATGCACACGTATTTCCAAGGGGAACCAATCTTTACCAAAGTTAATTCCTTGACTTCTATTGAGACTGAGTTTCCCTTCAGCTACTATAGTCTACCATAATGCAAACCGCAGGATGGTGTCAAGAAAATGGCCGAGAATCTTGGAGAACTTCTTATAGGAGATGAGATTGAGAGCTCTGCTTATCGATTCAGAATGAGAAGAGGAGGAAAAAGAAAATAGAAAGATAGGGAAAAATAAATATAAAAGAAAAAAAGAGTGAGGGTATAATAGACATTTCACAGTGTAAAAAATGCCACGTCACCAATTTAACAGAGATTTTGACGGATAATTGACGGCAAGGACTAATTAGGTGAAATTGGAGAGTTTAGGGACTTTTTAGGTGAAATTGAAATGTCAGGGACTGAAACGTCGACTCCTTATAAGTATAGGGAGTAAGCAGTATTTTATCCAATAATTAAACTAATTAGTCATGAACAACATTTCTGGTCTATAAGAGGACCTATACTGAAACCCTATGTTTCGTGTAGGAGTCGGCAGCGGCGTAGCAGTTCCTCCGACTGCGAATATGACTCTCCGGCATTGAGCTTTCAGTCGACAGCGATGTGTTTAGTGGTAGTGTCGGTGGTTGGTGTTGAATTCAGCCTTTGGTTTTAGGTTCGGATCCTATGATTGGGTGAGAAGGCGAAGTCGACGCTTGTTGGGGAGATCTGGTCTTCAGGCGGTTGCAAGATCAGCGTTGCTTGCTTGGGGTTTCAGAGGAGTTGATCGTGAAGCCTAGTAGGTGCTCGAAGGCAGTCTCGATTTCGCAGTGAATTGGATCTTCAACTGTGGGTTTTCCATGTCAGACTCTGGTCTTTCAAGGTGGTAGTGTAGGCCACAAACCTCCGGTGCTTTTGGTGACTAGATTGAGCCCCAGTTAGGTTCCGATCTAATTTTTCCAATGGCTGAAGGTCGAGGTCGTCCGGTGAAATGGCAGCAACAACTAACTCGTTTGGTGTGGTAGTAGTGCCTCCGAAAAGCTAGCTTACTAGGGTTTTGGTGATTGATGGCCTAGGTTGTAGGGTGAGGGCAGTGACTGCTGGTTGGGACTATGGCATTAGCCCATTTTCTCTCCTCTATCTGGCTTGGGTTGGATGTTGGGCGGGTCTCTTGTTGGGCCTGTTGTGGGCTGAACTCAATATGACCCAATTTTGAGGCTGCTCTTTGTTTTGACCGGTGGATGGGTACACCAAGATGGTCTCTAGGCCCCAAGCTAATCAAGACTAATGCGAAGGGTTAGGGTTGTGTTTTGGAATAAACTCAGTTGTTAGTGGTTTTTCTTCACAATTTCATTTTGGTTTTAGTTTTTTTTTTTTTTGCATTTCCTTTTGGATTGTAGTATGAATAATTAAGCAGTGATTGTAATGTGAGGAGTCTTCGGACTTCCTCTCGAATGAATTAGTACGGTCATTTGATTTTTATCAATAGAATCTATTCGTTCCCCTAAAAAAAAAAGGGAAAAAGTCACAAACAGTACCCCAATTTAAAGTCATTCTACACTTTGGTACCTCATCTTCTAAATATATCACTTTGATACCTCAACTTATTATTTATGCATAAGATTCATACACGCCGTTAATAACACCGTTAACTCAAGTGTTATGTAGCTTGTTGCTATGGGTATTTTCGTCAATTTATATTTTCCCACCAAAAATTCCATGGGAGATGATCTAAAATTCCTTTCTTTTTGCTGAAAATAAATCTGTCATTAAGAAAAATATTATATTTGGGTTTATGGAAGATCAATTAAAGTTATTGTACTAGAAATTTTGACTTATTGTTATGATCCCAAGAAACATAATAATTAAAATGAGAAGAGGTGAGAGATTTATCGTTTTCTGCCGGCTAATTCACAAATAGAGAGTGATTTGGATAAGATCAAATTGTCTGCTAGCTTTATTAATTATTGATTCTATATCATCTTATTTTAGCTCTTCAAATGTAATTTGTTGGGTAGATACTAGTTTTCTTTCAAGTTTAGGGTTTGAGTCTTTCCCCTTTTAATTGAAGAACTCTTCAGACAAAGAAGGAAAAATGCTTGTTCAATTCATTATGCATAATCAATTTCAATACCAATCATAGCAGATTGTCTCTAGTAGAGTTGTAGAAATTGCTTGAAACTTTTAGTATTTATGGTTGTTGTAGTTATTTGCTTACTCTTTAAATATAGATCCATGGTTATTTGGTTTCATCGGCAATGAAGAAAGATGTTTGTTGTGTTTTTGTTTTTTAATAAAAATAAATATGAATTAACGGATTGAGTTTTTATTAAATGGAAAATAACATGAGATTTTTGGTGGGAAAATATAAATTGACGAAAATACACATGACAGAAAGCTACATGACACTTGAGTTAACGGTGTTATTAACTGCGTGTATGAATGTAATGCATAAATAATAAGTTGAGGTATCAAAGTGACATATTTAGAAGATGAGGTATCAAAGTGTAGAATGACTTTAAGTTGGGGTACTGTTTGTGACGTTTTCCCAAAAAAAAAATACACCGATGAATAAAGAAAGAAAGCTACCATCAAGAGATCTCGATGACGCCTTTAACGGGTAGACTTGAGAAGGGAAGACTCTCATCCAAATAGATCAACGTAGATAGGATACGGAAGGGCCAATTCTAGGCCATAGGCAACCCAACGGGGACACTTATGCCAACAGACTATTCATCAGCAAAAAACTTCAATGAAACATAAAAAGATGCAACTATGTCGGTAATTTTCCTTCGGAAAAAATCTATCATAACAAAAAATTAATGAAAACTAATGCTGACGAAAATTTCATCGTTAATGCGGCAAGCCAGATATGAGTAGCCTAAATTATGAAAAAAGGGTTTCAAGAGAGTAATACTAAGTGTTGTATTGCACCCTAGCTTCAATGAATTTTCATCTACAAAAAGTGCATCAATTTGTTTCTAATTTTATTAAATGCTGTTAGCATACATGCGTATTTATGTATCTTTTTCTGACAATCTTGTTGTCGGTAAACATGCATCATTTTATATTTTTTTAATTGGAGGCTATTGCCGACATAATTGTCATTGATGACGGTAAAACCATTTATGGGAGAGATCTCTCAACAAAAGAGTGGTGGGAAATGTAAGATCATTTTATGGGAGGCTTTTGACAACGTTTGTTAGTCTGTAAAAGTGTTTGATCGAATGTTTGGTCGGCAAATGTATGCATTTTTATTTGATTGAAAATTTCCATACGTGGTCTATTCATGGAAGCCCAAAATTTTAATAATCAATTTGCTGATATGTGATCGAAAAATGGATCATATTAGTATTTCATCAACTAAATGACTCTTATCGATTATGAAAGAACCCACCATATATATAACATTTCCACAAAGAGAATACTTTTTTTTTTTTAAGAGATCACTTGTGAGATCCATTTTTCGATCACATTTCGAAGAACCGGCTGTTAAACTTTTTTTGTTTCCACACTTTTACAAATGGTCCTCAAATTTAGAAATCATCAAGAGAACAAACAAAGGAACATAGTCTTGGCTAGTGCAGTGCAACATGTTGAGGATAAAGTTCACATTAACAATGGCAAAACCTTGCACAGCATATTTTGGTCCAATGTGTACATGTTAGATGGAGTCAAAATAAGATAACTCTTATGTGTATCTTGAGTTAAAAATGTTTTATGTTCGTCTATTACTCAATGATTTTCAGCTTTCCAACAGTATATTGCAGTCCTAAACTTGTTTCTGTTCGTAGACAACAAAACATAAGAACAAAGCCTTGGCTCCAAAAGCTGCTGTCTTACCAAACCGAATCATTCGTGGTTATAATCTCTCTTTCTGATCGATCATTTATACTTCATCATCATTACCATTCTGCATACCTGCATTCCAAAAGCTACTGCAACCCTAGAAACCATGGAAACTAAATCCCATCAGCAGCTTCACATTTTCTTCTTTCCCTTTATGGCTCAAGGACACAGCGTACCTGCCATAGAGATAGCCAAACAATTTGCTTCTTACTCAGTAAAATGCACCATAATAACCACGCCTCTCAATGCACCACATTTTTCCAAAGCGACCCAAAGAAGGAAAATATTGGGGTTTGATTATGAAATCGAACTTCTACTCCTGAAGTTCCCCTCTGTTGAGGCTGGGTTGCCACAAGAATGTGAGAGTTTTAGCTCGGCTACGACACAAGAGATGGAGCTAAAATTCTTCAAGGCCGTCACTTTGCTTCAACCACAACTTGAGCAGATTTTGGACCAACACCGTCCTCATTGTCTCGTTGCTGATGCCTTGTTTCCTTGGGCTACAAATGTTGCTGCAAAATTTGGAATTCCAAGCCTTCTCTTTCATGGAACCGGTTTTTTCTCATTGTGTGCTTCAATGAGTATGATAATACATCAACCTCACTTGAAGTTGTCATCTGATTCAGAGTCTTTTTCCATTCCTAATTTCCCAGTTGAGATGAAGATGACAGGAAGCCAAATACCAGCTTATTTAAAGCTGAATATTGAAAATGAATTCACCAAGTTGTTTAAATTATCCAAGGACGCTGAGGAAAGGAGCTATGGGGTTATTGTTAACAGCTTCTATGAACTTGAACCAGAATATGCAGATCACTATAGGAAGATGTTTGGGAGGAAGACATGGCATATAGGCCCGGTGTCACTGTACAACAAGGCAGCCAAAGAAAAAGTAGAGAGTGGATGCGTGGAAAGTTCCATTGAGGAAGTGCACCAGTGCTTATATTGGCTTAATTCTAAGAAACCCAAGACAGTTGTTTATGCATGTTTTGGAAGCCTGACCAATTTTAGTGATTCTCAGCTTCTGGAAATTGCAGTGGGGCTAGAGGCTAGCGGGCAAGAGTTCATTTGGGTTGTGAAGAAAGAAGAGAAAGATAAAGAAAAGTGGTTGCCTGAAGGGTTTGAGCAGAGAATGGAAGGTAAAGGACTCATTATAAGAGGCTGGGCTCCCCAAGTGCTGATTCTTGAGCATGAAGCAGTTGGAGGCTTTCTGACTCATTGTGGGTGGAACTCAATCCTTGAAGGAGTGTCTGTTGGTGTACCAATGATCACATGGCCAGTCTCGGCTGAGCAGATTTATAATGAAAAGTTGGTGACTCAGATACTTAGAACTGGTGTTGCTGTTGGTGCTCATCAATGGGGTACAGTTGCAGATGAAAGTGTGAAGATGGAGGCTAGTGTAAAGAGGGAGGCAATAGAAGAGGCTGTGAGTCAAATGATGGTGGGGGATGAAGCATTGGCAATGAGAAGCAGAGCTAAAGAGCTAGGAAAGATGGCAAGGAGGGCAGTTGAAGAAGGCGGTTCATCGTTCAAGGATTTAAGTGCTCTAATTTCTGAGTTGAGGTCCCTTTCGTCTTGATTCTTTTAAAGCTTTGCAAAAGCTTCAAGAGGAAATTCTCCTCTACTAATTTAAATCAGGAGCACCTACAGGCGTTCAAATGTTGTAGCATAAGTCAAAGAAATGTAATGGAATGAAATGGTTGTAATAGACTAATAGGTTGCAGAAGACTCTATGAAACGAAATGGTTGTACCATTGTACCAAGTGAAAAGCATTGCAATGGAATGACGAATGGTTAACAGAAGAGTCTATGAAATTATCATTGGAGAAATCTAGTTCCCATTGTTTGGAGGAAATAGGTTGCAGAAAATATAACATAAGGAAGCCAAACCTCTCTTCCTCTCTTTTCATCGGAAACAATATAGGTAGGGGTCAGATTGAACTTGGATATACCTGAAGACTGAACAGTCCCAAACCAGATGAAGATTACTGCAATATCTAGTTAGTGTGCAGCAAATAATGGCTGAAGAGCTTTGGTACTATATCAACAGTGGCTCAGTCCACAAAGCCTGAAAACAAATGTATATATAATTAAAATCCACATATGAAATCCACCTCTCAGAGACAGCAAAACACAGACATACTTATCAGTTTGAAATTTTCAGTCTTTATTTGTAAACTCTTAACATACTGGGCTGTAGTTGAATGACGTCCTTCATGCTGAACATTACCATTTTTGTTTGTTTTTAATGTTTTTTTCTTTCTAATTTTCAAATGACAAAGATGCATCAATCCCAACCTAGACTTATCAAGTTCGATCTGTGCTAACAAATGAAGAAGTAGCACTTGTTGTGATTTGCAAAGTGCAAATTGGCGTACAAAACAATAACAATGTCCATTTTGCCAACAGAAATACGACTACTAGTTGACAGACAACAATATTGGACAAATATTGTCGACGTATATCAATATTGGAGATAACAGAGCTAGTATAATTCTATGTTAGATCCATTCTATGCACAAATATTAGACGAACTGTAATGTCAACAATTGCAAGAGACATGTAATCAAAGACAGAACCTGCCGATCATCATTCCTTAAAGATGCGATTGTGCTCATCACCCAACAATCTTTCATCTTTTCAAATAATATATATATTGCAGTCCAAACTTGTTTCAGTTCCTACCAAACAACATAGTCTTGCCACCCAAGTTTTGTCTTGCAATTCTCTTTTTATGCTAGTGCAGTCAATGCCTGATATTATTAATACCCAGTCTATCCGTGTGTTGTCTCTCATTTCAATTTCTACTTCTTTACCATCTTCATTATTGTATTTTCTGTGTGCATATTGCATAGCAGCTATTCTCTTGCAAGTGCCCATGGAAACTAGAACTGATCACCAGCTTCACATTTTCTTCCTTCCATATATGGCTTCAGGCCACACTTTACCCCTCATGGACATAGCCAAACTATTTGCTTCACGTGGTGTAAAAGCCACCATAATAACCACCACTGTCAATGCAACAATTCTATCCAAACCAATACAAACAAGCAAAAATTTGGGTTTTGAAATTGAACTTCTTGTCTTCAAATTCCCATCTGCTGAAGTAGGGTTGCCTGACGGAATTGAAACCTCTAACTCAGCAACAACCCAAGAGATGAAGGAAAAGTTTTTGAAAGCTATGAGTCTGATTGCACCAAAGGTAGAGCAGATTTTAGACCAACATCGCCCTCACTTCCTTGTTGCAGACACTATGTTTCATTGGGCTACTGATGTTGCTGCCAAGTTTGGGATTCCAAGGCTCATCTTTCACGGAACTGGTTTTTTCCCCATGTGTGCTTCAACGAGTGTGATGGAGTACCAACCTCAGTTGAAGGTTTCATCTGATTCAGAATCTTTTGTTATTCCTAATCTCCCAGATGAGATCACAACGACCAGAAACGAAATACCATCTTTTCTTAAAGCAGATGGCAAGACAGAACTCATCAAGTTGGTCAAAGCATCCAGAGAGGCTGAGAAGAAGAGCTATGGAGTTATTGTTAACAGCTTCTATGAACTTGAACGAGATTATGCAGATCACTATAGGAAGGTGTTGGGGATGAAGTCATGGCACGTCGGCCCGGTTTCCTTATGCAACAAGGTAGAGAAAGATAAATCAGAGAGGGGAAGGGGAGGCTCTGTTGATGGAGTACACGAGTGCTTGAATTGGCTCAATTCTAAGACACCCAATTCAGTTGTGTATATATGTTTTGGAAGCCTGACCAATTTCGGTGATTGTCAGCTCCTCGAAATTGCCTTGGCTCTCCAGGCTTCTCACCAGCAATTTATTTGGGTTGTGAAGAAAGAAAAGAATGATAAAGAAATGTGGTTGCCTGAAGACTTTGAGCAGAGAATGGAAGGCAAGGGATTGATTGTAAGAGGTTGGGCTCCCCAACTACTCATTCTTGAGCATGAAGCAGTTGGGGCCTTCGTGACTCATTGTGGGTGGAATTCTATCCTTGAAGGTGTCTGTGCTGGGGTGCCAATGATCACGTGGCCGGTGTCCGGAGAGCAGTTTTACAATGAGAAGTTGGTGACTCAGTTACTTGGGATTGGGGTTGCTGTTGGTGCTAAAAAGTGGGCTGCAGTTGAGGATGATAATGTGAAGAGTGAAGCCAGTGTGAAGAGGGAGGCCATAGAGAAGGCTGTGACGGAAATCATGATGGGTGATGAAGCAGAGGGAATGAGAAACAGAGCTAAAGTGCTCGGAGAGATGGCAAGGAGGGCAGTTATAGAAGGCGGTTCATCGTTCTCGGATTTAACAGCTCTAGTTGAAGAATTGAGGTCCTTTAGGTATTGATTCACTTGATGCTTGACCTATATGCCAACGTCTGCTGCTTTAAGAAGAACAGTTGCACTAACCATATAAGTTGTTGGCAACTTGTACAGCTACATGTAATTTCTTTTGGTTCATATTTCATAACAATGGCAAAAGAGAAAGCATTATATTATTCCTCAAAATAAAAAAAAATGAAAGCATTATGTTGCAACATGTTATAAATATATAATATCATCATTGTGACTTTTCCCTGTTTCCTTCGACTGGACCGATATTGCTTTCATTGTGTAACATTAAGGACTACTTCCCACAGCTTATGTTTGAAAATTCATTGAAGAATTACGTTACCAAACAAAATCGTTGCCCTCTTCAAAGTTTATGTCCAAAATTTACTGATTAAACTATTGTATCCCATAGAAAACACCAAGCCAACACATTATTTCTAGTCCTAATTGCCTTACCTCCCAATTAAAAAGCACTCTGTTATATAACCAGCTGTCTGTCAAGCCTGGCCAGTTGAGAAAATTCCTTCTCCATCATCACTAGTCTTTGAGAAAACAGTAAAGGCCATGTCAACATGGACAATCTGCGTTGTATTTCTTAGTAATTTTCCATATAAGGAATAGGGTGAAATAATAACCAAATAGTTTGGAAGAAATAAATTAACATAAACCTGTTAAAGGAAAAGCACATTATGTGCCTTCGTCAAAGAAACAGACGAAGAGGGAATCAAGCAATTACAAATCACAGCTCAATCAGCATTTAGTATCATCAATGTAATTAATATTTCCGTTGTAATCCTATCCCTATATAAAGGGGTTATGAATGAAATGAGTAGACCATTCCAATCTCCATTTTACTTTTACACGTTATCAGCACGCTCAGAGCTAATAGCTAAGAAGAAAACTTAATTTTCTAGTTTCCTTCTTCTTCGCGTCGAAAAAAAATCCAAACCCTAGAAGAAAAAAACTTTTTCTTCTAATTCTGCAGCCACCAAAGATTATAAAAAAAAAAATATAAAAAAAAAAATCCCCGTCCACCTCACCGGCCAAACCGGCCGCCAGCCCCACAGGCCTCCAATCCAACAGCGCTCCCCTCACCGGCCGCAAGTCACCCAAACCGATCTCCTCTGACAGGCGCTGCACCTGCATCTCCGCCTCATCCCAAATCGCGCACGGCCTCCCACCCAAACCGGCCTCTTCCCCTGCGCATCACCGACCTGCAGCAGCCCACCTTGCAGCAACACCCCACCACCGAGCCCAGATCGGCCTCCGCCCAGGCCCTCGATCCAGTTACAGCTGCTCCCCATCCCAGCGCAGCACAGCCCCGAGCTTGTCCACCGGTGCCGCCCTTGAAGACCCACCGATCTCAACCGGGACCCGCCTGCAGCACCAGACCAGATCTGGCCGAGAAGAACAAAGGAGAACCTGCAATACGGTCTCAGCCTGCGAACCCATCCCCGGCGATCCCTCGCAGCCCAGTGTAACGGTGCCTGCTCCCACCTTCACCGATCCCAGCACCTGCAAATCACCATCTGTAAAGAACCAGAAACCAGCAGAAAAACGCGAGGAAGAGAAGAAGAGAAAGAAAAAGTCAACCGGCCCAAAGAAAAGGTCCGGTCAAAAAAAAAAAAAAAAAAAAAAAAAACAGCAAGCCCTGCAGGCCCAGAAACGAAAAAAAAAAAACAAAAAAAAAAAAAGAGAAAAAACCCGGCCCAAAGAAAAGGGCGGCCCAGGAAAAGAAAAAAAAAAAAAGGCCCTCCGGCCCATCTTTGTCAAGAAAAAAAGAGAAAAAAAAAGAAAAGAGAAAAGGAGGACCCGGGCCCAACAATTTCCAATCAAAAAAAAAAAAAAAAAAAGAAAGCAAGCTAATTAAAAAAAAAAACAAAGCCCACTGCTGAAAAGAGAGAGGAAGCGGCCTAGTTTCATAAGCCCAAAAACATCTCTACGCACGCCTGCATCAACACGCGCGTGCGCTAGGATTGTTTTATTTTCTCGAAATCAAGTATGTTTTCTTTATTTTATTTTATGATTTTAACAAAGCATGCTTTATACTTTATTGTTTATGCTTTTATTTTATTAAGCATGTTTAATTAGATAATTTTTGTTTTAAGCATGCCTTATTATTTATGTTTTATATCATTATATTTAAGCATGATTTATAATTATGTTTAAGCATGCTTTATATTTTATTGCTTATGTTTTTATTATGCAATTGTGAGCATGTTTTGTGAATTTTATTTACGCTTATATAGTTATTCCTCAGCAGCCTTTAATTATGCTATTGTTTATATTTTATTTTACGCATGATATATTATTGCTATTATTATATGTCGCATATATTTTGTTGTATATTTGTGCAATTTGAGCATATCATGTAGTTTATTTTTATATGCTATGTCTTATTTATTATTAAATGTGTTATAGTTATTTTTGTAATACGACATATAAAATTCCATTTTGCCATGATAATGAAAGTTCATGCGCATTATAAATACATACTTACTGTGTTAAAGTATTTTCACATAGCATCGAAAAAAAAATGTGACCATTACGAATCTTGGTCTTGAAATCTAATTCATATATTTGGAAAATAATTTACGTGGATGTCTTTATGACTGCGTAATTTATATATTCTCTCTTGTTTTATGTAGATGGCTGATCCAACTCGACCTGAGTTTGACATTTTGGACTCAGAAGGACTTGAGTACCATCGTTGGGTTTCCGATATGGAAACTGCCTTTGTGGCAAATGACTACACTGCCACCATTACTGATCCCAAAGATGATAAACTATCTAATAAGGTGAAAGCAGATGCCTTAATTTTTCTGAGGCGACATATTGATCCTAGCCTACGCTGGGAGTACCTTCAATTGAAGACACCCAAAGCACTGTGGGATGCCCTTAAAGGACGTTTTGGGAACATTCACGATACTTTGCTCCCAGGACTGGCGGTTCAGTGGAATGGAATCCGCTTGCTTGACTATAAAAATGTCAATGACTTCAACAAGGACATGTTGCGCTTAAAGGCACGTCTCAATTTCTGTGGAAGGGAAATCACAGAAGATGATATGATCCACAAGACTCTTACCACATTTCCTAATTCAGCTTTTATACTAGCGAACCAGTATCAGTTGGATTATGACAACAAAAGAATCACAACCTTCAATAAGTTGATAAGCCTACTGCAAGTGGCTGAGAGACAAAATAAGATTCTCTTGAATAACAATGCCAGGCCCACTGGGACAAAGAAAATTCCCGAGGCTAATTATGGAAAAATGAAAGGTGGAAATAACTCCAATGCAAGGGGGTTTAGACGTGCTGATCCCTACCCACGTGGCAACAATGCACCACATGGAAAGGGACATGGGGATCATGGAAACAAGATGCCAAAGGAAAGAGTTGACAATGAAACATGCTATAGGTGTGGATTCATTGGGCATTGGTACAAGAACTGCCAAGCAAACAACAGAGTAGCAGCCAATTACAAGAGGTATAGAGAGTCTAAAGAACAAGTGACTCACTATATGGAAGAAGGAGGTCATGACCTAGACATCAACCTTACAGTTGCAGACTCCAATGGCAAAGAGGAACTTGCTAAGTCAATGGATGCTCTCAATCTTGACTGATCTGCTTTATTCATTTTATTTTCCAAAGACAGCTGTGAAGGCATAATGCCCCATTTTTAATTAGACTATTGTTTGGTCTTAAAGTTTATTTTCAATCATGGATTGATGAATAAGATTTCTGAATAAGACCTTGATTTGATTATCGTTGGCTTATTAATAAATTTTGAATTTTATTCTGAAGCACTGAATTTATTCAAATTTATTTACTATACACATATTTACATGGTTCGACATAGCACTATAAAGATGTAAAGCAATACATCTAGAGAAAAATTATTAGAATGAAAAGAATATCATTCTACGCAAATAGAAATACTCTAAAGAATATGAGTTATATTTTCTAAATACCTCCCATTTATTTGTAGAAATGAATGGAGGAGAACTTGAGTGCTTAGATGATAGTGGGACTACCCACACAATATTAAGAAATAGGCAATTATTCATTGAACTAAATAGCCTATAATTCCTCTGTGACTACGATGATTGGATTATCAAAACTAATAAAATGGCGAGGAACTGCCAAATTTTTTGTTGCCTAAAGGCGCAACATTTCAAGTCACAGACGCTCTATATGCACAAAGAGCTAATCGAACCTTGTTAATGTTTCAAAGCTATTTGTGCCAACGATTATCCAGTAAAAACACACCGTGAGAATGGAACTGAATACCTTGATATTACATCTAATGACTGTGGAAGGAAACACATCTTAGAGAAACTTATGAGTCAATCTAGTGGACTGTACCTCACTACAATTCGGATCATTGAATCCTATATTGTCACCAACAATGAAATATGGGACACTGACTCATACAGGCTTTTGCATGACCGCCTATGGCACCGAGGTCATGACATGATGATCCGTATTTTTCAAGAACTCACACGGACTTCGCTTCTTTCGAGTGAAAAATGGGAGAAAAATCCGCCACATTGTAAGGTGTCGGTTCTAGTATTGCCCAAATGCAGTCATTGCCTTCTGAAGTACAAGATGCACTACCTCCCTCACATTATGCCTCATTGACTATTTCAAAGGCACATCACTCGTTTTGCAAAGCCTGCTCTTTAGCAAAAACAGGATCGAGACCTTCCTATGCTAAAGATACAAAACAAAACATTCCATTCTTACAAAGAATACAAAGAGATGTCTGTGGACCTATCCATCCAGAATGCGGACCATTCAAGTACTTTATGGTTCTGGTGGATGCTTCGACAATCTGGTCACATGTCGTTTTATTGTCCTCAAGAAATGCTGCAATACTCCTAGCAGAGATTATACGTTTGAGGGCTCACCACCCTGATCACCCTATCAAGTCTATAAGGCTTGATAATGCTAGAGAGTTTACATCAAAAGCATTTGATGATTATTGCATATCTATTTGGATCGATGTAGAGCATCCTGTACCCCATGTGCATACACAAAATGGTCTCACAGAAGTCACCATCAAAAGGATACAGATGGTGGCTAGGGCATTGGTTATGCGCACCAACCTGCCTACATCTGCATGGGGTTATGCAATATTGCACGCAGCTTTACTTATTCGTTTAAGACCCACAGCTAGCCAACCATTTTATGCGTACCAGTTGGTAACTGGATATGAGCCTGACTCTTCACATTTACGCATATTTGGTTGAGTAGTATATGTGCCTATTGCGCCCCCACAGCGCACTACACTGGGTCCTCAGAGACGATTAAGTATTTATGTTGGATACGAATTCCCAACAATTATCCGCTATTTGGAACCCTTGACAGGCGATCTCTCTACCGCTAGATTTGCTGATTGTCACTTTGATGAGACAGTCTTCCCGTCGTTAGGGGGAGATAGGAAAAAGGATTTTCCAAGGGAACGACAGGAATTCTCGTGGTTTGTCCCCACTCTGTCTCATCTTGATCCCCGCACTTCATAAAGTGAAAAGAATAATCGATCTTCAGAACGTAGCAGATTCGATGCCTGATGCGTTTACTGATATCGTAAAAGTGACGAGATCATATATACCAGCTGCAAATGTGCCTGCAAGGTTAGAAGTCCCCTACAAGGGGCACGGTGCCGCAGATAGAGGCACTGCAACCGCACTTAGTGGAGGTGTGGTTAAGGCCGTGGCTCCCCAAGGAAGAGGGGGAGGTCACTTGGTTCGATTGACACTCACCCAAGGAAGAAGAGGGTGAGTAAGGCACAAACCAATCATCAATGTATAGAATCCCTCTCATGAGATTGTCTCTGATTATAGTTATGTCCATGAATCAATACTGGAGGACGCTCCGATGTTTGAAATGATTCCAGAGAACAAAGAAATCTCAAAGGATTACGAGAGTACGTATGAGTTGATAGAAAGATCTTCCATACACATTGATGATATATATTGTTGCTCAAGGAATCATAGAGCACGATGATATCGAACCACGCTCTGTTGAAAAAAGTCAACAAAGAGCAGATTGGCCTAAATGGAAAGAAACAATCCAGGCAGAATTAGATTCTCTGACAAAGAGACAGGTATTTGGTCTGGTAGTGCTAACCTCACCAACTGTAAAGCCTGTAGGACATAAATGAGTCTTTGTCAGAAAGCGTAATCAGAAGAATGAAGTCCTGAGGTACAAGGCTCGCCTTGTGGCGCAAGGTTTCTCACAACGCCCTGGAATTGACTACGAGGAGACATACTCTCCCGTAATGGACGTTATAAAGTTCCGCTACTTAGTTAGCTTAGTAGTTTCCAAAGGACTGGAAATGCAGCTCATAGATGTGGTTACTGCATATCTCTATGGGGATCTAGATTCATAGATATATATGAAAAGTGCCTAATGGCCTTACATTACCCAAGTCAAGTGACTCTAAACCACAGAGTGCGTTTGCAATTAAGTTGAAACGCTCACTTTACGGATTGAAACAATCCAGACGAATGTGGTATACCCGTCTAAGTGACTACTTGATTGGGAAGGGATATAAGAACGATGAATTATGCCCCTGCGTATTCATAAAGAAAACAAGTTCCAGATTTGCAAATTGTAGTAGTATATGTCATAACTGGTACTCTTGATGAAATAAGAGAAACCGCGAGCTACTTGAAATCCGAATTTGAGATGAAGGATCTTGGGAAAACTCGATTCTATCTAAGTCTTGAACTAGAACACCGAGTTTGTGGAATATTAATCCACCAGTCTGCATATGTCCAAAAGTCAGGCGATATAACATGGACAAAGCACATCCTGCTAGCACTCCCATGATCGGTCGAAGTTTGGATGCAAGGAAAGATCCATTTCGTCCAAAGGAAGATGACGAACAAGTGTTGGGAGCTGAAATTCCCTATCTAAGTGCAATAGGCGCATTGTTGTACTTAGTCCAGTTTACTCGACCAGACATTGTATTCTCAGTGAACTTGTTAGCTAGATTTAGCTCAGCGCCAACGCAGTGTCACTGGAATGGTATCAAGAACATTTTCGATACCTAAAGGGAACCATTGACTTGGGACTGTTCTTTCCCTACAGAGAGACAAGAGGGACCGCAGATGGAACTGCAATCCCTAAAGGAAATGTTGATGGCGAAAACGCCACTCACTACACTAAAACGCCAAATGACGTTTTGGTCGGTTTTGCTGATGCTGGATACGTATCTGACCCACATATCGTTCCCAAACTGGTTATGTATTTACCAATGGAAACACGGCGATATCTTGGAGATCAACCAAGCAAACCTTTGTGGCTACCTCCTCGAACCACTCAGAGATCATTGTTCTACATGAGGCGGTTCTTGAGTGTGTATGGTTAAGAACTATCATTGCACATATTCGAGGGACTAGTGGTTTGAGTTCTACCACTGAAGAGCCTACTTGCATTTACGAACACAATGCAGCTTGCATCGAACAGATGAAGCTAGGTTATATTAAGGGTGATAACACAAAACACATATCGCCAAAGTTGTCCTACAATCAGCAACAACAGACTCTCCTCAAGATTCAAATGAATCAAGTAAAGTCTGAGGAGAATGTGACAGATTTGTTCACCAAATCATTGCCTAAGGACACATTTGAGAAACATGTGAAAAGCATAGGAATGCAAAGACTTTCCAAGCTCCCTAGATTAATGTAAAGTTTCAGGGGGAGGTGTAGACGTCAGGAGGAGTCTAACACACACATGTCATTCTCAAATGTAGAAGGTGCGTTGTGCTCTTTTCCTTCGACCAAGTTTTATTTTTGTCCCACAGGGTTTTTATTGTTACTTGGCAAGGTTTTTAGTGAGGCAACAACTCATGCACCATTTCGTCTTTGACTTGGCACAAGGGGGAGTGTTAAAGGAAAAGCACATTATGTGCCTTCGTCAAAGAAACAGACGAAGAGGGAATCAAGCAATTACAAATCACAGCTCAATCAGCATTTAGTATCATCAATGTAATTAATATTTCTGTTGTAATCCTATCCCTATATAAAGGGGTTATGAATGAAATGAGTAGACCATTCCAATCTCCATTTTACTTTTACAAAACCAGCATTTTCTCTTTATCTTTTCATGGACAACAATACATGCAAGGGTCACTCATTGAACTTAGCAAATACCTGGGACACCCAATAGACCTGAATCAGATGAAGATGACTGCAATAATCATGAAGGAAGAGCTTTGGATCTTTATCATATCCCTGGCTCACTCCACAAAGCCTGAGGATAAATGAACAGAATTAAAATTGAAATATGTAATGAATCCCCAAAAATACGTATCACTTTCAAGTTTTAAGATGTGTGATGCTTTTTCCAATTTAGGGTAAGATAGTTTGCAATCTTTTAACTGTTGTGATTGCTGTTGTTGGAAAAAAATTATTTCTGGCTGAACTCTACTACTTTTCTTCCAAATAAGTTTGCTAATTCTCTAAAAAAAAAATAAAATAAAAAAATAAAGAAGAAGAAAAATTCCATTTACAAAATGCGTACAATAACAATCTCCCAATTTACCAAATTTCTGGACAAAAACTCCTACACAACAGGTATGACTCAAGTAGCTTAAAGCACATGACAGTACATGTGAAGCATGCAACATGTCGATTATAAAAATATCACTGTCACACATATTGAGTCAAAAGCCATTGAATGCAGAAATATTATATATATCTATCTATAATGTGTACAGTGAGTGAATATTTAAACCAAGACAAAACCTTAAGATGTGATTTATGCTTAAGAATCACTCAATAATCTTCATCTAATCCAATAATCTATTGCAGCCAAATCTGAGTTAGTTCTACCCGACAACGCCAGTCTTACCAAGTCTCTGCCCAGCAATTTTCTTCTTAGCTAGGGACGTCTTTCCAGGTTATAAGCTCACATTTTCATTTCAACTCCGTAATCATTGTGTTTTCTGTACAGAACAGCTACTATCTTGCAATGGAAACCAAACCTCATCCGCATCTTCATATTTTCTTCCTTCCATTTATGGCTCAAGGCCACACTTTACCCATGATAGACATTGCCAAACTATTTGCTTCACGCGGTGTAAAATGCACCATAGTAACCACCCCTGCCAATGCACCAATCATCTCCAAAGCAATCCAAACTAGCAAAGGTTTCGGTTTTGAAATTGAAGTTGTTGTCATCAAATTCCCATCCGCTGAAGTTGGGTTGCCTGAAGGAAGTGAAAGTACTAAATTGGAGAAGACAGACGAGATGAGGGAAAAGTTCTTAAAAGCAATCACTCTGTTTGAACAACAGGTAGAGAAAATTCTAGACCAACATCATCCTCATTGCCTTGTTGCAGACTTTTTATTTCATTGGGCTACAAATGTTGCTGCAAAGTTTGGGATCCCAAGGTTCGTCTTTCATGGAGCTGGTTTTTTTGCCTTGTGTAGTCTAAAGAGTGTAATGCTGTACCAACCTCACATGAAGGTTTCATCAGATTCAGAATCTTTTGTTATTCCTAGTCTCCCAGATGAGATAATTATGACAAGAAACCAGCTAGCACCTTTTCTTACTCGAAATGGTAAGACAGAACTCATCAAGCTAATCAAAGCATCCAGAGAAGCTGAGGAAAGGAGCTACGGGATTATTGTAAACAGCTACTATGAACTTGAACCTGATTATGCAGATCACTATAGGAAGGTGTTGGGGAAGAAGTCATGGCATATCGGCCCAGTCTCTTTATGCAACAAGGTAGAAAAAGATAAATCAGAGAGGGGAAGGGAAGGTTCAGTTGATGAAGTACATGAGTGCTTGAACTGGCTTAATTCCAAGAAACCCAATTCGGTTGTTTATATATGTTTTGGAAGTATGACCAAATTCAGTGATTGTCAGCTCATAGAAATTGCCTTCGGTCTTGAGGCTTCTCAGCAGCAATTCATTTGGGTTGTGAATAAAGAAAATAATGATAAAGAAGAGTGGTTACCTGAAGGATTTAAGCAGAGAAATGAGGGTAAGGGACTGGTTATAAGAGGTTGGGCTCCCCAACTACTGATTCTTCAAAATGAAGCAGTTGGGGTCTTTGTCACTCATTGTGGGTGGAACTCAATCCTTGAAGGGGTGTCTTCTGGGGTTCCAATGATCACCTGGCCAGTGTCTGCAGACCAGTTTTTCAATGAGAAGTTGGTGACTCAGATACTTGGCATTGGGATTGCCATTGGTGCTCAAAAGTGGGAGGATGATAGTGTGCAGAGAGAAGCCAATGTGAAGAGGGAGGCTATAGAGAAGGCTGTGACTGAATTCATGGTGGGTAATGAACAAGAAGAAATGAGAAGCAAAGTGCTTGCGCTTGGACAGATGGCAAGGAGGGCGGTTGCAGAAGGTGGTTCATCGCACTCTGATTTAACTGCTCTAATTGGAGAGTTGTGGTTCCTCGTGTCTTGATTCTCTTGATGCAGCTAAATTGCCAACATTTTCAGCATTTCTATCTGTTGCAGGAAATCAAGACATTGTGTGCCTAGTCCAAATAGGTTTAGGATTACTTAGCTTGGCTGTAGTAGGGTTAGCAAATTCCTACTTGTACTCAAAAGATATTGTACTTGTAATCCTCTATATATAGAGGCTCCTATTATCGGTGAAAGCATCTCAATTTCCTCCCGAATTCTCTCTATAAAACACAATTTACTACTAACTTAAATTGTTGGCAGACCTACATATAAATTTGTAAAAGTTCCAATAATTTGCAAAAGAAAAATTATGGTGTTTCAGCATTTGTTAACTAGAGAGTCTACAGGAGTCCTAAAGCAATGCTGAAGAACAGGAGACATTAATGCAATGATGATACACACTACTATATGAATGCATGCAAGTGTCGAATAAACACTAAAAGATGTGGCAATAAGTGTAAGCAACACAATGCCAGCTAATGTACTAAAAAGTCCCTATATGCTAAAGCTTTTATTTGAAAATTCACTGATGTAATCACCTTACGAATCAGAAGGTTGTGTGCTTAGCCAAAAAAAAAAAAAAAGGCTTGTGTGTTTCATAGTTATGCTAAAAATTGATTGATTGAACAACTGTACCCCATAGGAAAGAGCAAGCCTACACATTCTATTATATACCAACTGTTGAGTCAAGCCTTACCGGTTCAATCCCTTCTCCATCATCACAAATCTTTCAGAAGCGACATGGAAAGCAAAACCAGACAATCTCACATTTTGTTCTTCACTTATATGGATCATGGTCATATGATGCTAACACTAGCCATCACTAAATAATTTGCTTCCAAATAGATCAATACAACCATTATTTCCACTCTCAAAACATGGCCTTCTTCTCCAAAACAATTGAAAAAAGCAACTTTCTGGTTTCATTATTGGAGTCCTCATTCTCAAAGTCATTTCTGTAGATGTCAGATTGCTAGAAGGGTGTCAGCGAAGAGCTATGAATCTTTATGTACAGCGGGTCACTCCACAGAGTCTGAAGAGAAATGCAAATAGAATTAGAATAAAAGTTTTACTGAACTCTCCACCTCTCACACAGTCGCACACATTTAAAAAAAAAACATTTTTATCACTTTCAAATTCAAACTCCTCAACTGTGAATGCTTTTTTATTTCCAATAATAGCAAAAGAGAGTTTGCAATAATGCAATTTTAAATTGTCACAATAATAGATTTACTGTTCTTGTTACATTTTAAATTTCAAATGATATAGATGCATAAACTCCAACTAGACTTAAAATCACGTTTGATCTTTCTAACAGGTGTAGTGACTATTAGAAATTTTCAATTACAAAATGCCTATGATACCAGTCTCCCATTTTTGAAATTTCCTGGACAAAAACCAGTACACAACAGAAACAAAAAATAATCCATGAAATAATGTAGTCTAATCTATACACATCAAAGGTTCCATCAAAACAATCTAAACACAGAATAAGATGTGAAGTAGCTACTTAAAGCACACGAGTTGTACTAGGTGAAGTAGTGTAACATCTTAACAACAAAAGTAATGATATTCCTATGTCAGATGGAGTCAAAATCCATTCGATACAAAAGTAGTGTTGTGTGTGTGTGTGTAAATATGTATATCTTTCATGTCAACATTTGCAGTAATCATAATCAAAGAAGAACCTGCCGACTTGTCTTGCCTTAATATTCTATGCGTATCAGTTACTTAATAATCTTCATATTTTACAATGAACTATTGCAGTCCGAACTTGGTACAGTTCGTATGCAACAACATGGTCTTGCCAGCCAAGTCTATATATCTTCCAATGTTTTGGTTTTCACCAGGGAAATCGCTACCTTAATAAGCATCCAATTTTTAAATGTTTTAACTCCTTCTTTCCACTTCTACTTCTTCACCATCATCGTAGTGTTTTCTTTGCAGAACAGCTACAATCTTGCAACTCTCCATAGAAACCAAAACGCATCATCAGCTTCACATTTTCTTCCTTCCTTTTATGGCTCAGGGCCACATTTTGCCCCTCCTAGACATAGCAAAAGTATTTGCTTCATGTGGTGTAAAATCAACCATAATAACCACCCTTCTCAATGCACCAGGCTTCTCCAAACAAATCCAAACAAGCAAACATTTAGGTTTTGAAATTGAACCTGTTGTCATCAAGTTTCCATCTGCTGAAGTTGGTTTGCCTGCAGGAATAGAAAGTACTCACTTGGCTACTACCCAAGAAATGAAGGAAAAGTTCTTCAAAGCTATCACTCTGGCTCAACACCAGGTGGAGCAGATTTTAGAGCAATATCACCCCAACTGTCTCGTAGCAGACTTATTTCATTGGGCAACAGTTGTTGCTGCCAAGTTTGGGATCCCAGGTCTCATCTTTCATGGAACTGGTTTTTTTCCCCTGTGTGCTTCAATGAGTGTGATGCTGTACCAACCTCACGTGAAGGTTTCATCTGAAGGTTTCATCTGATACCAACTACCATCGTTTCTTAATCTAAATGGTGAGACAGGACTCATCAAATTGGTCAAAGCATCAAGAGACGTAGAGGAAAGGAGCTATGGGATTTTGGTTAACATCTTCTATGAACTTGAATCAGAGTATGTAGATCATTACAGGATGGTGTTTGGCAGGAAGTCATGGCACATTGGCCCAGCTTCTCTATACAACAAGGCAGAAAAAGATAAATCAGAGAGGGGAAGGGAAGGCTCTGTTGATGAAGTACATGAATACTTAAATTGGCTTAATTCTAAGAAAACCAATTCGGTTGTGTATATATGTTGGAAGTGTGATCAATTTCAGTGATTGTCAGCTGGTAGAAATTGCCTTGGGTCTTGGGGCTTCTCAGCAGCAATTCGTTTGGGTGGTGAAGAAAGAAAAGAATGATGAAAATAAGTGGTTGCCTGAACAGTTTGAGCAGAGAATGCAAGGTAAGGGAGTGATTATAAGAGGTTGGGCTCCCCAACTACTGATTCTTGAACATGAAACAGTTGGGGCCCTTCTCATGCATTGCAGGTGGAACTCTATCCTTGAAGGAGTCTCTGCTGGTCTACCAATGATAACGTGGCCGGTGTCTGCAGAGCAGTTTTACAATGAGAAGTTGGTGACTCAGATACTTGGAATTGGGGTTTCTGTTGGTGTTCAAAAGTGGGCTACATTTGAGGATGACAGTCTGAAGAGTAAAGCCAGTGTGAAGAGGGATGACATAATGGTGAGTGATAAAAAAGAGGAAATGAGAAGCAAAGTTTCTGCGCTCAGAGATATGGCAAGGAGGGCAGTTGAAGAAGGTGGTTCCTCATTCTCCCAATTAGCTACTCTTATTGAAGATTTGAGGTCCCTTCAATCTTGAATCTCTTGAAGCAGCCACAGTTTTTCGCATTAAGAAGGAAAGGTTTCATCTACTACTAATCAAACTTAATGGCAGACCTACATGTATTTTGTAAAAGTTCAAACAAATCGAAACAGAGAAATCCTTGTGATACAACATTCGATATATCTAGTAGACCAATAAAGTCCTAATCCAATGCTGACGAACAAGAGGTATCAATGCCAAAGTAAATTTCACCAAAAGACAACAGCAACAAAGTGAGCAATATATATAATGTCAATTGAAATAAGAACAACTAGTATTTCCCAGAGATTTTGTTATAAAAAAATTTCTTGATGTAAGAACCGTAGCAGACAAAAAACAAACTCTATATCCCATAGAAAACATCAAGCCTAGTACCCAACACGTACATTGTTTTATATCCAAACTCTTTCAACTAGTTTATTGGGTAAAGGCTTACCGTTCAGTTTCTGTTTCGGAAATCGAAGTTCGTTCTTAAGAAGGACTGGTTATAAGGCGGCGGGCATCCCGGGCGGTTGGAGGCTTTTTGACCCATTGCGGATGGAACTCAAGCAATGTCTGCCGGAGTTCCGGTGGCAACTTGGCATTGGGGTTGGTGTTGGTGTTGGAGTTTCAAATTCGGCTAGATATAGAGGGGAAGGAGTGAAGAGTAAAGCTAGAGTAATAAAGAAGGTGGTGAAATGGATTAGAAGAAGGGAGGAAATAGAAGCAGAGACGAATCGTGTGGAGAGTTGGCAAGAGGAAGAATTTGAATGGCCTGATTGGAGATTTGGGTTGCTCCCAATCCTTCCGACTCGAACAAAATTTATGTATCCTACTACTTTAGAATATGTTGCTTCCAGTCCAAAGACGTTCTGGCGAGCTATGCAAGATGACATGTGTCTAACTCGAGATTCATATATCTTACTTAAAAAAATGGAGAGATTCTTGTGTAGAGCAGGCGTGTCATCCAGCCAATTATTATCTATGAAGGAGAGTGTTTTGGATATTTCATTATAATTAAACATTGGTAGTTTTGGAATTCAATTAAAAAATAGAGAGATATGATTGGCCGAGCGTACCACGTGGCTAGTACGTTTACCTTATTTAAGAATTTTTCTGAAAAATGTGCACATCGTCAATTTGATAGTCCAGATAGAAAAAATCAAAATTGTTGATTTTTTAGAATTCTTTTTAATGGGAATTATGTTTTTTTTTTTTTTGTCATAATGAGATTTCATTAAACACTCAAAAAGGCAGGAAATACAAGAGAACTAGCCCAAAAGTAGGTCCAGGTCCAAACAAAACAACTATACAGAAAAGCCCAAAAACTGGCCTAACTAAACCTACAGTAATCTAAAGAAGATAGCGCCACTAGTCGCCATCACCACCGGTCATGCCACCACTGCAGTCTGATGACCAAAAATTGATCCCGATCTGAGATACCAACTCCAACCAAGCAAAGAACGACATTGAAAAGCACTGATGCGAAGCAAACAACAAAGAAACCATCGGAGAGCACCAAGGAATTGGACAGAAGTGTCGATGCATGCACTAAAGATGTTGCTGTGTACACCTCCATTTCACAAAGTGCATCACAATGCATGAACTACAGCAGAGAGATTCAACCTCAGGAAAACACCCAAGGGCGACGATCCAAGGATGGAAACAAGAAGCTTCGAGGAAGCCTGCCAAGTTTGATTTAGAGCTTTCATAGATGAAGGATGAGACCAGATCCAAAAGAGGGAAGGAGAAAACAGAGAAAATAAAAGGGGAAAGACAGACTCCACTGTCGGAGAACTGGATGGGGCTGTTAGAGTGGTAGACAAGACCGTCAGAAGGACAGACGACGCCATCCGGGTGGCGGACGGAGCAGCCAGTGGTTGGAGCACATCGCTAACTATCAATGTTGGCACCAAGAGAGGAGAAGGGTTTCGTTCCACCAACTCAGAACCTAGTGTTAGCCAAATAGTCACCCTCAAGTATAAGAGTCAAGTTATAGTGTAGGGATTATGAGTAGGGGATATTGTACCTAAGAGATTGGAAAATCTCACTCTAGCTAAGGAAAATCTAGAGGTGCTATATGAATATGCAAATGTACAAGTCATAAACAAGGGCTCACAAGTGAACCAAAGTTTATGGTGAATATATGCAAGATGGTGTAGTGGTTTGATTTTTGGCTTTGGAAATGGTTTCGGATCAAATTAATAGAAAATGAAACTTGAAATGTAAACTAAGATATGTTAAACTAGATGTGAAAAAATAGATGGAAGTTAGAGTTTGAGGTTGTTCACCATAGCCTCTCTTGCATGCATTGATGTTCAAACTATAAGTAATGCAATTTCAAGTATCCAATTACCCTCTTAGCATCTGAATAAGACTACTAAGGCCTAAACTCCTTTGATTTTATCAATTTCCACAGGATAAGTGTAAAATTAACTACCCAATAACAAGTTATATTACCGGACAAGTATTAATTTCTTGCTCCTAGATGCATAAAGATTTGAGTTTAAATAATCAAGCAATTCAGCAAACCAATCTTAGGGTAGGTGATTTTAACTCACTACCCTCACATACACACCTAGTATGCTTTCATGCTGTTAATGTTCAAAGCTAGTTACTCTCTAAACATTGTTCATGTAATGACAAATGCAAAGTATTCAAATTAGCTAGATTCAAATACAAGCATTCACTTCTTGATTTAGCATGTGAAGATGATTATGGATATTGCATCAAATAAGATTCAAACATCAATTCATTACAAGTTTGGCCAGGGCTTTCAACCCTAGCCCCAACAATAGACTACTCGCACATAACTATATAAACTAGCATCAATATAATGGAAAACATTAGGCTATCAAAGAATAGAGTTTAGAAATGACTAGGGATAATCACAAGTGAAGGATCATGAAGTGGTTGATATGGAAACTTTGTCATGGAAGATGATGTGGTGGCTCCTCTTGTACTCTAGTTTCTTCCTTGAACTCATTTTTCAAGACTTGAGATGATGATGATGAAGCTTAGTATATGTAAGATATTATGAGTAGGGATGTGGTTGGAAAATGGAATGGTGAAGATGGAGATTTCGTGGAGGAGATGGTAGTGGATTGTGTAGAGAATAGAGAAAGAAAAGGATGTAATGGCTAAGTGTGGGTGATGGTTTAGAGTGTAATGAATGAATTCTTATATAGAGAAGAGAATAGTATGATAGTGGACGTAATGAAGATAGTGGTAGTATGGAGGTGGAGTATGATAGTAGAAGTGATGATGATAGTGGTGGAAAAATATGGAAAAGATGGAGTAGAAAGAGGGAAGTAATAGAAGTAATGATTAAAAAGAGTAGAGTAGAAAAATATGGCCAAAGGAAAATAGAAGAGAAGCTAGCTTTCTTTATTGTGGGTGGGAAACATGAAAATGATGAGTTTTGGAGTGGTGATTAAGCCTACAACATGATAGATATTGAAGTGATAATGATAGTAAACTTTTGGGTAATAGGGTGTTTGGTTGAATTAGAACCAAAAGGTTTGGAATTTGGTTAAGATAGAATGATGTGAATAGATATAATGGAATAGATGCTATCACTACTAGACAAACCCCCCATCACACACGGATGAGAAAATCATAGTATTCCATACGGATATCCGTGTGAAAACGTTAATACACACGGTATAACGACAAATTAATAAACCGTACGTATTACTGGCGTTGCTAATACTACTTTAATCTGTGTGAATGCATTTGGTAGGTCCCACTTAAACCACAACTCCTGCTCTTACGTCCAATCACCCAAGAATCCGTCTGTTTCAATATATAATACTTTTTGCTATTAATATTCTTATTTTACTTTTATTAATAATTATCTCACATAGATGAGAAACTGTGTGTTTTGTCAACATAAAAATAATAATAAAATATTCAATTTAATATATAGTCATCTATATTTTTTTTTAAATAACTAAATAAATTATATATTTAATGCAACTAAGACCAAAAAATAAAAGCTCAAATATTCACAATATCCCTCAAAGCATAAACAAAACTTTACATTAATATATTAAAACATACACCATGCTTCACATTAATATACATTAAGGGGGGTGTATTCATTTAAGAATCTACCAGATTTTTTTGTATTTTGAAAATATATGGGTATTCAATTGAGATTTTAAATAATCTTTTAAAATCTTGATGTATTCAATTAAGATTTAGAATTATTCATTCAAATCTGCAGATATTCAAAAGTATAAGGATTTTTAAGTATTTCATAAATGCTTTCTCAAAAAAAAAAAAAAAAGTATTTCATAAATGCTGGATTTTGAAGGATTTTATAGTGCTTTTTATACCTATCAAAACTCAAAAACAATCCAACCACTTCCCAAGAGATTTTGATAGATTCTTTCTCACTCAAAAAATGAAGCTATTCACCAAAAAAAAAAGTAGCTCTCAATAGATGACACTCATCCATTTTGTCTTAGACATATCTTCCCACTATCCTCCTCTACCTCTGCCTCTGTTTTCATCTAATAATTTTATTTTTATTTTTAATCCTTCTAGCTAATGAAGCTCACTTTCAATGATATTGTTAAGATGATACATACACACATGTTTCTTTTGTAAATTAAATATGAAATAAATTATGTCATTAGTTTATTACTTTATTTTTTGTGTAACATTTTAGCTGATTAGTTTTCTCTTATTATTCATATATCATTACACACTAACACACAACATAAAGAATGGTACATTACCATACACACACACACTTTTTTGTCATTGATATAGAATTATAGTTGGATCCATACATCCATTGCTTTTAAAGAAGAAAAAAAAATTAATCTACCAAAAATATCATAAGGACTTGTAAAATCAAAACAAATACCAGTAAACCAATCCATTAGAATCAATTAGAGTCCATATAGAATTTAAACAATCCGTGGATTAAGTATATCCATGAATTATAAAAACTCAAACAAAATCTTTTAAAATCTGAATTGAATACACCCCCCTAAGAGTTTTGCTATTGCATTTCTCCTTATACAAAATAAGGCCTATTTCAATTCCCTTAGATTATATAACAGTTGGTCAAGATGAACAAAATTTAACAAAATGACCAACATTAAACAACATTCATGTGCATTTATATAGCAACAATAAAGTACTATTTAATATGTAACTGAAATGTGCTCACCAACTCATACCCATTGCATTTCTCTTTATGCATCTTGCATTCTCATGTCTAGAGCTTCATCTGGAAGAGCTAATTGCATTTGAGGCATTGAAGTATTCAAAAAATGTGTGTTATCACCAGTAGCCCCTTTCATCATGTCATCTATTTTTGTAGCAAAAGATATTTGCAGATTCTCTTCCATTTTCTTCATCTTCTCCATCATTTGTTTTTGTTCATCTTTTATTTTTTCCAACTCTGCCTCACGTTGTTTTTCTCTTTCAGCAACTTCATTCCTCTCTTTTGCAGCTTCCCTTCTTAATCTTTCAACCTCTATGGATGCTCTTTCAGACACTCTTTTTTTGTTCCTCCACAACAGCTCTTAATGCCTCCACCTCGTTTGAAACCCCTCGTTTCTCTGTATGGACAGAACATCCGACCATGTATACCCGGTCCCCATTCCCCTAACGCGGTTTCTCTTCTCAACACCAAACACCTCTACATACATGTCTTCTACAACTTCAAGGGTTATGTCGATATTTTGGTTCCTTTTTCTGCTTCTTTTTGTTCCAAGCTAAGCTACAACCGACATAAATAATCATCAAATTATATCTATTTCAAAGACTATATGGCCTTTCAAATAAAAAACATAACTATAATATTCTTAATACTAACCACAGCTTGTGTGGATGCTTCATCAATGTATTGTGTCTTGGAACCCTTTTTTAGGTGTGTTATCTTGAATCTTTCCTTATGGTTCGGTGATGCATCTTTGTTGTTTTCAACTTGCTGTCAAATAAGAACCTATTAGCTTTTTGGTAACATGCAGTGGTTATAATATTATAGAAGTATAGATAAATAATACTACATGAAGATTTTGAACTTCGTACATCATATGGTTAACAAGTTTAGCAAGTTTATAGATCTTTTCAATTTGATATATATTTCCCAACACCAAATAACAGATGATATTAACAATATGAAGCTAATTAAAGCATGGTTTGATCTGAAACACACTTTGTATGATGTAAGAACAATACTTAAATGTGTAAAAGCACAAATATACTTCCTAACACCAAACTAATCATAGATGATACCAATAATATTACGGTGCAGACCTAGATGACGCTTATTTAATGGGACATGTCAAACCATTAAAAGAATAACATAGTAGAAGTGAAATTGGGATTTTCATTAAATAAACATCAAATAAAACACTCAATATTGTATACGATCAGATATAAGATCATAGCTTAAACTTACCCATTAATAGATTTTAGCTGCATAAGTTAAAGTTCCAGTTGTGTGGCTAATCTTCTGTTGTTTCCTGTTATTGACATTTATTGCAGCTTTTTCCTATTCACAACCATCCACAAGTTAACACATGAGTAATATTTGAAACCCCAATTTCGGTTACTAACAATTTTTGGATATATTGTTTTCTTACATTCATCTCGACTATGTCTAAGTTGTCCACAAACTTAACCCATTGACCGTCGTCCACACCATGTTTATTGCACAAGAACCATATAGGAGAATCTTGATATGGTTCCCAAAACTTTTTTTTTAGTTGATGCTTATGTTTCCTCCAAGCTATGGTTAGTGTGGGACATCCATTTCGTCTCCCGCGCTTGTTCAATTTGTGGGGTTTTAAATTTTTTTTGGTTTTCATCATGTTTGTACTAATAACATACATTTACAAATAGAAAAAGAACTATGACTAGATCGATATCAAAACTCATTGACAATGCACTTCCAGGGAATATAATAAACTAGAGGTTATTTGCTTCATTTGCTTACGGTATCTATTAGATTGTCAGACTCTCTTTGATCATAGAAATATGAGTGCATCCATGCTGAATTTTATAATCCTGCTTAAGATACATGACCATTTTGTCTTCCATAAGTTACATATATTAATCATTAGTTAATCCTTTATCAAAAACATGGTCTAGCTACCAGCTTGTCCCACTATTCATGTTTGACATTTAGAAGCATTGAACACAAAACATGAGTACTACAATACCAAATAATTCAAGTCAGCCGGTTAATAAATTTGAGATGTTCCTAAGATGAGGGTTAGGAGAGCAAGGAGTAGCAACAAAGAAAGGGATCAACTGACAATAAAGCTAAAATCATAAGAAAACTAAACCAGATGACCATTGAAAAGAACTCAAAATTAATGATCCAAGTCATTGAATGAACAAACAAAGATATAAAGAAATCTTTAGGGAAGTCAGTAGGACGTTACATGAGCAAAAACTCTATCTTCCCTTGCTGCAATTCCATCATGTTCCAAAACCACATTATTTAAAATAATACAACTATATACATACAGGTTTCACCTAATCCAATGCAATGTCTGGCATATCCGTTCTCGGAACAGTCACATCCTCGCCATCATCATCATCTCCATTATGTAGTTCCTGAGGTGCTTATGCCTCCAGTGATAATTAAGTCTGCCCCCATGTCAAAATAATCTCTCGGTCTTGTCCTCACAATCACATCCCAATCTAACTCAACAGGACACTTTACATAAAATACATGTATAGTTTGTGAGGCAAATACTAAAGCTTAGGAAGCAAGTGATCGATTAAAGTTTTCTAATAAGAATCCATACTCATCCTTCTTTATCCCTCGATTAGCTGTCCGGTTATCAATCCAATCACCATCAAATAATAACACTTTCCGACCACTGTGATAGTTAAGCTCTATGATATCTGTTAATATCCCATAGTAGTCAAGCATTCCATCTCTTGGTCGATGGTCATCAACAGTAGCGTAACAGTTAGATCCAGCATTAACAAATATTTGACTGTTTTGAGCATTGGATCCGATGTCCAGAGACTTCACATGAAAGCAAAATCCATTGATGACATATTTCTTGTATCTCCCGACAGTTTTATTAGGGCCTGCAGCTAATGCTCTAACATTAGGGTCGATACATCTATCACCATTCTGAACCTTTGTCTCTATCTACATCATAATTTACTAAAAGTTAGTTTGAGAGCTGAGTTTGATAATGCAGTAGACAAAAACGGTCACTATTAAAATGTAAAAGCAAGAACACTTTACAAGGTTCTTGAAGTATGCAGCAAATGATAAGTTTGCCAATCTCTCAGAATCTTGTATTGACCGGCGACCTCTTTTATTTTTTTCTCTTTCCACATGTTCTCTGTTATTAAGTATCCATTACAAGAATTACTAATGATATAGTGAAATAGAACAATAGAATTTTTTAATAATTAAGTTTTCAACATGTAGTGAGCTAATAACTTACTTTAGATAAGATTGGATCTCTGGACAGTTGATGAGAACATGTGTATGAGCTCGCAGCAAATCCTCGTTAGTTAACTTGAACTCATGTGGTTTCTCTAGAGCACGCCCTTTTTTATCAAAGATTGGCAATCCCAACCTTGGGACATTGTTCGGGTCATCGGCGTTACGACCTATTCTTGTTCTTTTTGGATCTATTCAATCTGATAGATACATGAAACAAAATGAAAGACACTCTTCTATTATATATGTATCCCTCAGTGATACATCATTCTGAAAGATTTTTGTTTCTCACATATTTTTTTAATGTGAGATTTTTGTTTCTGCCAACTCTAAACAGAATATGCTAACAAATTTAGGATTTTGCTATTATCTTGATGCATTTAAACTATAAATGAACATATGTAGATAGTTGATAAGAACTATTATACCTCTCAATGGGATACATCCAGCGGTATTGAACCAGTCCAGCTATAGCAGCTTCATCAGCCAAGTGAATTGGTAGGTGTTCCAAGACGTCGAAAAATGCTGGTGGCATGATAGCCTCTAGTGTGCAAAGAGCTAAAGCAATTTGATGAGACAAATTTGCATAATAATCAGCTTATCCCACCTTGGTGCATAATTGTCTGAAGAATGAACTTAATTCCAACAAGACCGTGGTTAAGACCTTACAATTAATGGCACGGCGAATGGCAATCGGAAGAAGATATTGCATAAGAATGTGATTGTCATGACTTTTAAGTCCCACCAAAGTCCTTTCTTCAACACAAACACAATTACTAATATTTGAGAAAAATCCATTTGGTGGATGTATTGAATGTAATACCTTGCATATAGTGGTCTTCTCCATATTTTTTAAGTTGAAAATAGCTAGAGGATATCTTCCACTTGGGAATTTAGGGTGAAGACCCTTTTTCACATTCAAAAGTACCATGTCTTCACAAGCTTTTGCACTATCCTTGTTCTTCCATTTCATCCCAAGCAATGTACCAACCACACTATCTGTGACGTTTTTTTCGATGTGCATAACATCGAGATTGTGGCGCAAGAGAAAATGCTCCCAATATGGCAGATCAAAAAATACATTTTTTTTCCTCCAATTTCCTTTGACAGGCTCTTGCTACAGTGTTGATGACCGTGATTGTTTTCGAACCCCTGGAGGTATTTTTCCCTTCCCAAATTGAAACCTCAACCCACTCAAAGCTCTAAGGTAATCAATTCCTGACATTACTATTGGTCTACCATGATGCTCTGGGAGACCATTAAAGCTATTTCATCACCTCTGATATTTGTGCTCAATAGGTAACCATCATCGATGCCCCATAAAACATTCTTTTTTTCCACGATGCAGTCTAATAGAATCAGTTTCTTCCATGCAAACAGGACATGCCTTATAGCCTTTAGTACCATAACCAAATAACATGGCATAAGCCGGGAAATCTGATATAATCCATAATACGACTACATGCATTGTAAATGTACTCTTACTAAAGGCATCATATGTATGAATCCCTTCATTCCATAAATTCTTTAGCTCTTCCACTAAAGGTTGTAAGTAAACGTCAATATCATTACCGGGCCCTTCAGGTTCGGGAATGAGTAAAGATAACATCATGTACGGTTGCTTCATGCACATCTAAGGTGGAAGATTATACACAGACATCAAAACCGGCCAAGTGCTATGTGATGTACTCATATTGCCAAATGGGTTGAGCCCATCACTAGCCAAACCCAAACGTACATTACCACTCTCAATTCCAAAATTAGGATATAGCTCATCTACCTTTGACCAAGCAGGAGAATCGGCTAGGTGACGGAGAAAACCATCTCTTGGTCTTTTTGTATAATGCCATATCATTGACTCAGCTATGTGTCGAGACATATTCAACCGTTGCAATCTTGGCCCTAGTGGAAAATATCGAAGCACTTTTGCCGCTATCTTTTTAGCAGATGTTCCATCTTCAGCTGTCCCTTTAATGTACCGACTTGTGCCACAAATACTACAACAAGTAGCTTCGGAGTGCTCTTTCCAATATAACATGCAATCCTTTGGACATGCATATATCTTTTCGTATGACAACCTAAGATCTTTCATCAACTGTTTGGTTTTGTAAAAACTATCAGGGAGGTTCTTTCCCTCGGGAAATAACTCATTCAATAGCTTCAATGAATCTGTGAATGAAACATCACTCCAACCATGCAAAACTTTGAGTTGATTATATCTAATCAAGAAGTCAATCTTCTTTTTCCTAGCGCCAGGGAACAACTCCATGTCAGCTTCACTGTATAGCTTGTAAAATTTTGCTGCATTAGGTGTTGGAATGGAATCATGATTGGCCAAATCCTCAACCTGTATGTCTGGGATATATTCATTATCATGAAGGCCAAAAGCATCCTGCGACATATCTGGTATATTGCCTACTGATATTGGTTGATGTGGCTCAAAGGGTCTTGCTACATTAAGTGCTGGTCACTCAGGCAACTGCTCACCATGTTCTACCCACATCAAGTTTACATAGTCGGGGTCAAACCCATCAACATAAATGTGATCTTCAACCTCTTGCACTAACATGGGCCATCTGTTGAGGCATTTACTACAAGGGCATGAGATTTTATTCTAAAATGAAGAAAACTGTAATGAACGGTTGATGAATGCTTGGAGTCCTTTATACTTGTCACTGTCATGATCAAGAAAAACCCATTCTTTGTCCATATTGCTTACATAAGTGTAGATACAAGATCAATAACACCTAAATAGTCATCACAGTGAACCCATCCTACAAAAACATGAAGAAATAAAATTTCCAACACCAATTGACATTTGACAACCATCAATGACCAATATAATCAAACTACGAAATATCCAAACCCATTCACCTATGATAAGTAATTAAGAAACCCAACTACAAGTATAATTAAGCATATAACGAATTCACTTACATGTAGAAGAAAAATTTGCCTTTGAACTTTCATATGAAAAACCTTATGAAGGAATTGATAGGCAATTTTTTTGGAAGAAAATAAACTATTTGATCGGTTCAACTGATGAAAAGGCTGAATTCATAGAGATGTATATAGCACCAATCAATTGTATATTTTGTTAGTGTAGCAAAAGACAGAGTTAGAAGTTTAATGGGATACGAATTCATCAATGAATTGGAAATAGAACTGAAAGAGGAAAGTTAATTATACTTTCACACAGATTTAAATAAAAATACTTATTTAAATATGAATGATAAAAATAATTAAAGAAAAAGTGATAATTATCATTATACATTATGTTTTAGATGTAGCTCTGATATTGTTTCTATTGTAAGCTTTTGCCAATAAACTTAATGTCCTTTATTATCCTCAACTGAGTGTCAAAAAGAAAATATGATATAATATTTTACAAAAACTCCAACAATCACTACTAAAAAGAATTCCAATTGCTTCGGTTTTTTACTTCAACATCCATTTCCGTCGCAATTGATCACCAATTGCAACGGCAAATTGTCCGTAGCGAATGACTTTTATTATTAGCAACGGTAACTCTTTACCGTAGTAAGATTTGTTATTAATCACTACACATTTTAGTGTTGCCGTCGCAAATATAAACATATCTTTTTTTAAAAAAAAAACCACCTGACTCTTACTCCTTTCTTCCTCACTTTTCCACTACTCCTTTCCCTTTGTTGATCACAGACCCATGCCCAAACTCGACTCCACTGCACCGTCACCAAGCCCAAGGAGGCCAAGCTCTAGAGCGACCACTTAGAGGAGGGCCTCACCGATGCCCTCGAGCGCTTCACTGATATATTTGAGCGCTTCACCAACGCCGTCAAGCACTTCACCGAGTCCATTTCCTTCGAAAAATCCCTTTACAAGCATGATATCATGGGTAGCAAGGCCCACGCCTCAATGCTCCCCAAACAAGTCATTTACTTTCTTCATTTTTCAATTCTCTCAATTTCTCAATTTCTAGGGTTTGATTTGGTTACTATTAGGGATTCATCACTGTTGGGGATAGGGATAACATTTATGAAGGGATTATGGAGATTCAGAGGCGAATTGAGGACTGATAGGGAAGACGTGCATATGAACATTAAGGTGGCGCTGGAAGTTTCTGCTGGTGTGTGCAAGAATTGGAGAGAGATTATGAAAGAGATTGTCAAGTCCCTAGAAGTTTCAGGGAAGCTGACGTTTCCAATCTCCTTGAAGCAGGTTTGTGATGCTGGCTCATATCTGTGTTCTATCTTTTCCTGGACTTGATTTGCAGATTAAGGGAAAGATTTTTATGTTGAGTGTAGCAATTGTATTGTCAAATATAATGGCCCTTTGATATCTGTTGTAGTTAAATGTTTGGATCACTGTGGCTAAGAAATTTGACATGCCTGATAATGATGTAATGCAGTCTGCATACTAGGATATGCATATTTCATTCGAGTAAGGTAATAAGTTATAAAGCTCAAAATGACAAGTTCAATTAGATAGTATAAGCTTAGACTAACTGGCTCAAGTATTGATAGTGTGGAACATTTTGGATCTTAGTTGTCATTTTTCGGAAGACCATTCTTTTTGTTGATGTGATTCTTAAAGTTTGGCATATATTAGGATTGTTGCAGTATGTGTATGGCCAGTGAATAACTATGCAAGCTGCTTCACAAATCTTCTATAAAATGTTGCATAACATTTTTGCTCTCAAGTTTATTTTGCATCTCTGGTGTTTTTGTTTTTTATTTCATTTTCGGCACTATGGTGTGCCTCCTCTTGGAAAGGTACTTTTATTTTTGAGCTTGTTAGTTTTTGTTCGACTTCTTATACTAGTTTTGTTATTCTTCTGCATTTTGATTTACATTTGTAGAGGATTTTCAGGGAATTTGAGCTTAATATTTGTCAAATTTTAGTTTTGAACTGTGATTCTATTAAGAATTATAATGGGATCCAGCTGCAAACAATTTTCAGATTGTAGAGGTTTTGGTTTGGGGTATCATTTGTTGACTGTAAGCTTGCTAGTTTATGCCATTTGATTTTGGGGTTATATGTGTTTCTTTGATTTCCTATTGGCATAATTCGAATTGTCAAGCCTATACCGCTTATTGACAACTTTTGTTTCCTCTTGCAGCAAATGCTTGTATATGCTATTGCTTAACTAGATTCTCGAGGCCATTGTTATTACTAATTGGAGACTAGGCAATCCAAGGGCTATGGTTTTGTGAGTATACTGATTCTTTTCTATTCTTGTTCAATCATGATCATTGTGGTGACATGATAGTTCACTAACTTCACTCCAGTGCCCTAGGCTACCTATGAGTTATGGTATGGTGCATTAGAAAGTGTCTCTCTTTCTAGTTTTTCATTCGTAACTTAAATATTACACCAGCCATGCATATTGCTATTACTTACTTTTAGTTGAATTCATGGATGCCAAGCCATTGCTTTTAAAGAATGAGCACATATATACTAGTCACAAAAATACATGGTGTGCAAAGTGTTGGATTAATTAATTTATGTCAACTAGAGAACTAACTATAAAATGGACAATGTTTTGGAAGTAGTCAGCACACTTTCAGCAAAATGTCTACAGAGTAACTTGCTGGATTTTGATGTTTGGAGCAATGATTGAAGATTGAGTTTCTTTTATGGGGTTTGAGTTAGTTTTTGGTTCATGACAGATCCCAAAGACTGAACTGTGTCTTTGTTAAGAAGTTTTGGTGTGGAGTACATTTGGTTGACTGTTTATCTGATTTTTTTTTTTCTGTTTTTGCAGGTTGCCGAATTTTGTGTTGGGACTTGGTATATTTGTTTCTTCTTTTGCTTAAGATTACATATGGAAAACATACACAGTATTTTGCATCTTATATTAGTATATTACTCTTAGTCCAGGCTTTAAGCTTGTCACTTTGATCATCAACTTTGAATATTTTCCCTTCTTGCTCATCATTTTCAGGGTTCAACCTTTGCATAATGAACAAATTATCTGACCCCAGTTGATGCTATATATGTGCGTGCTGGACTATATTGTCTGATGCAGTTAGGTGAGCGATCAAACTTAAGTCGTATGTATATGTATGTAATGCACGCTGCTTTGCACTAAACAATACCCAAATTTGTCTTTTGATAGTGAAATTAGTTATCTAGCACTAATTGCAGAACACTCTGTACAATAGAAAAAAGAATTTCCTTTCTTTTAGAGTATGACTTTTAGAGTCAATAAGGTGGGGGTTTTGCTTTCTCCATTAGGTTATTCCTTCTTTGTTCTTACTCCTTAATTTGGTTTTAACATCAATAGATATGTATCTTTTTTTAGCACTTGCCTTTTCTCATTAAAACGTCATGTACGGAATCTGACATGTATCTCACAACTTCTCGTCTTGTATACATGCTCTCGACATCATTTATAAATCAAACTGTGTTTATCTTCCTTTTGTTTTGTTAGCATTCCTTGATGCAAGTAGATTTCATGCTCTCGACTTGTGACTAGATTATTGACTAGAGTCGATTGTCTTTTTAGGAGGAGATGGGGCAGATGCAGACAACGATTCAACTACCTTTTGTAACTTTCAGTATGCTAAAGAACAGTTTGAGTAATTCGTGGTTTGTTCGATTCAACATAGTATAAATATGTTATGTGATTTGGTGTAGTTTATGAACACCTGGAATGTTTATGAGTGGCATTTTGTATGTTTATGACATTTTGTATTGGACCATTTCATTAGTTTTATTGTAAGTTTACAATGTTAATATATATCTTAATAACTTTTGCATGTTCTTAATTCACATCATTTTTTTATAAATGAAATATTCTTTTGTGACGACAAAATATCCGTCGCAACTAATTCACCCCACTTTTTTTTTTTTAAATGAAATATATTTTTGCGACAGCAAAGTACCTGTCGCAAATAGTTTAGCCATTGCGACGGCAACAGTTTTCCGTCGTAAATACTTTTTGCAACTGAAATTTACCGTCGCAAATCGATCTTGTGACGCCACCTATTGCAACGCTAACATTTCCGTCTCAAAAAACATAATTTGCCGTCGCGAAAAGTTTTTTCCATCGCAAAATAGGCTTCGCAAAAGCAATTGTTTTTAGTATTGAATAATGCATTATAGATAGTACATACTAAAATGACAACATATATATTAAAAATAAAAAATAAAAAAACACACATCTGTGCATCACTAGTATGCAAGCAATGTAGTACATACACAAACAAATTAAACATTTGTTTAGTAGCCACATATAGATAAAGAAATATAAATGTTATCTTATTATAACAACGTAAAAGCACAAATATTCTCATTATTCATCAGATGAATCATAAAGTACAATATCAGAATTTGGACGACTTGAGCTTGCTTCCAGTTGTTCTATCTTAACCCGAGAGTTCAAGGCACGAGTCTCTTCTTTGAGACCATCACAAGTAAGGTTAATAGGGTAATGAGGGTCTTTCCCAGGATAAAACCAGGCTGGTAAAACACGGCTTCCCGGACAAACAACACCAGAATGTATAGGGTGTACTACCTTCAACGTAGGTGGAGCATGTTGAAAGCCTTTGATATAACCCACTGGAGATTATTGGTTAACAGAGCGCACTTGTACATTGATTTGTTCGGTGAAGTTTTGAAAACAATCACTATATGGAGGAGATTGAGAGCAAATACGAACTGGTCCATGATTACGACTCTTGCTCAAACGCCTACCTGACATTTGGAAAATTATAAGCAAAAATGAAAAGTTGAAACTAGAAGTTGAAAGACCACTTTAGTTTCTAAGTATGATGATACAAACTCACAGAAGATCGATTTACAAATATATAAGCTCAGTACAATTATTGAAGAATCTTATATTCACACAGACAATTGTGTGTGCAATTAAACAGGGCCAGTCCTGAGCTTTTTGATGCCTAGAGCAAAATTTTGTGTGTGTGCCCAACTAGCCTAAATAGATATGTAGTGATTCTTACAAAAGTCATACTCTAAATCCTTTTTTTAAGGGTTTGGAACCTAGTCAAGTTAGGCGACTCATCCCCACGCCGATTTTATTACATAAAGAAACATTATACAACAGAAATAAAACCAAAACCCGGTATAGCCACAGAAAATTCGTAGCTAATCCAAAAGATCACACATAATGTAGCACTTTGACACAATCACACAAATAAGAGACATGGTAACGTGTTTTTGGTAAAATTACGAAGAATTCCTGAATCAAAAAAGAAAAACCATATTCAAAAGTTGAACAAACAAATAGAAAATGACTTGGAAAATAATAGAAATTATCGAATATGCACTTACTTATGGTTGTCCGCTATGAATTATATGCTTCAACAAGGAAGCCATATAGATATATTCGCCCAGTATGTTGCCATTTCAAGAATTGAATGGATTACACCAAAAGATCAGTAATGTGCATGAAATTTTATATTCAATAAAACCAATTGAAAAGGCACTAGTATTTTACCTCATCTTGAATATAGTGGCTGACCCCCTAAATGAACAGGGTGCTTACAACATGAAAAGTAGCACAAAATAGCATTGTAGTCCCAAGCCAAAACACTAAACTTTGAATGATAAACACTTTAGCATAGAACAATAAAACCTGCAAATCTAGAATCAGCTTTTTTCCTTCTTGATTTTTCTTTTCTGATCGGGATTGACTTGCAAATCCAACTTCTTATTGCACTTAATATTAAAAATTGAAAACCGATGAATGAGCATGTTGTTAGAAATCACTTTGAATGATAATTGATAAACACCGGAGCATAGAGCAATACCTGGAAATCTGGAATTTGCTTTTTTTCTTCTTGTTCTTTCTTTTCTGATCGAGATTGACTTGCAACTCCAACTTCTAATTCCACCTAATATTGAAAATTGAAAACCAATGAATGAGCAGGTTGTTAGAAATTAACAGAACTCAAAAAACAAGTAACAAGACTTTTGATATCCAAATTTTCATGGGATATCAAAATTGAAGAATACCCAATACCTATTTTGATTTGTACCTCAGCTTACATCGATGGAAAGCTGAAAAATTCGTATGATCACCGTAGAATAACATAAACATGGAGAGGAGAAAGACTGGGTGATGGATGAGAATGAACTGAAGAATTGAGTAACCATTGAAACCAATTTAAAGAAAAAATTTGCTGGGTTTCAAGGTTTGGGACTTGGGAGAGAGCAAGAGATGCTTAGATAATCAATTTTGTGCCTGCCATTGTGCGTTGGAAGAAGAAGAAGAAGTAAAGACGTGATCTGCGTCTATAAATTTGAACTTTTTTTTTTCACGTTCCACTCTCTATACATATATAATTATATATAATTAAATATATATGTTATATATATTAAATCTTATTGATAAAATCTGGTGCCCCCCTCTATGTTGAGCCCTGGGCTGTCGCCAACGATGCCCATGGGCAAGGCCGGCCTGGCAATTAAATGACAAATTTTGATAAGACGGAAAGCTGATTTGGGAAAATCAAAGAAGATGTAGAAAATAAATTTTCACACAGGTGGCTGTGTATAACCGTAATTCATATGGAAATCCGTGTGAATTTTCGTCAATCTTTGGAGCTCAAATAAGTTTTCACACGGATGTCTGTGTGTTCCATAATTCATATGATACTTTGTGACAGTGCCTGGCACATATGCAGGATTCACTGAAGTTTAAGATAAATTTTCACACGGATTTCTGTGTGTCACTATATTTTAAACAGATCATCCGTGTGAGTTTCTTCATGGTCCCACTTTTAGAATATATTTCACACGGATTTCTGTGTAAATGCTGTTTTCATACAAAAATCTGTGTGTATTGCCTGTTTCCTCATACAGAATTGCATCTATGTGAATATCCATGTGAATGTCATCTGTGTGCATTGGGGGGTTTTTCTAGTAGTATATGGTACTCATCCTCCTTACTCCTCCATGAATATGGCCGGAAAATACATGACACCACCGTGAGTGGTGGTGCACGGAAAATTTACCCAAGTTTCACTTTTTTCTCTTCTTGTCAAGATTTTCTATAAAACATGGAATTGGATTAGTTAACATTAAATTGGACTTTAGAACAAGTTCGTTCAATGTTTTAGGGCACAAATATGTATATGAATTATGATCCAACACCTAGATGAAGCTTTGATTGATTTACTAAAATAGTGACATATAATGGTAACTTTGGGCATCTCCAACAGACTCCTTATTTCAAAATAGTATAAAAATTTAGTTAATTTTATGATAATATTTCACTCCAGCAGAATAACTCTACAAAAGTTAAATTTAGCTAGCTAGAGAGGAGAGAGAATTTAGCCAAAAGTCACATTTTCCAACATTCAATTTAAATTAGCTAGGGATTTAGCTTATCTTGTTGGAGCAGATCGATTTCAAAAACCAAACTACCTAAACATCTCTTTTAGCCAAATATAGCTAACAAAATAACTTCATTGTTGGAGATGCTCTGCAAAATATATCTTTTAAAATAGTGAAATATTACAAACAAAGGACTAGATATAACTGAAATGATAAATGGGGAACTAGATAATTACATAATTTCTTTTTGGTAATAAAATAAAAGATTATGCGATATTAGTTTCATAGTAGCGGTGGTCGCACAATAAATAGTTTTTGATTTGACTGCAATTTTACATGAATCATATAATAAGAGTAATCTATAAGACAAGCGGGTCTTGATCCTCAAGTTTTATATTCTAAGTGAGGGTGTCAGCAAATTTTGAAAAGGTCAATCTTATATAAGAGTTGGTGCTTGTTAGAATACAAGTTTCCTGTAGAGATTTCTGATATTATTTCGGAAAATACTCTAGATGCTTATTGTAATCAGGGGTTTAGGCTCAATGTCCCCCCCCCCCCCTTGTATTCGACAGTTTCATTAATCAAGGCTTAAGGGCAGCCGCACCAGCCCTTTATTAAAAAGAAAAATAGTACTGGTGACATAAGAAATGACCTTTTTTAGCTTATACATTGGTGACATAAAAGATTTTGATCAGTGGGCTACGTTAACACAATCAAGACTTTCTGGTTAATAATTCTGACAGCACCACAGCTCTCTCGCTCCTTACTCGTAGAGCAGCATTTTTAGACATTAATTAGATGGGTTTTGAGTGAGAATTCATTCTTAAGAATTCTAGCATAGACCTTTTCATATGATTCTTTGTACTTTAGTTAAAAATTGAAACTATAAGGGTATCGATGTCCTCTTGCTAAAAAGACTTAAAGCATCAGTAGTGGAGGCCCAAATTTGGGTGATCGGAAAAAAAAGGGCCCATATATACTTGACACTTAGAAGTTGGATCAAATTTGGTCCAAGGAAGGACCTAAATTTCACGGGCCCCACGTGTGGCAAAAAATCTGATCTTGCATGTATCAGACCACAAATAATGAGTCTAAAACTAAGTCTCGCATCACCGCAACACCCAATAAAAGTAAGTCATTTTATACATTATTCAAATAGACTCAAATTACTATTCCAGCCGGTTTGAGCCCAAATTTAGAGCTAATTTCATTTTACTTCCCTAACATTTACATGTTAAATCAGTTGTGGCCCTGCACTTTTAATTTCATCACATGTATCCCTATGCTTTTCAATTTAATCAATCATGTCCAATAATTCATTTTTTTGTCAAGTATTTTGTAAATTGAAAATGTGGCTCTAATGGGCTCCCTTGTATGATGAAGATTCAATAATGTGGCATGCAAAATTATATCGTATGTGACTACAATTTCAAAATACATCACACAATATTTGGCAAAAAAGCTAAGGGTTAGACAAGATTGATTGAAATTTGTACGTACAGGGGCACGCGTGAGAAATTAAAAGTATAGGGGCACAAATGATTTAAGGTGTAAAGATCAGGAGGTAAAATGAAATTTGCCCCCAAATTTAAGTCCAAAAAAATGAGTCCTCACTGATGCTCTAACAATTCTGGTTTGAAAACAATAATCAATTGAGTCATAAGTACACTATTTTTTAGAAGTGTAGTGGGAACGAAAAGTAGTGATTATGTACAATCACCTATAGAGAGATGAATGCTAAAGGAAAGCAACAGAGTTGCCGACTCCGTTGTTGCTAATGCTACAGAATCCAAGCCACTCTCTTGATATCTCTATTCCCTCTCTCCGCCTCTGCTGCTTTGATCAGTTGAGGTGGGATGTGTTGGGAGTTTTAGTTTGTAATTTTTGATCCCAAAACTTATTTAGCAACTACTCACGGCTTAAGTTAGATAGGAACTTTTGTTTTTTCAGTTCCAATAATTATTTACAAACATAAATAAATGAAGTTTTCAAAATGGAGTTCATCACAATATAATACAAAACACCAGATATACAGATCTAACCGCATCTGCATATGCTTCCCTATATAACCTAATTCCTATTCCGACATCCTACGGTACCTTGTACATGGGCAGACCATCATTCACACTTGTCTCAAAGAAGAATCTCAATATCAAAACCCACAAACACCATGAACACTGCCTATGAATCATATATGCTGTTATGTAAGAAGTTGAAGTGGCAACTTCCAACTCTAAAAGCTTCCAGCCAGGTTCATAGTAAAGTGCAAAGATAATTCAACCATTGCCATTTGCCAACACTTCACGATAGTTCAATCTGCGGATTTCAACTGCAAGTGCCCACGACAACAATCTACCACCATTCTGCCAATTCCCTGGACAAAATACGACTCAAACGGCCCTGAATTATGACAGTTTATTTCCTGAACCAAGTCTTCAAAAGGTTTCTGCAAAATAAACTAAATAAATTATATATGTAGCCAATAGATAGCTTAAAGCACATGTGAACTACAAAAATAACAATATTGGAAACAACGGATGCAGGCATGTTCAATGTCAGATTCAGTCAAAAGTCACCAGAAGCAAAAGAAAAAAGTTAAAACAGATTTGCAATGTGGGCATTTGCAAGAAGCTATTTAATAATAGACAGAATCTGCCGATTTTTCTTGCAATAAGATGCTGTGATGCTCTACTCAATCATTTATTGCAGCCAAACTTGTTTCTGTTCGTACCCAACAACAATGTCTTGCCACCCAAGTCTCTATCTAGCATTATTTTCTTAGCTACGGAAACCGCTACCTTATATTATTAAAACCCAGTCGTTCCACGTTATAAGCTCTCATTTCCAGTTCTAGTTCATCATTATCGTTGTGTTTTCTGCCTGCATTATAGCTACCCTCTTGCAAGTCCCCATGGAAACCAAAACTGATCAGCAGCTTCACATTTTCTTCCTTCCCTTTATGGCTCAAGGCCACATCTTACCCATGATAGACATAGCCAAACTATTTGCTTCACGTGTGGTGTAAAATCCACCTTAATAACCACCCCTGTCAATGCACCACTTTTCTCCAAAGCAATCCAAACTAGCAAAAGTTTCGGTTTCGAAATCGAACTTCTTGTCATCAAATTTCCATCTACTGAAGTCGGGTTGCCTGAAGGAATTGAAAGAACTAACTGTCGTAAAAACCAAGAGCAGGTGGAAAAGTACTTCAAAGCCATTACCTTGCTTGAGCAACACGTTGAGCCGATTTTAGACGAACATCGTCCTCACTGTCTTGTTGCAGACTCTATGTTTCCTTGGGCTACAGATGTTGCCGCCAAGTTTGGGATTCCAAGGATCATCTTTCATGGACCCGGGTTTTTTTTCTTGTGTGCTTCAACTACTGTGATGCAGTACCAACCTCAGAGGGAGGTTTTATCTGATTCAGAATCATTTGTTATTCCTGGTCTCCCAGATGAGATCAAGATGACAAAAAACAAATTAGCTCCTTTTCTTACTCTAGATGGTGAGTCAGAACTCATCAAGTTGGTCAAAGCATCCAGAGAGGCAGAGGAAAGGAGCTACGGGATTATTGTAAACAGCTACTATGAACTTGAACCTGATTATGCAGAACACTATAGGAAGGTGCTGGGGAAGAAGTCATGGCATATCAGCCCGGTTTCTTTAGGCGAAACAGAAAAAGATAAAGCAGAGAGGGGAAGGGAAGGCTCAGTTGATGAAGTACATGAGTGCATGAACTGGCTTAATTCTAAGAAAGCCAATTCTGTTGTTTATATATGTTTTGGAAGCCTCACCAAGTTTGGTGATTGTCAGCTCTTAGAAATTGCCTTGGCTCTTCAAGCTTCTCGACAGCAATTCATTTGGGTTGTGAAGACAGAAAAGAATGATAAAGAAGAGTGGTTGCCTGAAGGATTTGAGCAGAGAGTGGAAGGAAAGGGATTGATTATAAGAGGTTGGGCTCCCCAACTACTGATTCTACAACATGAAGCAGTTGGGGCCTTTCTCACTCATTGTGGGTGGAACTCAACCCTTGAAGGAGTGTGTGCTGGGGTGCCAATGATCACGTGGCCAGTAAACGCAGATCAGTTTTACAATGAGAAGTTGGTGACTGAGATACTTGGGATTGGAGTTGCTATTGGTGTTCAAAAGTGGGAGCATGTTAGTGTGAAAAGCAAAGCCAGTGTGAAGGAGACCATAGAGAAGGCTTTGACTGGATTCATGGTCGGTGATGAAAAAGAGGAAATCAGAAGCAAAGTTCTTGTGCTCAGAGAGCTCGCAAGGAGGGCAGTTGAAGATGGTGGTTCATCGTTCTCAGATTTAACTGCTCTAATTGAAGAGTTGAAGTCTCTCGGGTCTTGATTCTTTTGAAGCAGCAAAGATGCCAACATTTTCTGCTTTAAGAAGGAAAAGTTCCATTCACTAATTTGAAATGTTGGAACACTTGCATATAATTTGTAAAAGTTCAAATAACTGGAAAAAGAGTAATTATTGTGTTACAACATGTGTGATAACTACCTAGAATCTTTTCTTTTTCTCTTTGTTTCCGGGAGTCATCAATTGAATGATGATTGTATATATGTAAGAATGCAAGTGCCAAATGAACCCACCAAAAGACAACAGCAATAAGTTTCAGCAGCATAATGCCAACTGAAGTAAGAATAAATCCAATCTGCCAAAGTTTTTGTTTAAAAAATCCTTTTGTAATCACCTCAGCAAACAAAAAAAACAAATATGTTGTCTGCTTCAATATTTATATTCAAAATTGAATGATCAGACATAGAACAGCAATCAACGCACTTTTTTATATACCAACTCTATCAACTAGTCCTTTGAGTCAAGTCTTACTTACCAGTTCAATTCCTTCTCCATCATCACACTTCTTTCAGGAAGGAATAATAAACAACTTTGAAACAAATAGTGTGAAGAATGAGGACTACATAGTTTGGAAGAAACAGGTTATAATATTAAACATAAACCGATATCTTTTTCTCATGATCTTTTCATGGAAACATTGTACGCAGGGGTAAGATTGAGCTTATGCAAATACCTGAAGATACATTTGACCTGAACCAGATGAAGATGACTGCAGTAATCTAGTTAATCTGCAGAAGATGTGAGTGAAGAGCTTTGGATTTTTATCACCTCACTACACAAAGCCTGAGGATAAATGTAAATACAATTAAAATCAAAATATGTAATAAACTTCCCCATATACCAAAATACAAGCTAGTTGATCACCATATATAACCTTATTCCTATTCTGACATCCTACAATGCCTTTTACAAGGGGCAGACCATCATTTCACACTTGTCCCAATATCAAAACCCACAAACACCATGAATACTGCCTATGAATCATATATGCTGTTATGTAAGAAGTTGAAGTGGCAACTTCCAACTCTAAAGGCTTCCGGTGCAGTTTACAAAAATTGACGATTATGGTGCAAAATGAAGGTTTTTCGAGTCCAAGTTCATAGTAAAATGCAAAGATAATTCAATTATTTTCAACAGGTGAAGTAGTGGTAGTTCAAAATATGCAGATTACAGAGTGCGCACGACAACAATCTACCATAATTTGGCCAATTTCCTGGACAAAATATGACTCAAACAGCCCTAAATTATAACAGTTTATTTCCTGAACCAAGTCTTTGAAAGGTTCCTGCAAAATTAACTAAATAAAAATATAACCAATAGGTAGTTTAAAGCAGATATGAATTACAAATAACTACATTGGAAACAACAGATGTAGGCAAGTTCAATGTCAGATTCAGTCAAAAGCCACCAGAAGCAGAAGAAAAAAGTAAAACAAAATTGTAATGTTGGCATTTGCAAGACGCTATTTAATATTAGACAGAACTTGCCGATTTCTTCTTGCCATAAGATGCTTTTATGGCAAAAGTCAATCACTCAATAATTTATTGCAGCCAAACTTGTTTCTGTTCGTACCCAACAACAATGTCTCGCCACCCAAGTTTCTATCTAGGATTTTTCTTAGCTAGGGAAATCACTACCTTCACATTATTAAAACACCAATATTTCCACGTTATAAGCTTTCATTTCCAGTTCTAGTTCTTCATCATCATCATCATTGTGTTTTCTGTGTGCATTATAGCTAATCTCTTGCGAGTCCCCATGGAAACCAAAACTGAGCAGCAGCTTCACATTTTCTTCCTTCCCTTTATGGCTCAAGGCCACACTTTACCCCTTATAGATATAGCCAAACTATTTGCTTCACGTGGTGTAAAATCCACCTTAATAACCACCCTCGTCAATGCACCACTTTTCTCCAAAGCAATCCAAACTAGCAAAAGTTTGGGTTTCGAAATCGAACTTCTTGTCATCAAATTCCCATCTACTGAAGTCGGGTTGCCTGAAGGAATTGAAAGAACTAACTTGCGTAAAAAGCAAGAGCAGGCGGATAAGTACTTCAGAGCCACCAATCTGCTTGAGCAACAGGTTGAGCCAATTTTAGACCAACATCGTCCTCACTGTCTTGTTGCAGACTCTCTGTTTCCTTGGGCTACAGATGTTGCTGCCAAGTTTGGGATTCCAAGGATCATCTTTCATGGACCCGGTTTTTTCCCCTTGTGCGCTTCAACTAGTGTGATGCGGTACCAACCTCAGAGGGAGGTTTCATCTGATTCAGAATCTTTTGTCGTTCCTGGTCTCCCAGATGAGATCAAGATGACAAAAAACAAACTAGCTCCTTTTCTTACTTTAGATGGTGAGTCAGAACTCATCAAAGTGGTCACAGCATCTCAATTGGCCAATGAAACAAGCTATGGGATTATAGTTAACAGCTTCTATGAACTTGAACCAGCCTATGCAGATCATTATAGGAAGGTGTTTGGCAGGAAAGCATGGCATATAGGACCAGCTTCTTTATGCGAGACAGAAAAAGATAAATTACAGAGGGGAAGGAAGGCTCGGTTGATGAAATACATGAGTGTTTGAACTGGCTTAATTCTAAGAAACCCAATTCTGTTGTTTATATATGTTTTGGAAGCCTCACCAATTTCAGTGATTGTCAGCTCTTAGAAATCGCCTTGGCTCTTGAAGCGTCTCGACAGCAATTCATTTGGGTTGTGAAGAAAGAAAATAATGATAAAGAAGAGTGGCTGCCTGAAGGATTTGAGCAGAGAGTGGAGGGAAAGGGATTGATTATAAGAGGTTGGGCACCCCAACTACTGATTCTTCAACATGAAGCAGTTGGGGCCTTTCTCACTTATTGTGGGTGGAACTCAACCCTTGAAGCAGTGTGTGCTGGGATCCCAATGATCACATGGCCAGTGTCCGCAGATCAGTTTTACAATGAGAAATTGGTGACTCAGATATTAGGGATTGGGGTTGCTGTTGGTGTTGAAAAATGGGAGGATGATAGTGTGAAGAGTGAAGCCAGTATGAAGAAGGAGACCATAGAGAAGGCCGTGACTGAATTCATGGTCAGTCATGAAAAAGAGGAAATGAGAAGCAAAATTCTTGAACTCAGAGACCTCGCAAGGAGGGCAGTTGAAGAAGGTGGTTCATCATTCTTGGATTTAACTGCTCTAATTGAAGAGTTGAAGTCTCTCAGGTTTTGATTCTCTTGAATCAGCAAAGATGAATTGTAATTTGAATTGTTGGCACAGCTACATATAATTTGTAAAAGTTAAAATAAATAGAAAAAGAGTAATTATTGTATTTCAGCATATGTGATAACTAATAAGTGCATAGATTTTCTCTCTCTTTGTTTTCAGGCAGTAAGCCAATAAAATCCTAATCTAATGCTGAAGAACATTAGTCATCAATCGAATGATGATTGTATATATGTAAGAATGCAAGTGCCAAAATGAACACACCAAAGATATCAAAAATATGTTTCAGCAGCATAATGCTAACTGAAGTAGGAATTTTTGTTTAAAAAATCCTTTGATGTAATCACCTCAACAAACAAAAAACGTTGTTTTCTTCCAAGTTTATGTTCAAAATTGGATAATTAAACTATTGTGTCCCATCTAACAACAACCACACAAATTTATATACCAACACTATCAACTAGTCCTTTCCGTAAAGCCTTACCAGTTCAATTCCTTCTTCATTGCCGCTAATCTTTTAGAAGCAAATATAGAGAGAGGAAAACCAGTCAGTCTCGTAGTTCTGTCAGTCAAACCTTACGAGTTCACTTACTTTTCCATCAAGACACTTCTGTCAGGAAGTAATACTAAAACACTTTGAAAAAAATAGTGTGAATGAATGAGGACTTGATAGTTTGGAAGAAACAGGTTGTAATAATTAAAATAAACCGACCTCTTTTTCTCTTGATCTTTTCATAGAAACATTGTATGCAGGGGAAAGATTGAGCTGATGTAAATACCTGAAGTCCATTTGACCTGAATCAGATGAAGATGACTGCAATAATCTATTTAATCTGCAGAAGACGTGAGTGAAGAGCCTTGGCTCTTCATCACCAGTGGTTCACTACACAAGGGAGCTGACAATAAATGTAATTCAATCAAAATATGTAATAAACCTCCCCATGCACCAAAAGTCCAAAATACAAACTAGTTTATCACCTTCAACTTTGCATTTTTAAATGAGAGAGAGAGAGAGAGAGAGGTCCAAAGTGCAAACTAGTTTATTACCTTCAATGTCCTTATAGGGAAAAAAAAATCTTCACATTTTTCTAATGTGAGAGAGAGAGAGAGAGAGAGATGCACATTCCTCTTTCTAAAGACAAGTGTGTGATCATCAATCACCTAATAATCTTCAGCAACAGTCTTATTAATTTCTCCAATAGCTTGTTGCAGTCCAAACTTAAACCAGTTGGGTACCTAACAACACAGTCTCTCATCCCAAGTCTCGATCTTGGAATTTTCCTTTGGCTCGTGAAGTCCATACCTTACATTATTAATTCTCAATCTTTCCATTTCAACTTCTTCACCACCATCATTGCTTTGCTTCTGCAATAGCAGCTACTCTCTAACAAGTTCCCATGGAAACCAAAACAGATCAGCAGCTTCACATTTTCTTCCTTCCATACATGGCTCATGGCCACACTTTACCCCTCATAGACATAGCCAAACTATTCGCTTCCCATGGTTCCAAGTCCACCATCATAACCACCCCTCTGAATGCACCACTCATCTCTAAATCAATCCAATCAAGCAAAAGTTTGGGTTTAGAAATTGACCTTCTTGTCATCAAATTTCCATCAATTGAGGCTGGGTTGCCTGAAGGAATTGAAAGTGCTAACTTGGCTACAACCCGAGAGATGAAGGAAAAGCTCTACAAAGCCTGCACCCTGCTTGCACCACAGGTAGAGCAGATTTTAGAACAATATCATCCTCACTGCCTTGTTGCAGACAGTTTATATCATTGGGCTACGGATCTTGCTGCCAAGTTTGGGATTCCAAGGCTCATCTTTCATGGAGTTAGTTTTTTCGCCTTGTGTGCTTCAATGAGTGTGATACTCTACCAACCTCACTTGAAGGTTTCATCTGATTCAGAATCTTTTATTATTCCTAATCTTCCAGATGAGATCAAGACCACAAGAAACCAAGTACCAGCATTTCTCAATCTAAATGGCAAAACAGAACTCATCAAGTTGGTCAAAGCATCCATAGAGGCTGAGAAGAGGAGCTATGGGATTATTGTCAACAGCTTCTATGAACTTGAACCGGATTATGCAGATCATTATAGGAAAGTTTTGGGCAGGAAATCATGGCACATTGGCCCAGTTTCTCTATGCAACAAGGCAGAAACAGATAAATCAGAGAGGGGAAGGGGAGGATCTGCTGATGAAGTACATGAGTGCATGAATTGGCTTAATTCCAAGGAACCAAATTCAGTTGTTTATATCTGTTTTGGAAGCCTCACCATTTTCAATGATTGTCAGCTCATAGAGATTGCCTTGGCTCTTGAGGCTTCTCAGCAGCAATTCATCTGGGTTGTGAGGAATGAAAATAATGATAAAGAAAAGTGGTTGCCTAAAGAGTTTGAGCAGAGAATGGAAGGTAAGGGACTCCTTATAAGAGGTTGGGCTCCCCAACTACTAATTCTTGAACATGAGGCAACTGGGGCCTTTGTCACTCATTGCGGGTGGAACTCGATCCTTGAAGGAGTGTCTGCTGGGGTTCCAATGATCACGTGGCCGGTGACCGGAGAGCAGTTTTACAATGAGAAGCTGGTGACTGAGTTACTTAGGATTGGGGTTGCTGTTGGTGCCGAAAAGTGGGCTACATTTGAGGAGGAAAGTGCGAAGAGCGAAGCCAGTGTGAAGAGGGAGGCCATAGAGAAGGCTGTCACTGAAATCATGGTGGGTGATGAAGCAGAGGAAATGAGAAGCAGAGCTAAAGCGCTTAGAGAGGTGGCAAGCAGGGCTGTTGAAGAAGATGGTTCATCATTCTCCGATTTAACTGCTCTAATTGAAGAGTTGAAGTCCCTTGGGTCATGATTCTGTTGAAGCAACCCAAATGCCAACATTTGTCTACCAAAGTTGAATCAATTTTTACATGTAACCTGTAAAAGTTCAAAATAATGGCAAAAGAGAAAGCACTGTTCTTCAAACATGTGTTACTTCACAAAATTCTTTGAAGTAATCACCTTAGTAAACATAAAATTTACCTTCTTTAGAATTCACTGAAGTAATGCAGAAATTTGTAAGCCTTTGGAAGTGTGATCAAGTTTGATGATGCCCAGCTTATGGAAATTGCTTTGGGTCTTGAAGCTTCTGGGCAGCAATTCAATTGGGTTTTCAAAAGAGATGAAAATAATGATCAAGAAAGTAAAGAGAAGTGGTCGGAGGCTTGGTGACCCATTGTGGATGGAACTTGGGATTGGGGTCGGTGTTGGTGCTGCAAAATGGGCAAGATTTGGAGGGACAGAGTGAAGAGTGAGGTGATAGAGAAGGTAGTGAAACAAGAAGCAGGGCCAAGAAAGAGAGAGGAGTGTGGAGGAAGGTGGATCATCATCGTACAAGGATTTGATATAGGAATTGGGACTGGATACCATACCATTGCGCTCTAATTAGAACTATATACCTTTCTGTATGATTCACCGGAGTGTAATTGCGACCCACAAAATATGTCTTCCGGCCCATAAAACTTTTATCTTGTGATGTAGTGCAAATCCGAGGGTATGTGACACATGTGGCATGTCCTATGGTTCTTCCATTTTGGCCATCTGCCGTGTTGTTCTGTTGCCACGAAGAGAGAGGGTGAGATCGGTAGCCTAAAACAGAGAGGGAGAGCGAGAGGGGTAGAGTACCGTTTTGATCCAGAGAGATAGAGAGAGGGCGAGGAGTTTGCATGGCTGGAGATTTGAGCTTTTGTGGCGCAGAGATTTTGGTTGTCGGTTGCTGACGAGGTTGGGTTTTGATCAGGCAGCAAAGATAATTAGTTTTGGGCGTGGAGTCAGATTTTCTTTTGTCTTCATTGGCTCTGAAGAGTTTCAATTTATCTGATTTGTGAATGTTATGGCTGTCTTGTAGTTGGCTACTCTCTACTATTTGGTTGGAGCGCAAGGATTCCTTAGCTGGTAATTTTTCATCGTCAATAATGTTTGTGTTGATTCATTGGTTTGATTGCAGTTGAAACTTGAAAGTAATTCCCTCTGATGTTCTTAATCTGCTGAAAGAAAGAGTAGGAAATCTTTTCAGGATTATTTGGTTGGGAACCTCTCCTTCTGAAAAATAGGTCCAATGGTGGCTGGAATTTGGGGGTCAAAGCGTGAACTATTAAATTAAAGTCATTTGAGTGATCAATCAGTCCATTCTCTACTTGATCAAAGTACGTATTTGAAAGAAAAAACTAACCTTTAGGGTAGTAGAATTATTGCATGGGTCTCTCTGCTTTTGATTCTTTGTGAGGTGGTTTCCTCTGTTTATTTGGTTTGTGATTGATTGTCAGGCATAAAAATATCTTGGTTTTCAGCTTCAAACTTCTACCTCCATATGGAGTTACATGATTGGACCCTATGTCTTTCTCCTCAATTATACAATACTGTCCTCAACGTTTTTCATAACTGGTGATTAGTAATAGAATGTAGAATATTGTTTAGTAGATTTCTAAACCAAAAGGAGCCAAGTACATGGAAACTGCAAGCAAGGATTACATACATACCCATTCATCAATTTAATTTCATTTAACATCATGGAGAGGGTCCAAACTGAACAAAGTTGGTAAGTAGATGGGGATATTTTTGTTTCTGAATGAAACAGAGAAGAGATGGAATTACATGCTTCATGAATTTAACCCATAATTCTAAGCTTGCAGCGTATGTATATAGGGCCATATTTTCCAAGACATGCGATGTTAGCTATTCTGAGAACAGGCCATTTCAATTTATTGGTTTTGAGTTTTTGACCACTTCTTCCATGGCACCAAGTGTTTATAGACATTATTGTCTTTAGAAGGACTTGGTTTCCTTTAGTTCTTGAAAAGCATGCATTTTAAAACACAATTGGTCATTACAGAGTGGATGTTTGTTTAATTTCCTACATACCTAGGACTAATGTTCCATGTAATATGCATTTATAACCAAATTCTGGCTGCCCTGTTGGATATGAACACAAAGAAATAAGAAGAAAAGCTATATCTGGGAAGATCTGAAACCATGGGTCCTCACCAGTTTGTTCATATTATGCTTTCGAATGTAGGGATCTGAAATCATGAGCCATCTTTTTGTTGAGTCGAACAAAACTTCCCTTTTGATTGATCTCTTGACATGCAACTACAATATTTTGGCCTGAATGAGTATTTCTTTTTGTAGGCAGTGAAAGGAAAAAAAAAAAAGCAAGGTATGATTTGCTGTTTTCAGATTTATAGCGGGGTTTTGAAGTTTGATGCTTGGTTGATTTGTGTAGTGGGAAAGAATGGGTTTTTATTGAGATTTTTCATCAACAAGGAGTATGCTACTCTCTTAAATAGCTCCTAACTTCTATTATATGATTCCAGAGACGATATTTGCTTCTATTATTATGCATTCAAATGAGATTACTTCTCATTTAGCATAATGACTTCACTGAAGTCCATTCACATCAAGAAGGACCTACAACTATTGTTTGGATTACTACTTGGTTTTGTAAATTTGTGTTTATGATTGCAGAGATGGAGCTATCCCCGGTCTCACTTTGACAATTGAAGGAAACCTCCCTAAAGGTATACAATGCCATTTATATATCAAAGTCTACATTTCCCAGATTCATGCTTAAGGCTATTGGGTATAACTTAGTTTACATTGTTCTTTCAGGTTTGAGAGGGTCAAGGATACAGAAATCTATCATTGTTGGGATCATAATCGTTCATTATGTGTTCCTGCCTCTTACAGGCATATTGATCATTAAAGGGGCGCTTAAATTTTTCTTAGTGCACTCTGATCCATTGTATCTATTTGTTATCCTGAGTCTGCACTCCCACCTGCAATGAACATAGGTAACCTTAATGAATTCAATTGGCAAAGTTTCTGCAATTTTAGCCTCAGACACACTCTGCTAACAAGTTGTATTATAAACGTCTCCTGACAACACTTATCCAGTTATCCTTATGTAAATGGCAGGAACCATCACCAAATTGTTCGGAGCAGGAGAGAATGAGTGTTCAATAATCCTGCTGTGGACTAATGTATTTGCTTTAGTATCACCTACTTTATGGTCAGCCTTCTTCATGTGGTTTGTAGCCAGGCAAGTGTGGAACAGCTACAAAGGTGCAATTCATATATAGGCATTTGGTTCATATATTAGGCAAACGTTGAATTCACCAAACTATCTGTTCTATAAATCAGGTTCCAGGTTCAACCACATATAGTCTAAAGCTATACTATATGATGAGTTCTCTGGTTGAAGATGCACCCTTGCTGGAGAATTTTATTAACGGGGAAACTTATATCATCTCTATCTCCATTTTTAGAGAATTTTATAAAGTATCTAGATCCAAGTTTGAAACTTACATCATCTCTATCTCCTTTTCTGCCTCTTAATGATCTTGAATATGAAATACATCTTATTGGTGAAACAGATTCACTGCCATTCTGCCTCTCTCGTCTTTTTTTTTTTTTTTTTTTCCATCATAAAATTCCATCCCTCAGTATGATATGATTTGGGTCATGAGAATTGATGGTTATGTCCCCAGGGTTGATGGATTGTTAAGCAGAGTGGGAAAGAAAGCATGCCTCATTTGGTCAAGCACTTGAAATAAATTACTTTTATGGGAAGAACTACTTGGAGGTACAATTTCAGTAATAGCTATGAATGCACTTTAAAAACTAGCTACTACTACCCCTTCCAGGATTTTCGCTTGGAAGGGATGATGATCAATGGCTTAAGAGTAGAATTCGTAGGTCTTGGCTTGAACTATGATTAATCTCAGCCCCCCAATTGGTGATAGAACCATCAAAAGAACACCAAAGAAGATGCAGATCTGAAATTAGCAAGTCAAAATAAGATTAACTCAAATATATGCAATCAAACAGAAATCAAACGCATGCTTAAGAACAATAAAGTTTAAATTGACCAAACTCAACATACATAGTTGCACCACCAGGATAAGCCGAATCTCTTTGGTTTGTAGATGGCGAGCCACATTATGCAAGGGAGCTGAAGATATTAACAAGTTCATTAAACATGTGAAAAGGAAAATCAGAATGTCAATTTATTTCATTAGAATTTAATGGAATAGTTTGTGAGCTTACAAAATATGTTGTTGGGGCAAAAGCAAATCCTCCGAAAAATCCAAGGAGACCACTGAAGAAAGGGAATGTGATTCCGACAAACATGGTAATTGCTGCAACGAAATGTCAATTTTAGTTCATTAATGTATATCCAGCTTGACCTCGAAGCAATAGCATAAACTTGATGGAATTAAGGTCAACTGTAACTAAGTAACTTACCAACATATGAAGTTCGTGTAATGAAGCGAAGCTTAAAAGTTGGCCTGAAATCCCACTTCTTTACCAGTAGCGTTTCCTAGTTTTCTCATAGTCTGCTGAAGTCAATTGCAGGTTGACTGACCTTAGGAATAAATTGGAGTTCATGGTTAGTCCAGCGCGCACCTCATAAATTGCTATATCTGATTTTAGTAACATTCTTGTTGTATTGAACATTGATAGTCCAAGTGGGAGACTATAAGATTCAGTGGACTTGTCAATGTCAGCTGAAGTCACAACAACTTGTTGCTCTTAGTGCAGAAGAAGCAATTGGACTTGACAGTGATCTTTCAATTAGGATTCCTAGCTTATTAAGAGAAACTTACATGATTGGCCATTCCTCAATACATTAGGTTCAATAAAGAATCTGTACATGAATCAGGAATAATGTCCTATTGCTAATAATTTAGGAAAACCTTTATGGGAAGGAGCCTAAACCAAAGCCTATATATAGGACTACTTGGTCCCTACTCTAGCTATCAGCAACAACCAGCAACTGAGAATTAATAATCTCTGCCCATTGGAGACTCTCACTAAAGGATTGCTCAAAGGAGAACAAACCAAGTACACTAGCTCACAAGTTCAAACTAATTTCTTCAACAATGGCTGCAGCTCCAGGAAAATTTATGTATTCTTATATTGAGCACAATGATCATATATATGCATACATTTAGTTTTCAACTTATATGTCGAGCTACCAAACTGGCCTTTAGAGTTTAGTCTTTGATCATTTGTACTTCTGGGTTTTGATTATTTTAGAATTTTTTAATTCTATTTTACCTGCAACTATCTCCCAATTCTGTGAAATTTTGAGGCTATTTCTGTTTATTCATGTTAAGCAAGTTGTTGTTGTTCTATGAAATTGGTTATTGAAATTTTGGTGTCCCATGGTTTGTAATAGCTTAGAATTGCCCATCATGTGTTTGCTAAAATGGTTCTATGAAAAAAGCACTTGCATATGCAAAGTGTATAAAGGAGTTAACTTTATTGTTTCTGGATTGTTAAGCACATTATTTTGTTTTGTGGAAGATACTTTTGTTGCTGGACTGCTGCCACATTTTGTGGCATTGATTACCTTAAGTTTATGAGTAACTACTAACTATATAGGGGAAATGAACTTAGCTATAAAGGTTTTAGGTTTTCGTTTCATTTTGCTGGGGCATTCGTTTGAGTTAGGTACTTTGCTAAAACATAAATTAGTTAAGTCTTGGTATGAGACCAATTTAATATGTCATTGTGTTTCCTGTTCTGATTAGTGTTTCCAAGTAGATGTGGTGAATGGTGGTTCTGTGTATCACTTATATCTCTTACTTTCATGGTGGTTCTGTATATCACTTTATCTACATCCTAATTTTGGATGCTGGTGGTTGTCTTCCAGGTTAAAGGACCATCAGATAGCAATGAATTAAACCCTTCAAACCATTAAACCCTTCATTTTCAGTTTCATTATTTATATCAGAGTCAAGTATATTGCCTCCTTTACTTACAATGTACACCTTTCAAATATCAAACTCCATTTTGTGGGATTCAAATTTGCTCACCATTTTTAAACCCTTCATTTTCAGTTTCATTATTTATATCAGAGTCAAGTATATTGCCTCCTTTACTTACAATGTACACCTTTCAAATATCAAACTTCATTTTGTGGGATTCAAATTTGCTCACCATTTTTATTTTGTGGTGATATTACCACTCTATTAAAACTTGCTACATCATGTAAAATTAATTTAATACTTAAAATTTATTTTTTTAATAAAACATCATGAACTATAATTATGTTTTATAACACATGGCAGTTTTATATTGAGTGGTGGTATCACCACCTATATTTTTGGTGGTGAGCAAATTTGAATCTCATTTTGTGTTTAAATTTCAATGTGAAGATGCTGACCCTAATTGTTTATTATTGCTTTACCATAAACTATGGCTTTTATTGTCAGCTATTTTCTTTGAAGGTGTAAACTTTGATTTCATGTCCTTGGTATCAAAGAACAGTTTGTGGTGATGGAAATCAAATGCTTGGAGGAATCATATGATATATATGGAAGTACTTTTTAGAGCAGTTCAATTGGGAACAATTTGCTCTTCACAAAAATATTATTCTGATTAATGTAATATATGATATTTTATCAGTTTGATCAATACTAAAGTCATTTTTCAATTATATCTTTCATTGTTGTAAATTTTTGCCAAAAACAAATCCTTGCGGCAAAGCGCAGGTACCATTGCTAGTTTATATTACAAGTTTTCAACTATGAATATATGCTATCATTCAAGTAGTTTCTGATGAGATTTCTGGCAACCTCCGACGAGGTCACAAAAGTTACTATCATCAGCAACAAAAGCTACTGTCACAAACAAAAACTACGCTCTCCAAAACCAAAAGATATTGTCACAAAAAACTACTGTACCTAGCAACGAAAACTACTTTGGTGAGATTTTCGGTAACCTCTAGCAATGTCACAAAAGCTGCTGTCACCAGCAACAAAAGCTACTATCACAGTGTCACCAACAACAAAAAGTCCAACACTAAAAACTACTCTTACCAATGACAAAAACTACTCCCACCAACACCAAAAAGTTACTGTCACAAATGACAAAAGCTACTCTCACCAACAACAAAAGTTACTGTCACCAACACAAAAAAAAAAACCACTCTGGCCAACAGCAGACTAATAGCAAAAAGCTACTCTTACCAACATCAAAAACTACCTTCACCAGCACTTAAAGCTACTCTCACCAACAATAAAAACTGCTCTCACCAACACCAAGTTATTACCAAGCAAAATAAAAATTACTTTCAGAAATTGAAAAGGCTATTACGTAAGACTAATGAAGCTACTCCTAACGTGTAAGAAAGCTATTACCAACCAATACAAACACTACTCCAAAACATCAAAATAACTAAAAATTTACAATATCAAATGCTTCAATTAAAAGACTCCAATTTCAACCGAGCACAACTCAAAGTAAGCACAACTTCAGCCGAATCGTTCGAAACTAAGAGCAACTCGTCAATTAGGAAAGGAAAATTCTCATTTCTTCTTTGAAATCACTAAACCTCATCGGTCATCACAAAACACAAACCAGTGACAAATCGAAGGAATTTGAATTTCAAAACCAGTTGATACAATTTCATCTAGGGCACAAGACTCTTGATTGGATTTCAAAATTCAATGATGCCAAATGCAAAATGGTGCTTTGACCAACACTTTTTTTTTTTTTTTTTAAGCAAGTGACCAAAAAAAAAAAATTCCGGTTACCCACCACCTTCTTCTTTGCTTAAACCAGCGAACCCAACACTATCGGTCATCCTCACTAGCCTCCGGCGACCACGCTGCACCCATCATCCACCTCCATGACAGCAATCAATTACTCAGTTCACCACAGCCCAATTCTCTTCAGGTCAGGTTCGAAACCAGCAGTAAACGTCGGCCATCTCCTCGTTTCACCTTCTTCGGTGGCCATCTCCTCGACTCGCATGAAATTTCACTGTCGAAGTATGAGCACGAGGTTGAGTTCACAGAGAATGCGAGCTTTCGGTTTCTGAGACGAGTAGAGAATCGGAGAGATCTCAGTTCGCCTCCCCAGAGCTAGCTCCGATTAGAGCTTCTTCGTCCTTGTCTTTGGATCGTTGGAATCTCACTGAGAGAGAGAGAGAGAGAGAGAGAGAGAGAGAGAGAGAGAGAGAGAGAGAGAGAGAGAGAGAGAGAGAGAGAGAGAGAGAGAGAGAGAGAGAGAGAGAGAGAGAGAGAGAGAGAGAGAGATTTTGATCAGATCGGAGCTTCTTCATCGTCGTCTTCAGGCATGGTGGCGTCCTCGTCCTCGTCTTTGGATCAATTGAAATCAATTTCGAGAGAGTTTTGATCTGTTTTGGGGCTAGGGGCAAAATGGGCATATAAAATACAAAACAGCTGGTTTTTGTAGCTCTAAGTGGCCTTATGTGTACAAAAAAAAATTAGATGACCTTATGAATAAAGTTTCAAAATGACACTTATGTATAATTTTCTATATAAATAACTAACATGTGGGGAACGTACTTATGTGGGAGACGCCTATCCAGATCCTTGTTTAGATTCAATCTATCCCACAAGTATTATTAAAAGGTAAAATAGTTGTTTGCAAACCAAACCAGTGAAGGCATGAACCTAGCTAGAAGAGGTTTGTAAGGAGCGGAGTGGGTAAGTAGGGTCTTTGTGAGCATAGGAGCAAAAAGAAAGTTTCTAGAGAGAGAGAGGGTCTACCTTCTCTCTAGAAATTTTCTCTAACTCAGCCACTATTTTGAGAGTCTACCGACCCCCTTCTCTACCTCCATCTCCAACCTCACCCCTTCAATCCCGTCCATCCCCTCCACCCCTTCAATCACCTTCTTGTTCCTCTCTCTTCTCCACCCACTTCAACCATCTACCATTTCTCTACCTCTCCACGCCATACTGCTCTTACAGGCTTTATATTGATGAGAACAGCTCTCATCTTCACCGCCTCCACCCCATCTCCACCCCTTACTTTCCCCATCCCTACAACCCAGTTATGCTCATTTGTCACCGATTTTCTACTCCTCTAGTCCAGATCTACCTTCGAAACTGTCCATGTCCTATTTGGATGGAATTGGTTGCTAGTGCTTCTGGTTTTGCTTCGTTCTCTACCACCGCTAAACGAACTTACGCCCGTTGGTGAATTTTTGTTCCCCATCAGTGAGTGGCTCGATTTTTGCAATCACACTCTACTAGGTTACTTGGTTTTTCTTGGGCATCTTTGAGCCCTGTGTGTAGTGTCCCAACCAGTGTAGAAGGAAGCAGGATGATGCTTTGGTGGCTGATACTTTTCAAGCAACGACATGGAGGTGGCGGCGGTAGTATTCTAGGGAAAAAGCTGCTATTCTCTTGGTGGCTGCTAGCATTAGTTCTAGGGTTTTTCATTTTCAGTTATGGGCTTTCAAATTGTATTTGGGCTAAGCCTGTCAGGGGCTTTAATTCTCTTTTGCTGAGCCTACGTGCCTTATTTGCTGGGCCTACGTGCCTCTATTTGCTGGGGTCTTTTGTACCTCTTATATTGTGGTGTATCATTCGAGACATCTAATACAAACTTTATTTTCTTCGACCAAAAAAAAAAAAAGACAAGGAGCGGAGTGGGTTTGGACTGAAGAAGGTCTCCCCTCCCTGACAGGGGAAGAAGAAAATTGATATACTGATCCACCGCTTCACTGTCACTATCAATATCTTCTACAGACCAAGTCAAACTCATCAAAAACTTCACTCTTCATCGATAATCACTGTATATCGAGTCCCATTTTCACAACAACACAGCGAACAACTCCTATCCGTAACTTTTCTGATCGAGTTTTATGGGAGCACCTACTGTTCACTATCAGCCTATTGTTTTATTATGTTAGCTTCTATACATTGTAAGAAGCCACTCTCTTTGAGTCTTTGTTCTTCAATATGAAATCTTTACTTGCTCGCTATTTAACCCAATACCGATTGATTGCTGATAAGTGTTTCTTGCTTTCACCTGGAATCTCATCTGGGTTCCATTTGTTTTGGGTGTTTGGAGCTTTAATTTGGGATTGCGTATCTGGGCTTTGTCTTTGGTGGTTTGTAAATTTGGTTATTGGGTTTTGATATTGATAATTTCTGCACGGAGATTTTCTATTGATTACAGAAAGGTTGGAACTGGATTTCTTTGTTAGTATGCACTCCTGTATTATTATCCGTTTCCCCTAAATGCATGCAATGAAAATGGAGTCTGAATTACACACTCCAAGGCCTTTGAAAATAAAGAAATGCATAAAATAAATTAACTTCAAACATTTTAATGTTAATCTTGAGTTTAATCCAAGCCTGCAGGGCTTTGATGAACTCATGAAAGCCAAATCTGTCAAAAGAACAACAAATATTACACATTTATACTACTGTACCCAAAAGGATTCACAATCACACAACTGAGACCAAAACATATAAAATAGTGTAACTAAATGGATGGCTAGACTTTTCTTAATCTGAATCTCTGGGTACTACAAGCTTTGAACATGATGTAGAGTCAGAGACAATCTATGGTACATACTAGTATCTCATACACTCATTTTACATCTATTTGAACAAAAAATTACAATTATTTGAATCAAAATTACAACATTGAGAACAAAAGTTTCCATATTCATTTACACTATTTACATATATTTAAACAAAAATTACAACATTGACAATGAATTTGTTCAAAAGCTTGTAACAATGTCGTAGGAGGTGTAATTACCATTATTAGAACTAAGATTATACAAAATAGGACTCAACATTACCACTCTGACAACAAATTTGTTGTCACATTTGTAAATGTGTGTATGAGATATTGGTATGTACAATAGAATTTTCCATATAGTCAAGGCCATGAGAATCTAATGAAATCCTATCTATAGCATCAGGTATATGTTACAAGGTCTTTTTGATTTTGCATTCAATCTTATGATATTTTTCTTTTTTCGATGTGCAATTTGTTATGATTCATTCTTCTTGCAGGTTTTGCTTATTACTGGTGGAGGTCAATTTCTATGTTGAAGATCTGTGGTTTTATTTGTAGTCAGGCTGTCTCCTTTTCCTTCAACTCTTTATTTGACAGCCATTCCTAATTTTTGATTGATATATAAATTGTCAAAGCCAATAACAAAGTAGGAGAGACAGAGTTGTGCTCATCTGAGGAAGAGCTTGATGCTCGGGTATGTTTTCTTACCAAGCTTTGTTATTTCCAGATTTAATCTCTTAGTCGTTCTCCTGTGATTACTTGCCTTATATATTAGTATTTTAGACCGTTGGAACATATCAAAGACTTGCAGTATGTCATGCAACGTGAGAGCATTCCATTTAGAAAATCCTTAAAGAGATCAAACAACTTATAAACACATCAATGGTTCATCTAGACAAAGGGGCCCTTTCTTACTCTTATTTTTTTGTTGTACTTTTTTTTTCCCCATAAGTTTTTAAGCTAACAGCAAAAACAACCAACTTCTTACTATAATTTCTTTCACATTAAACCTGACCGCTTTTCCTGACAATGGATTGTTCCAATTCCAGATGTGGAATTCTCAATGAAAAAAGAAAACAAACCCGCAGCCGTTGGTTGGCTAAAATAAACCAAAAATGTATATCTAAAATATCAAGTCTCTTCCTATCTTCTCTTGTCAAATATGAAGTCTTTCACGATGCAGTCATACAATTTGAGATTTATAGTGGTTTGCTAATTTGGTGAATTGCAAGAAATTTGGTTATTTGTTTAATAGATAAAAAGCAACTATCATGTCTTCTCGGGGGAATAGAAGAGAAAGGGCTTATGCAGAACGAAAAGAAGATACAGGGAGAATACAAAATTAAAAGAGAGAAAGCCATCGAGGTTTTAAAAAAAAATTGTTAATTAACAATCGAATGAAATGTATTAACGAGAAAATTGATGTTTCCGGTAGAATTCAAGCTTTTGTAGTTGATGTTAGAATCGTGTCCTCTTAATTTTCTTCGATCTTCTTGAGGCATATTTATGAAGAAGTAAATTTTGTTGTTGATTATATTGTTGATTTAGGCCTCGCTGCTGGAATTAGTTTTGTTTGGCTCAATTGCCTCCCCATTTCTGTGTCCCTAGCGTTCCGCTTGGATCAGTTGGGAGGGGGTTGCGTTAAGGGTTTTGTTTTGTAGTTTTTATTTTCTATATAAAAAAAAAAAATCTAATGGACAACCATTGCTTTCTAGGGGTAACACATATTGAACTGTTAGTATCTTTCTTTTGACTAAATGTAGACAATTACATTCATGTAAAAGGAAAAAGTTACGAACAGGATCACAATGAAAAGCAGGAGCCATAATGGTCTACTTCTAACTCAAGTCAGATTAGTGAATCCGGACATTTATCGTAAGTCTAATAAAAAAAAATTAAAAAAAACAACTACAAATCTCCAGTACACCATGAGATAACAAAGATAGCTACTAAATTGGCAACATGCCATAAACACCGGCATGACATTTGGGTTATGAGTCAAACCGCTCCCTCTCAACGAGCCACCTCTACCTCTCAACTAGTGAATGTTCATGATAAGTTGCAGATTAACCCATCACCACAAATAGTCGATGGTATAATATCATGCGAGACGCATCACAATCACGACAAGTCAACTCTGTTTCAAACTACAGAAAGCAAAAATAAATTAAACTAAACTAAGAGTAAGAGTGGTGCCTCAAGTAGGCCCAAACCTAGACCCAAACCACACCCCTCTCCACTTTTTCTAGTGTAAAAGACCAAAATTACCCTCATTGCTTTACCATACATATATCCTCTCTATCAGCCAAAACCAGAGTAGGCTGTGTCGTCTCTCAGTTTAATTGTCCAACTCTCTCTACGAAGTCGTCGCATCACTGGCCAATGTAACAAGAAAAATTCTTCCTGGTACAGAAGTCGTAAATTTTACAGAGAAACTGAGAGGGAGAGAAGATAGACAGAGACATACGAGAGAGGGTGTGAGATGGTGACGTATATATGCTGCTGAGAAGCAGATAAAAAGCTAAAGGTTACCCAAAAAAAAAATCAAATCAAATCAATACCTACAATATTGAAGTGAAATTTGATCATTTTCGAGATGGGAACGATAAGTCCGTGGTTTTTGTTTTGATTTATATGTTTATTTGAACTTTTCAACAATTCTGTGTTTTACAACTTCATGTTTATACGTACGTGTTTTAACTTGTAAGGTGTTCAAGAGCCTTGTAGTAGTATTGAGTTCATCCGTTTAAAGAAAACCCAGCACAATTGCAAATGTAAAGCAAGGAGGATAATTTAGATATAATCTCTTGAAGGATTACATTGCAGATCATTTGGAGGGTTACATTACAGTACAGATTATTTCGTTCTTGATGGTGCATGGATATTTTCTCTTGAAAAGAAGTGGACAGTTTCAATTAACTCCTCCAATTCTAATCAAATTATCTACTCTCCTTTACCATTTGGGTTAACCTCAAAGGCTTAAAAATTAGTCATTGGAATATTGACTTTCATCAAAACCGTTGAGTTACTCACCTACTATTGATAATTTTTTTTTTTTTACATATAAGATCTTTAAATATTCATTTAAAAGACGAACGGTTTAGATTATGAAACGTGCTGAATGAATGCAACTATTTTGGATATCAAACATCTTCGCCATTTAACATTTGGATCTCCACCGATTTTTGTATAGTTTTTAATGAAGTACTTCTAATGCATGTATCCAACAAATCTCTATGAATACTCTGAAGGTGAAATGGTCAAACAATGCGGTGATTTAAGGAAAAGTGAAGCACATAATTAGGTACATGTGGGGTCGAGTTCTTCAATTTTCGAATTTTATTCTTGAAGCCTAGTTCGTTGTTTGAGTTCCATGATCGAATCAACACAGAGATGATCAGATATTTGAAGTTCGGAGCCAACTTGCAGCCTGATGACCTGCCAATCAACCCTTGCATGAGTTGAAGACTTTCGGATAGGTTTTGATCACATATGTTCGCAAGAGACTTCTCAATCAACGACAAGCAGCAGATTCACCTTTTCCAAATGAAACAAGATAGATCTTGCCACCCAAGTCTCTGTCATGCTATTTTTCTTTTTAGCCAGTGAAGCGGCTACCTTAGATTATTGCAACCCTTTATTTATTTTTTGGTTAATCAGATAAGGAAATAGACGATATTATTAAAACTCAATTTTAATCGAATTGCTTCACGTGGTGTTAAATCCACCATAATAACCACCCCTGTCAATGCACCACTCTTCTCCAAATCAATCGAAACCAGCAAAAGTTTGGGTTTAGAAATCGAACTTCTCGTCATCAAGTTCCCATCTACTGAAGTTGGGTTGCCTGAAGGAATTGAAAGAACGAACTTGGTGAAAACCCAAGAGACGAAGGAAAAGTTCTATAAAGCAATAACTGCACTTGAAAAACAAGTAGAGCAGCTTTTAGACCAACATCGTCCCCACTGTCTCGTTGCAAGCACATTATTTCATTGGGCTACGGATGTTGCTGCCAAGTTTGGAATTCCGAGGCTCATCTTCCATGGACCTGGTTTCTTCCCCTTGTGTGCTGAAATGAGTATGACGCTGTACCAACCTCACATGAAAGTTTCATCTGATTCAGAATCTTTTGTTATTCCTAATCTCCCGCATGAGATCAAGACGACAAGAAACGAACTACCAACTTTTCTTACTCCAAATGATGAGACAGGACTCAACAAGATGCTCGAAGTATGTAGAAAGGCTGAAGAAAGGAGCTTCGGGATTATTATTAATAGTTTCTATGAACTTGAACCAGATTATGCAGATCACTATAGAAAGGTATTTAGGAGGAAGTCATGGCATATCGGCCCGGTTTCTTTATGCAATAAGGCAGAAAAGGATATATCAGGAAGGGGAAGGGAAGGCTCGGTTGATGAAGTTCATGAGTGCTTGAACTGGCTTAATTCTAAGAAAGCGAATTCGGTTGTTTATATATGCTTTGGAAGCCAGGGCAGTTTCAGTGATGTTCAGCTCCTAGAAATTGCTATAGGTCTCGAGGCTTCTGGACAACAGTTCATTTGGGTTGTTAAGAAAGAAAAGAATGATGAAGAAGAGTGGTTGCCTGAAGGGTTTGAGCAGAGAATGGAGGGAAAGGGACTTATTATAAGAGGTTGGGCTCCCCAACTACTGATTCTTCAACATGAAGCAGTTGGGGCCTTTCTCACTCATTGTGGGTGGAACTCGATCCTTGAAGGAGTGTCAGCCGGGGTGCCAATGATCACCTGGCCGGTGTTCGCTGACCAGTTTAACAATGAGAAGTTGGTGACTCAGATACTTAGGATTGGAGTTGCTATTGGTGCTCAAAAGTCGGAGGATGGTAGTGTGAAGACCGAAGCCAGTGTGAAGAGTGAGGCTATTAAGAAGGCTGTAACTGAAATAATGGAAGGTGATGAAGCTGACGGCATGAGAAGCAAAGCTTTTGCTCTTGGAGAGACGGCAAAGAGGGCAGTTGAGGAAGGCGGTTCATCGTTTTCCGATTTAACTGCTCTAATTGAAGAGTTGAGGTCCCTTGGGTCTTGAAGAAGCACAAATGGCAACATTTTCTGCTCTATGAAAAAATTCCATCTATTACAAATCTAATTTGTTGACGCACCTACATGTATCTTTAAACGTTCAAATAAATTGGAGATCGAAATATTTTTTCCTTATGATTACGAATAACTTAATTAATAATCCTATATATGTGCACGTACTATATAATCCATGCAAAGTAGTGCCAATTTTACTTCCAGTAAAGGGCCACATTCAAGAAGTTTCAGCATCATAATGCAAATCGAATTAAGATCGAAGTAGACCTATGTACCAAAGATTTTGTGTTAAATATATATATTCCTGTAAACACTTCACTTGTTTTGGTTGAAGTTTATGTTTCAAACTGACTGATGACTGATTAATCTATTGTATTTGTACTACATGAAATATAGCAAGCAACGTACATATAGGAACATATATTATTATTCTTTATACCAATCTATCAACTAACTTTTTTGATTCAAGACTTAATTACCATTCAATTTCATATGCGATATGGAGAGCAAACCCTGCCAGCCAATCTCACAAGGTCCAAACAATGGAAGAGCTAGCCATCACTTTTTGATTGAGATTCTAGTTACTTCTGGCTCCAGGTTGTGCTAAGTGTCCAGTTAATTCTAGTCCTTAATTTCTTAAGGATTTACTTTGCGTTTTAGATTAACCAAAGTTTGGCTTCCACCTTCATCTTGAGCAGTAGGTAAGCTGGATTAATTAGGGATCTCGTGTTCTTTACTTTATCCATATTCTGGGTTCCTGCCCCCTGTGATTTCATAGTCGAAATGAGCATGTCATTTTTGCTATTAGTAGCTGCTTTCTGTCGTGACCTTAGGAATGGACAATAATTCGTAAACTTTTTTGGAAAAGGAAACCAAAAAATCCTTTGGGAAGAACTTTGTCCTGCCTTTACGTCCCTACCTTTGTATTCTTCTACACCAAAAACATTCATTGGAAGACGAAGTTAATCGACCAATTAGAATGAAGACGATTGAAGCACGTAAGTAGGTAAACCTAGCTAGGAGTTAATTAGATTTTGAATTATAGCTGGATCCTTTACTTGAAGCTCTCTATTCAAATATTTGATCCACCTTCTTGATTGATTGGAGTATGAGCTAGTCAACCCCTAGACAGTTGGATGAGTTCAAGACTTTCGGATAGGGGTTTTAATCACAATTTTTTGTTTTTAATTCTCTATCACACCTTGTGGTTTGTCTGTACTCTTTAGCATGTTATTGGTAATCTATTAAGTTAAATGCAGTCCGTTAAAGAGTAAACCATTTAACAAATTTAAACTTCTAGTACGTTGTGTTCTTTCGGCTCTATGTGATTGCATGGTTAGATTCACATACCCTATTTGGAACATGCACCTGTCAATTATGAAACAACAAAATGCGTTTATCCTCAATCAGTCATTAATCTTCATCTTTCCCATTAAATTGATTCAAACCAAAATTGTCTAAGTTCGTATACAACAACAAAGTCTTGCCGCCCAAGTCTTTAGCTTTAATATTTTCTTAGCTACAGCAGTTGCTGCACCTTACACTATTTAATACCCAATCTTCCCATCTTTTAATCTCATATTTTTAAAGCTGTGAGCATAATAGCTATATGCACTCTTTCAATTTTATCCATGGAAACCAAAACTCATCAGCAGCTTCACATTTTCTTCCTTCCATTTATGGGCCAAGGCCACACTTTACCCCTCATAGACATAGCAAAACTATTTGCTTCACATGGTGAAAAATCAACCATAATAACCACCCCAGCCAATGCACCACTCTTCACCAAAGCAATCCAAACAAGTAGAAATTTGGGTTTAGAAATTGAACTTCTTCTCATCAAATTCCCATCCACTGAAGTCGGGTTGCCTGAAGGAATTGAAAGTACTAACATTGCTTGAACTGCGGAGATGGCGGAAAAGTTCTTCAAAGCTCTAACATTGCTTGAACAACAGGTAGAGCAGCTTTTAGACCAACATCATCCTCAGTGTCTTGTTGCAAGCTCTTTGTTTCATTGGTCTACGGATCTTGCTGCCAAGTTTGGGATTCCAAGGCTCATCTTTCAAGGACCTGGTTTTTTCCCCTTGTGTGCTGCAATGAGTGTGACGCTGTACCAACCTCACATGAAGGTTGCATCTGATTCAGAATTTTTTGTTCTTCCTAATCTCCCACATGAGATCAAGATGACGAGAAACGAACTACCGTCTTTTCTCAAACAAAATTCTGAGACAGATCTCACGAAGTTGCTTAGAGAATGTAGAGAGACTGAAAAAAGGAGCTATGGGATTATCATTAATAGCTTCTATGAACTTGAACCAGATTATGCGGATCACTATAGGAAGGCGTTTGGGATGAGGTCATGGCATATCGGCCCGGTTTCTTTATGTAACAAGGCAGAAAGAGATAAATCTGCGCGGGGAAGGGAATGCTCGGATGACGGGGTACATGAGTGCCTGAACTGGCTTAATTCTAAGAAACCCAGTTCGGTTGTTTATGTATGCTTTGGAAGCCTGAATAGTTTCAGTGATTATGCATGTGCTCTTAGAAATTGCCTTGGGTCTTGAGGCTTCACAACAGCAATTCATTGGGGTTGTCAAGAAGGAAAAGAATGATAAAGAAGAGTGGGTGCCTGAAGGATATGAGCAGAGAATGGAGGGAAAGGGACTTATTATAAGAGGTTGGGCTCCCCAACTACTGATTCTTCAACATGAAGCAGTTGGGGCCTTTCTTACTCATTGTGGGTGGAACTCGATCCTTGAAGGAGTGTCAGCTGGGGTGCCAATGATCACCTGGCCTGTGTTTGCAGATCAGTTTTACAATGAGAAGTTGGTTACTCAGATACTCGGGATTGCGGTTGCTGTGGGTTCTCAAAAGTCAGCGGATGGTGGTGTAAAGAGCGAAGCCAGTGTGAAGAGGGAGGCCATAAAGAAAGCTGTAACTGAAATCATGGAGGGTGATGAAGCTGATGGAATGAGAAGAAAAGCTTTTGCGCTTGGAGAGACGGCAAGGAGGGCAGTTGAGGAAGGTGGTTCATCGTTTTCCGATTTAACTGCTCTAATTGAAGAGTTGAGGTCCCTTGGGTCTTGAAGAAGCACAAATGGCAACATTTTCTGCTCTATGAAAATCCTCCATCTATTACAAATCTAAGTTGTTAGCCACCTACATGTTTTGATCGAACTCATCGAAGAGAAGAGGTTTTCCTCATGAATGTCATCCGTGCATGGTAGTGCCAATTTTATTTCCACTGAAAGACAACATGCAAGAAGTTAATTTCAGCAGCATAATGCCAACTGAATTAAGAATCAGACCTATATACCAAAGCTTTTATGTTAAATATTCATTCTTATAAACACTGTACTTGTTTTCATTGAAGTATATGTTTCAAATTGCATGACTCATGACTAATATTGTACTCCATGGAATATAGCAAGCAGCATATGTTACGTATTATATGTTGCTATCCTTTGTCAAATCTATCAACCAACTTTTTAAAGTGAAGACTTGCCCTTAATTTCACTAGAAACTGCTCACACTCTATGAGTGTAGAGAAATGCGTAGTTACTTGTCTAAAAGTAGGTAGTTAATTTCTACAAAATAATATATATATATTTTTAAATTTATTTATTAAATTTTAACTTTTTATCCCTGACAATTATATAAATATATAAAGTTATTTAATATATTGAGGATATAAAAGTAAAAAATTTCAGTTTTGGCTAACATCTAGCTATTCTCTTAATAGTAGTATATATAAGCGATATAGCCAGTCTAACATTGCAATTGTCATTTTGTAAAACCGTCACAATTCCAGTTTCCACTACAAAAACCAATCAATAGATATGCAAACTCTCTGTTTTGATTCGGAATTTTCTAAAATTGCTTTTCGTAGAAGTTGGATTAATCTAAAGTTGCTTTCTGTAAAAGTTGAATTACCGTGTATGAGTGTTAATTCTGGCTCAGAGAGTCGTGCTAAAGTTAATTATAATCCTTCTTTAAAGAATTTAGCTTAGCTTTCAGATTAACAAAGGCAATGGTGTTGGAAAGTTCAGCTCCCACCTTCATTAGTTTTGAACTTTTGATCATTTCGCAAGTAGCTATATTAGGTATCTCTTATTCACACCTTAATGTTTTGCATATTCTGGGTTCCTGCCCCTGTGATTTCATAGTTGAAATGAGCATGTCATGTCTGCTATTAGTAGCTGGTTTATGTCGTGTGACCTTAATTGGGAATGGATCATTTATTTATAGGATAACTATTAACTTTTTGCTGCCTTTACGTCTGTACCCTTGGACTCTAAAAAGATATTTTTCAGATCTCAACACCAAAAAACATTCATTGGAAAACGAAGTTGATCGACCAATTAGAATGAAGAGATTCGAAGACTATTGAAGCACGAAAGAAGGTCTCTATTCAATTAATTGATCCTTCTTGATTGATTGGAGCATCAACTAGCCAGTCAACCCCTGGACAGTTGGATGAGTTCAGGACTTTCGGATAGGGGTTGCAGTCACTATAATTCTCTATGACAACTTGTGGTTTGTCTATACTCTTTTGCATGTTATATTGAGAATCTATTAAGTTAAATAAGACCGGGACGCCCCTAAATTAAAGACTATACATATAACATAACAAATTCAAACTTCCAGTTTTGTTCTTTCGGCTATGATTGCATGGTAGTGAAACCTAAATTTTATATTCGATTTGGAACATGCAGGTACCAGTCAATTATGAAACAACAAAATGCGTTCGCTTATGCTTAATCAATCACTTAAATAATGGCCAACTTTTCCATGCACTAAACTTATTAAAGACAAACTTATTAAGTGATATGTCAAAATGATGCATAATTTAAACCTTGCACTCAAATATTATCGTTGGTAATATAGTGATCAAGCAAGGGTCATTAGCCGTTGAAGATTGTTCCTAAACTACTAATCAGATGTCACAAACTACTCTAAACTATGCTACTGAACAGTTAACGAAAATAAATGAATTAACTAACATAGACTTGATGGAATTTTCTGCAAACTTTACAGGACACTAAAGACACATTGAATAACACCTGTACAAAACTTCAGAACAATTGGAGTTGATTTGATATATAAAATAATTCAGTAAAACTGAACACAGTGTTTGTTTCTGCTTTGTTGATTTTTGAACTTAAACTATTGATAGAAACAAAACTAAGGACTCATTCTCTACCACCAAACACACTCAATCATATCAAAACTCAGTTATGAAATCCTAATTCTCAATTGAATTTACCCGAAATTAGCTCACAAGCTCGAATTAATTAACCTATTACCCTAATTTCTTAATTAGTTCCTCGTTAAGTGAATACAAGCTCACTACTTAATCTATGTCCGATTATGCAACTTAGACACAGGCTTACTAAGTTTAACATATCAAAATCATTAAGCAAGAAAAGGGTTTGGATAAATCTAGACCTAGGGTTTGAGTCACATGTAATTCAAGAAGATATTTTGCTACTCAATTGGAATGAACACACAACATATACGAATCCAGTGTTACTCCTAGCATTAGAACCTAACCTATTCATTTAGTTGCGCACCTAAAAAAACAAGTAAAGATTCATCTTATAGACACGGTGAAACAAACACTCAATTGGTAATATAGAAAACCAAAAACTGAAATTGTCATCAATATGAATTGAACATGTTTGGGGCTTTGAAATCACCTCTAGCTACAAAAGTATTTAGCTAGTCATAGTCATGAATTCGCTTAAAGCATACATCAAGAGAATTGAAAAGAAAAATAGAGATGAGAGGAGGTGAGATCATGGCTAGATGATGGCAAAAGATGTCGTTCTTTCTTTCTCTTGTGCAACAGCCTGTACGTCTAGAGTAGATGTCCCTTCCTTATTGCTTAGGTTAGGAGATTTTCACTTCTTTTCCTTTTAGGATTCAAGTAGCTTCTCCTCTTAGATTCCTAATATTTTCACCCATAAAAATATGTCATATATCTCTAATCAACAGATATATTCAGTTAAAACTCATCGGTGGGCTTCTAAAAGGAATTCGGGCCTCAAATCATGGATTTCCGTCAAAGTGTTAGATTTTCGGACTGCCCGACCTTGCTGTACTAAATCAGCCATAACTTCTTGTAGAAAAATGATATGAACGAACAGTTAAAAGTTCCAGAAACTAGATACCAAGGCTTTCCAAGAATGTAAAGCTCACTATCTAGTTCATGCTGAGCTGCTCTCAGTTTCATGTCGAAATTGACTAATTTGCACAGGCAAATTTACTAATTTAGCTTCCTTTCTTCTACTTTGCTCCATAACACCTACATACAAAACATAAATATAAAGTCAGTCACTCAAATAGATGGAAAACTAGCTTAAGAAAAAAAATGAAGAAATCACTATAAAATCATGTACATTTATGAGTTTATCACTAAGTTTTTATGGGAAAAAAATAAAAAATAAAAATTGTCTAAAGTTTCGTACCCAACAATAAAGTCTTGCCACCCAACTATTTCTTTATCTTGCAATTTTTCTTAGCTACGGTAGTTGCTGCAGCTTACACCATTAATACCTAGTCTTTCCATGTTATAATCTCATACTTTCCATGCTGTGTGCATAAGACTATATACTCTCTTCCAAATTAATCCATGGAAACCCTAACTCATCAGTAGCTTCACATTTTTTTCCTTCCATTTATGGGTCAAAGCCACACATTACCCCTCATAGATATAGCAAAACTATATCTAAAATCTAATGAAGTACTTCTAAAATCTAAATGCATGTGTCCAACAAATCTCTATGAATACTCTGCAAGTGAAATGGTCAAACAATGCGGTGATTTAAGGAAAAGTGAAGCACATAATTAGGTACATGTGGGGTCGAGTTCTTCAATTTTCGAATTTTATTCTTGAAGCCTAGTTCGTTGTTAGAGTTCCATGATCGAATCAATCACAGAGATGATCAGATATTTGAAGTTCGGAGCCAACTTGCAGCCTGATGACCTGCCAATCAACCCTTGCATGAGTTGAAGACTTTCGGATAGGTTTTGATCACATATGTTCGCAAGAGACTTCTCAATCAACGACAAGCAGCAGATTCACCTTTTCCAAATGAAACAAGACAAATCTTGCCACCCAAGTCTCTGTCATGCTATTTTTCTTTTCAGCCAGAAAAACGGCTACCTTAGACTTTTAAACCCTTTTTTTTGTTTTTTTTTTTTTTTATAATTCAATTAAGGAATTAGACGATATATTGAAACTCAATTTTAATCCCATGCATGGTATAATCTCTCATTTCCCTTTCTAGTTCTTCGCCAACATCATAGTGTGCATTACAGATATTCTCTTGCAAGTCCTCATGGAAACCAAAACTCATCAACAGCTTCACATTTTCTTCCTTCCATATATGGCTCAAGGCCACACTTTACCCCTCCTAGACATAGCCAAACTATTTGCTTCACGTGGTGTTAAATCCACCATAATAACCACCCCTGTCAATGCACCACTCTTCTCCAAATCAATCGAAACCAGCAAAAGTTTGGGTTTAGAAATCGAACTTCTCGTCATCAAGTTCCCATCTACTGAAGTTGGGTTGCCTGAAGGAATTGAAAGAACGAACTTGGTGAAAACCCAAGAGACGAAGGAAAAGTTCTATAAAGCTATAACTGCGCTTGAAAAACAGGTAGAGCAGCTTTTAGACCAACATCGTCCCCACTGTCTCGTTGCAAGCACATTATTTCATTGGGCTACGGATGTTGCTGCCAAGTTTGGAATTCCGAGGCTCATCTTCCATGGACCTGGTTTCTTCCCCTTGTGTGCTGGAATGAGTATGACGCTGTACCAACCTCACATGAAAGTTTCATCTGATTAAGAATCTTTTGTTATTCCTAATCTCCCGCATGAGATCAAGACGACAAGAAACGAACTACCAACTTTTCTTACTCCAAATGATGAGACAGGACTCAACAAGATGCTCGAAGTATGTAGAAAGGCTGAAGAAAGGAGCTTCGGAATTATTATTAATAGTTTCTATGAACTTGAACCAGATTATGCAGATCACTATAGGAAGGTATTTAGGAGGAAGTCATGGCATATCGGCCCGGTTTCTTTATGCAACAAGACAGAAGAGGATATATCAGGAAGGGGAAGGGAAGGCTCGGTTGATGAAGTTCATGAGTGCTTGAACTGGCTTAATTCTAAGAAAGCGAATTCGGTTGTTTATATATGCTTTGGAAGCCTTAGCAGTTTCAGTGATGTTCAGCTCGTAGAAATTGCTATAGGACTCGAGGCTTCTGGACAACAGTTCATTTGGGTTGTTAAGAAAGAAAAGAACGATACAGAAGAGTGGTTGCCTGAAGGGTTTGAGCAGAGAACGGAGGGAAAGGGGCTTATTATAAGAGGTTGGGCTCCCCAACTACTGATTCTTCAACATGAAGCAGTTGGGGCCTTTCTCACTCATTGTGGGTGGAACTCGATCCTTGAAGGAGTGTCAGCCGGGGTGCCAATGATCACCTGGCCGGTGTTCGCTGACCAGTTTAACAATGAGAAGTTGGTGACTCAGATACTTAGGATTGGAGTTGCTATTGGTGCTCAAAAGTCGGAGGATGGTAGTGTGAAGACCGAAGCCAGTGTGAAGAGTGAGGCTATTAAGAAGGCTGTAACTGAAATAATGGAGGGTATGAAGCTGACGGAATGAGAAGCAAAGCTTTTGCTCTTGGAGAGACGGCAAAGAGGGCAGTTGAGGAAGGTGGTTCGTCGTTTTCCGATTTAACTGCTCTAATTGAAGAGTTGAGGTCCCTTGGGTCTTGAAGAAGCACAAATGGCAACATTTTCTGCTCTATGAAAAAATTCCATCTATTACAAATCTAAATTGTTGGCGCACCTACATGTATCTTTAAACTTTCAAATAAATTGGAGATCGAAGACGGAATATTTTTTCCTTATGATCACTAATAACTTAATTAATATATAATCCTATATATGTGCACGTACTACATATAATCCATGCAAGGTAGTGCCAATTTTACTTCCAGCAAAAGGCCACATTCAAGAAGTTTCAGCATCATAATGCAAATCGAATTAAGAAGTAGACCTATGTACCAAAGATTTTGTGTTAAACATATATTCTCGTAAACACTATACTTGTTTTGGTTGAAGTTTATGTTTCAAACTGACTGATGACTGATTAATCTATTGTATTTGTACTACATGAAATATAGCAAGCAACGTACATATGTTCCTATATATTATTATTCTTTATAACAGTCTATCAACTAACTTTTTTGAGTCAAGACTTAATTACCATTCAATTTCATATGCGATATGGAGAGCAAATTACCCGGCCGGCCAATCTCACAAGGTCCAAACAATGGAAGAGCTAGCCATCACTTTTTGCTTGAGATTCTAGTTACTTCTGGCTCCAGGTTGTGCTAAGTTTCCAGTTAATTCTAGTCCTTAATATCTTAAGGATTTACTTTGCGTTTTAGATTAACCAAAGTTCGGCTTCCACCTTCATCTTGAGGAGTAGGTAAGTAGCTGGATTAATTAGGGATCTCGAGTTCTTTACTTTATCCATATTCTGGGTTCCTGCCCCCTGTGATTTCATAGTCGAAATGAGCATGTCATTTTTGCTATTAGTAGCTGCTTTCTGTCGTGACCTTGGGAATGGACAATAATTCGTAAACTTTTTTGCTAAAAAAAAAAATAGAGGAAAAGGAAACCAAAAAATGCTTTGGGACGAACTTTGTCCTGCCTTTGCGTCCCTACCTCTGTATTCTTCCATTATTCTTAAAGAAGATATTTTTCAGACATCTACACCAAAAACATTCATTGGAAGACGAAGTTAATCGACCAATTAGAATGAAGACAATTGAAGCACGTAAGTAGGTAAACCTAGCTACGAGTTAATTAGATTTTGAATTATGGCTGGATCCTTTACTTGAAGCTCTCAATTCAAATATTTGATCCACCTTCTTGATTGATTGGAGTATGAGCTAGTCAACCCCTAGACAGTTGGATGAGTTCAAGACTTTCGGATAGGGGTTTTAATCACAATTTTTTGTTTTTAATTCTCTATCACACCTTGTGGTTTGTCTGTACTCTTTAACATGTTATTGGTAATGTATTAAGTTAAATGAAGTCCGTTAAAGAGTAAACCATTTAACAAAGTTAAACTTCTAGTACGTTGCATGTGTTCTTTCGGCTATATGTAATATGTGATTCCATGGTTAGGGTGAATCCTAAATTACATACCCTATTTGGAACAGGCACCTATCAATTATGAAACAACAAAATGCGTTTATGCTTATCAATCAGTCATTAATATTCATCTTTCCCACCAAATTGATTCAAACCAAAATTGTCTAAGTTCGTATACAACAACAAAGTCTTGCCGCCCAAGTCTTTATCTTAAGAACTTTCTTAGCTACAGAAGTTGCTGCACCTTACACTATTAATACCCAATCTTCCCATCTTTTAATCTCATATTTTCAAAGCTGTGAGCATAATAGCTATATACTCTCTTTCAATTTTATCCATGGAAACCAAACCTCATCAGCAGCTTCACATTTTCTTCCTTCCATTTATGGGCCAAGGCCACACTTTACCCCTCATAGACATAGCAAAACTATTTGCTTCACGTGGTGAAAAATCAACCATAATAACCACCCCAGCCAATGCACCACTCTTCACCAAAGCAATCCAAACAAGTAGAAGTTCGGGTTTAGAAATTGAACTTCTTCTCATCAAATTCCCATCTGCTGAAGTTGGGTTGCCTGAAGGGATTGAAAGTACTAACTGGGGTAGTAAAACCGCAGAGATGGCAGAAAAGTTCTTCAAAGCTCTAACACTGCTTGAACAACAGGTAGAGCAGCTTTTAGACCAATATCATCCTCAGTGTCTTGTTGCCAGCTCTTTGTTTCATTGGGCTACGGACGTTGCTGCAAAGTTTGGGATTCCAAGGCTCATCTTTCAAGGACCTGGTTTTTTCTCCTTGCGTGCTGCAATGAGTGTGACGCGGTACCAACCTCACATGAAGGTTGCATCTGATTCAGAATCTTTTGTTCTTCCTAATCTCCCACATGAGATCAAGATGACGAGAAACAAACTACCATCTTTTGTTAAACAAAATGGTGAGACAGAGCTCATGAAGTTGCTTAGAGAATGTAGAGAAACTGAAAAAAGGAGCTATGGGATTGTCATTAATAGCTTCTATGAACTTGAACCAGATTATGCGGATCACTATAGAAAAGCGTTTGGGAGGAAGTCATGGCATATCGGCCCAGTTTCATTATGCAACAAGGCAGAAAAAGATATATCAGCTAGGGGAAGGGAAGGCTCAGTTGATGATGTACATGAGTGCTTGCAATGGCTCAATTCCAAGAAACCCCGTTCGGTTGTTTATGTATGCTTTGGCAGCCTAAACAGTTTCAGTGACTGTCAGCTCTTAGAAATTGCCTTGGGTCTTGAGGCTTCACAACAGCAATTCATTTGGGTTGTCAAGAAGGAAAATAATGATGAAGAAGAGTGGTTGCCTGAAGGATATGAGCAGAGAATGGAGGGAAGGGGACTTATTGTAAGAGGCTGGGCTCCCCAACTACTTATTCTTCAACATGAAGCGGTTGGGGCGTTTCTTACTCACTGTGGGTGGAACTCAATCCTTGAAGGAGTGACTGCCGGGGTGCCAATGATCACCTGGCCGGTGTTTGCAGATCAGTTTTACAATGAGAAGTTGGTAACTCAAATACTTGGGATTGCGGTTGCTGTGGGTTCTCAAAAGTCAGAGGATGGTGGTGTAAAAAGTGAAGCCAGGGCCAGTGTGAAGAGGGAGGCTATAAAGATGGCTATAACTGAAATCATGGAGGGTTATGAAGCTGATGGAATGAGACGAAAAGCTTTTGCGCTTGGAGAGACGGCAAGGAGGGCAGTTGAGGAAGGTGGTTCATCGTTTTCCGATTTAACTTCTCTAATTGAAGAGTTGAGGTCCCTTGGGTCTTGAAGAAGCACAAATGGCAACATTTTCTGCTCTATGAAAAACCTCCATCTATTACAAATCTAAATTGTTAGCACACCTAAATGTTTCGATCGAACTCATCGAAGAGAAGAGGTTTTTTCTCATGAATATCAAACATGCTTGGTAGTGCCAATTTTATTTCCACTGAAAGACAACATGCAAGAAGTTAGTTTTAGCAGCATAATGCCAACTGAATTAAGAATCAGACCTATATTCCAACCTATATACCAAAAATTTTATGTTAAATATTCATTCTTATAAACACTATACTTGTTTTTCAAAAGATATTTAGTTAGGAAGGAATTGAGTTCCTCCTCTCTGCCATTTTGAGAGTCGGCAAGACTCTGGTTTCTCCACACTCTGTGGTGCGTCTCCACCCTTTTGTGGTGAGTTTTCTTGAGCTTGATCTCAGTTTTAGATATTTTTATGTCTTTTTTTCTTTCTTTCTCTCCTTGTTCTAGCCCAATTTTTCATCAAATTTCGAGATCTACTATTAAACCTCCCATTCTCCTCCATCTCAAACACCTCACCCTCTCATCTTCATCCGAATTTTCTCTTTTTCCACCACTTCATCTTCACACTCAACCCTTGGAGGCTCGATAGGGACCTGTTCACTTAACTTCACACTTGAGGATCGTTACAGTACTGGAAAACCACTGGAGATTGTTGACATCGCCGGACCAGTGGTGTTGTGATGCATGGTGGTCTCCACCTCCATGACTACCTTTACTAAGTTCTTTGTTTTTTTCTTGTTGTTCTTCCTGTGCATGGAATTTCGGTGTGGAGGATGATGGTTGAGAGTTACTTGGTCTCTGGACGTCAAGCTTCTGTCGGGATTCCTTTGGTCCCTGTACTACGATGATGGCAAGCCTCTGTGTTGCAGTGAAGAGTCTGGTGTTAGGTCTAGATTTTTTTTATATTTTGAGCCTTTGGGTTTTGGTTTCAGTTTGGGTTTGGGTTTGTCTATTGGGTCTTTGGGCCTAGGCCTCTTATTTTCACTGTATTATCTTTGTAATATGTGTTTCATCTAATGAAAGTGTTATTTGACCAAAAAGAAAAAAAAGACACTATGCTTGTTTTCATTGAAGTATATGTTTCAAATTCTCATGACTAATAAATTAATTAATCTATTATACTCCATGGAATATAGCAAGCAGCATATGTTACGTATTAGTTGTTGTTATCCTTTGTCAAATCTATCAACCAACTTTTTAAAGTGAAGATTTGCCCTTAATTTCACTAGAAACTGCTCACACCCTATGGGTGTGGAGAAATGTGTAGTTACATGTTTAGAAGTAGGTAGTTAATTTCTGAAAAATAATATATATTTTTAAAATTTGTTTATTTAAATTTTAACTTTTTTATTCCTGACAATTAGATAAATATATAAAGTTATTTAATATTTTGAGGTATAAAAGTAAAAAATTTCAGTCTATTCTCTTAATAATAGCATATATAAGCGAAATAGACAGTCTGACATTGCAATTGTCATTTTGTAAAACAACCATAAGTCCAGTTTCCACTACAAAAACCAATCGATAGATGTGCAAACATTCTGTTTTAAGATTCGAATTTTCTAAAATTATTTTTCGTAGAAGTTGGATTAATCTAAAGTTGCATTCTGTAAAAGTTGGATTGTGAGTGTTAATTCTGGCTCAGAGGGTCGTGCTAAAGTTAATTATAATCCTTCTTTAAAGAATTTAGTTTAGCTTTCAGATTAACAAAGGCAATGGTGTGGGAAAGTTCAGCTCCCACCTTCATTAGTTTTGAGCATTTCGCGAGTAGCTATATTAGGGATCTCGAATACTCACTTTAATGTTTTGCATATTCTGGGTTCCTGCCCCCTATGATTTCATAGACGAAATGAGCATGTCATGTTTGCTATTAGTAGCTGCTTATGTCGTGACGATAATTGGGAACGGGTCGTTATTTATAGGATAAAGAGGATAACTGCTTTTGGAAGAATTTTGTCCTGCCTTTACGTCCCTACCAAGATATTTTTCAGATCTCTACACCAAAAACATTCATTGGAAAACGAAGTTGATTGACCAATTAGAATGAAGAGATTCAAAGATTATTGGAAAAATTCTTCCGTGGGGGCTGCCACGTGTTGGGGCCGCACAGCCCTCCAATTAAAAACCTTAAATTTTTTCTTTTTTTCTAAAACTATCTCTGATTTTTAATGTAAAATACCTAAAATATCTCCATATTTGGACACTAATTGGCCCGCCCCACTGTCACGTGGTGCGGGTGCCCTACGGAAGTCTCCCTCAGACTATTGAAGCACGCACGTAAAAAGGTCTCTGTTCAAATAATTGATCCTTCTCGATTTATTGGAGCATGAGCTGGCCAGTCAACCCCTGGACAGTTAGATGAGTTCAGGACTTTCGGATAGGGGTTGCAGTCACTTATGTCTCTATTTTAATTCTGTATGCAACCTTGTGGTTTGTCTGTACTCTTTTGCATGTTATTGGTAAATCTTTTAAGTTAAAGAGAAAATTTTACAAACAGTACCCGAACTAAGGCCGACTCATAACTTCAGTACCCGACTATGCAAAACTATCACTTTGGTACCCCAAGTTTGAAGCTCGACTCAAGAATGGTACACGCCGTCCATCACAACGTTAAGTCTTTGCTACGTGGCAAACCATGAGAGCCCTCAAAATATGCCACGTGGTTAGCTAGTTAACGCCGTGATGGACGGCGTGTACCATTCTTGGGTCGGACTTCAAACTTGGAGTACCAAAGTGATAGTTTTGCATAGTCGGGTACTGAAGTTAAGAATGAGCCTTAGTTCGGGTACTGTTTGTAACATTTTCTCTAAGTTAAATAACATATAAACTTCCACTTGTGTTCTTTCGGCTATGATTGCATGGTCACTGAAATCTAAATTTTATATTCTATTTGGAACATGCACCTGCCAATTATGAAAAAACAAGATGCGTTTATGCTAAATCGATCACTTAAATAATGGCCAACGTTTCCACTAAATTTATGAAAGACAAACATGTCTAAGTTTGTTTGAAAAAAAAAAGTCTAAAGTTTCATACCCAACAATAAAGTCTTGCCACCCAAGTTTTTATCTTGCAATTTTTCTTCGCTACGGCAGTTGCTGAAGATTACACTATTAATACCCAGTCTTTCCATGTTATAATCTCATATTTTCAAAGCTCTGTGCATAAGAGAGCTGTATACTCTCTTCCAAACTAATCCATGGAAACCAAAACTCATCAGCAGCTTCACATTTTTTATCCTTGGATCCATTTATGGGCCAAGGCCACACATTACCCCTCATCGATATAGCAAAACTATTTGCTTCACGCGCATAAACTCACCCGATTAAAAAGTTGTTGCCATTATAAACACGAGATTCAAAAATAATTAGGCAATATATATAATTGAGAGCTAGATAAGAACATAGAACGAGATGTAATTTATATTCGTAAAGATTTTATTATTTGAAATATTTCATTTTCAACACATAAAAATATTAGAGTTCCATGATCGAATCAATCAAGGAGGAGGATCAAATAAGTTCAAGGAGCTTGGTGCATGAGCTGCCACTCAACCCTTGGATCAGAAGACTTTTGGATATGCATGTTTCATTAACTATAAATAGAGGTCTAGTTTGATTTGTATAAATATCATGACATGTATGGTTCGTCTTTAGTATTACGGGTAATTTAGTAAATGAAATGACATAAAGATGCGACCAAGTTGTAGAGAGTTATGCTAAATACCAAATTGCATACTCCATGTGAAGCATGCAATATGTAATTTGGTATATCTTTGTAATGCAGACATTTGCAAGCTATCTAATCGAAGACAAAACTTGCCGTTTGATCTTCACATTTATGCTATATAAATTACTAATAATCTTCACGTTTTCAATAATTTATTGAGCGCAATCTTGTTTCAGTTCGAACCCAACAACAAAGTCTTGCCACCCAAGTCTCTATCTTGCTATTTTCTTTGCAATTCCCATCAGCTGAAGTAGGGTTGCCTGAAGGTATTGAAACTTCGAACTCAGCAACAACCCGAGAAATGAAGGGAAAACTCATGGAAGCTACCACTCTGCTTGAACCAAAGGTTGAGCAAATTCTAGACCAACATCGTCCCCATTGCCTTGTTGCAGATGCTGTATTTCATTGGGCTACAAATGTTGCTGCCAAGTTTAGGATTCCGAGGCTCGTCTTTCATGGAGCTGGTTTTTTCCCATTGTGTGCTTCATTGAGTGTGATGTTGTACCAACCTCACAAGAATGTTTCATCTGATTCAGAATCTTTTGTTATTCCTAATCTCCCACATGAGATCAAGAGCACAAGAAACCAAGTACCGGCTTTTCTTAATGTGGATTCCAAAACAGAACTCTTCAAGCTGGTCAAAGCATCTATGGAGGTTGACGAAAGGAGCTTTGGGATTCTTGTTAACAGCTTCTACGAACTTGAACCAGAGTATGCAGATCACTATAGGAAGGTGTTTGGGAGGAAGTCATGGCATATCAGCCCGGTTTCTTTATGCAACAAGGCAGAAGAAGATAAATTAGCAAGGGGAGAGGAAGGCTCTGCTGATGGAGTTCATGAATGCTTTGATTGGCTTAATACTAAGGAACACAATTCGGTTGTTTATATCTATTTTGGAAGCCTTACCAATTTCAATGATGCTCAACTTGTAGAAATTGCCTTGGCTCTTGAGTCTTCTCATCAGCAATTCATTTGGGTTGTCAGGAAAGAAAAGAATGCTAAAGGAGAGTGGTTGCCTGATGAAGGATTTGAGCAGAGGTTAGAAGATAAGGGATTGATAATAAGAGGCTGGGCTCCCCAACTACTAATTCTTGAACATGAAGCAGTTGGGGCCTTTATGACTCATTGTGGGTGGAACTCTATCCTTGAAGGAGTGGCTGCTAGGGTGCCAATGATCACCTGGCCTGTGTCCGCAGAGCAGTTCTACAATGAGAAGTTGGTGATTCAGTTGCTTAGGATTGGGGTTGTTGTTGGGGCTGAAAAATGGGATACATTTGAGGACGATAGTCTGAAGAGCGAAGCCAACGTGAAGATGGAGGCCATAAAGAATGCTGTGACTGAAATCATGGTGGGTGATGAAGCAAAGGAAATGAGAAGCAGAGTTAAAGAGCTTGGAGAGATAGGAAGCAAGGCTGTTGAAGAAGGTGGTTCATCGTTCTCCGATTAACTGCTCTTATTGAAGAGTACTTGAGGTTCCTTGGGACCTGATTCTAGCCAAAATGCCAACATTTTGGTCTCTGAGAAGCAAAAGTTGTATCAACCAGAAATTTAAATTGTTGGCATCCTACATGAAATCTGTATAGTTCAAATCAATGCAAAAGAGCAAAGACTATGATTTAACGTCTTATAAGTCATAAAATAACAAGGCAATGCAATCATAATCCAACACTGAGGTATAGGCAGCATAAATGTAACGGTGATAATCTTCAACCAAAAGACAACAATAATAATGGGGAGCAAATGATGCCAATTGAAGTAAGAATTAGTATCTGTTGAGAATATATACATCCCACATGGGAAAAATGGGATCTTGCCTATGAGTTTATAAGGGTTTGGGCCACTCCATCCATTGCCAATTGGATTTGGATGTGAACCCCAGATTACTTTATCATGGTATCAAAGCGGGTTACCCACGTGTGCATGCCTAATGACCACACAGGCTCCACGTCACCCAAAAGTTGTCCACGGCTTGAAAATTCGCCACATGTGCGGGAGCGTGTTTAACTTTATCAATTTCCCTAAAGCTTTTGTTTAAAAAATTTATTGAAGACACACAACTAATCATGTAAACATATTATCCATAAAGAAACAGAGTCCCTAGATCACTAGATGTAGTTGGGAAACAAGAGAAGTATATTTTCCGTAATGACAGATTCCAAGTAGATTAATATGTTTGTCAGCCCATAGCGAGGTTCAAAATGTACAACCAAAGTGCATGCTCCTGATTGTTGTAGCCTTTCCTTCAACAAGAAGTGAACCGAGACGGCACTAGACAAATCAAGAAATCGTGCAAGATATGAAACAAACTTCGTTGCATGAGAACTTAGCATGGAAATGACATATTTTACTCAATGCACCAGGTGGTGTTACACAAACTGCCAAAGCATATAAATAAACAACAAAATTAACAACCTCTCCATCAGTCACTACGAGTTGAGAAGATCCAAAACTGGAAATCAATAATTCATGTTCTTTCAAATACGTATCAGTCACACGTGTTAAGTGGCAAGACCTATACTTATGTTGCTACAAAATTTGGAATTTAAAGATTTGTTTTCCATGGAACAAATTTCCCTGCCTTTATGTATTGCTAACATTTGTTCAAGCTAGACTTCTCAGTGCTAGTGTGTGCTGATTCTGAACCTCTTCTCAGTACAAGAAATCAAGAAACTGAAATTGAATGGAGCATTGCACCACCTCTGACATATCCCTATGGTTTTTTTTTTTTTTTTCCACTAAAAAAGGTAAACAAACTTACAATTGCTTGGTCTATAAAATTGACACCATTGGTGGTTTAGGTGTTCATATTCTTGATAAAGTTCAAGCTAGTTATAACTTTTAATGATTCATATGTGATATGATAAAGAACTTTTAGTTGCATAATACAAATCATGTCATAACTGGCTCCTACTCATTTAGAATCCAAAGAATTTACCAATATACGGAAATGAAATTTACTTTGATATCTAACAATAGGTCATTCCTCCATTATTATTTTTTTCCATATATTTTTTGTTCATTTTCTATCTTTATTCACTTAAGTAAGTAAATAAAATTGACGTGATTTGTTTGTTCAAATTCTCAATAATGTCTGAGTTTCCTTTTTTGATTATGCTATACACAGCAGTTGAATCTTTTTTTATATCACACAAATATGCCATAACCTGCTCCCACTCAATTTTCAACATACTAAATTGATTCGCGTAGGAAATGGAATTCATTTGATAAACTTAACAAAAGATCTCAAAAAAAAAAAATACAAAAATACAAAAAAAAAAAATAGTGGAGCATGCACCTGTCCCGACAAATTTTATTGCGATGGGACATTGCCCTTATTGTTGTTGTTTGTTTTTCTTTCTCCTTTTTTTTCATATATTTCCTTTCATTGAATTTTTAATTGGCTCAAGATAGTAAATAAAAATTTCTGGTCTTTTGATAATTTCTATCACGTCAATTTTCATGGTTCTTGTAAATGATTTTATAAATTGGAAAGAAATGAATAGGTACACCAAGTTCTTAGGGCGAGAATATAAAGTTGAGGCAAGAACAAAGCAGACAAAATTTACAACCTAGAGAAGGATTTTTATAAGATTGAAATTTTACAATTTTTTTCACTCAAAAATTCTCTCAGACTTCCACAAGTGTTGGTCTTGCAATTCATTCTCTATTTTATGTTCATTTGTAGGAACCGGCTTTTGCTTGTAGGGTGTAGCAAACTGGAGAGTTTAGTTGCAACAGTCCAATTAAGAGTTGCTCAGTGTTAGTAATGAACTAATGACAGGGAAAATTATCTTCAGGTTGCTTTTGCCACATAAAATTTGCAGAATGAATCCATTGGGGATTCACCAAAAACTTTCCTTCTTTAACTGCCCAACACGATTTCTGTGTTCGAGCATTTGCTGCAACTACATGCGTGACTGATGGATCGACTTGTGTTGAACAAGTAGCGCCCAGCTGCTCCGCCATCTTCCACAAAGGATGAGTATTAGCTTCGACATTTGAGGGGAATACATGGCTGAAAACAATTTTACAGCCTTTCAAGACTTCCTTCTTCAGGATTTTCAAGACAAGCCTCACATCTCTGTACATAAGATCCCACCCCTGTATCTCAACTTCATTAAAGAATATGGTGTGAATATATCCAAGAAGTTGAAGTACATTTGCAAGATAAGCTCCTCCATAACGATCACATTCATCAGTCTTCAACTCAGAATAAGGCTTACCCTTACTGAGGCCAGACTTTTGATAACTAGATCTAAAGAAATGATACCTAGGCATCACTATTACATTGTCCCTGTTGTCATTTGTCCATACATTTTTCCTATCATCAAGGATCACAACAGCAGAATCTCGGGCAAGCAGGACATCTAGACTCTTTCTATTTGTTTCTGGGCTATCATCACGCGACATGACTCTACCACCAAAGATAAGATTTCCTGGATCAAGCAGCTTGGCCATTTCTAGCGCATAATCTCGATTACCCATTGTGTATATGGACAGCTCAAACATTTGACTGGCTTGCACTAAAAACGTCCTAATATAAGGCCTCAACTTGGTCATCAATTGCCTACTGGGAGTGTCAACAACGTGAACATACTGCAGAGAATGATCAGACTGGGTTTGGGTCTTCAGATATTCTTCTTCGGGTGACATCTCATCAAGGAAAGTGGTATTCAGCAGGGTGTGGTCTAGATCAAGAACCAGATGAAGTTTCTTATGGTTCAACAATAGATTCCTAGTGTTTTCGTTGCGTAATCGATCAATCTCATCATCCCCAAGCGCTAACCCTTTGGGTATATACCCATATCTCACTTTAGAAAACCTGGGTTTTTCATCAAAAGCAAATCCAGCCTCTTCTGAAATACCCACATCAGTCTCTACCTTAAGCCTCTTTGCCCTCTGATCTATCAACCCTAGGTCACTGTAATCAGAATCTAACCCTCGTCCCCTCTTAAGATACCCAACAAGGTTATCAATATTATGTAAAATCGGAGACACAGTAGCCACACTCATCATGATATTCAAGAAAAATTGAATTTATTTATGGCAAATGGAAATCAGGGGTTCACTATTTCACAAGAGAGCAGAGAAAATTGAATCAAATACATACACAGTGAATGTGAAAGAAAACAAGGAAAGAAGAAGCCTTGTGCCGCCGCCGTCGTCGTAGTCTCTGATCTTCTTCGTTCGGTTCAGCGCGGCTTGAGATCGTCGTCAATTGTATTCCGAAGATGAGAATACGGCGAATTGAAAGAGTAGAGCGAACCAAGGACGATGGGTTAGGGTTCCGCCGCGGGGAAAAATTAGGGGTTTTCTGGGGAAATGAGAAATTAGGATTGCAGAGGAGTGAGGAGAAAAGGAAAGAGGTAGTTATATAGGCGAGGCCAGAGTAAATCCTTGTCATATTGGGACTAGGAACGCGTCGCGTATTTTACTACTGACCCCATTTCTTTTTATTATTTGCAACTGGAACTACTTACAATTGGTATTTATATTTTTAAGGCCATTTTTGCAATTTACTTACACCTGTATTTCTTTTTTTTCTTTTTTCTTTTTTATGACAATATTCCAAATTTTCTTCCCCCTCTTCTTAACTGGAACTTTTAACAAAATGAGAGATTAGAAATGATTTTATCAAATAACGCTGTATGTTTTTTTTAACTTATAGTTGATGCATTACATTGTGGCTGTTATTCTTACTTTTTTTTTTTTGGCAATTAAAATAATTTATTAAATAAAAAAATAGTACCAAAGGGGGGGACATGAAGCCAATACCCTTTAGAAGAAATAACAAAACGGAAAGACAACCAAAACATAAGCATGATTAAGCAAAGCCGGTTGAATCAAAGATCAAGACGCACAACAGGCGTCCGATTGCGGGTAGGGTAAGGGTCTCGTGAATCTCTTTTGGACTTCAATTTTTTATTGTGAGATTTTGGGAGAGACTTAAGAAGATTCTCATCTTCCACAGTTGCTTCACCCTCATCAAACCAGGAACACAGAGGACTTAACTCAACCTGAGCATATGTATGATTACCAAAAGGTTCTTCATTTTCCAAATCACCCCAACAGAACTTAGCTTTATGAACATCATATTCTGGCTGTTATTCTTACTCAATTACAAACTCACACAAAGATTTCTCGATTACAAAATTTGGCGTAGAGTTTATAAGAACTAATGTATTTTTTAAGTTTTAGTAATGTGAGATTTTAGCATCTTGATTTGCAAGAAGTGAATTATTTGGGACAAAGGATTGGGCAGATTGGCCATGACCTTGTTAGGTAGATCACTAGGCAAGTTTCACAGTGAGGCAACGTACATGTCTTTGATTAAGATAAAAACAACAAAGATGAGTTTTATGATTTACATATAGCACAAAGATAGTATAAAATAACTAGATCGGTTAATCAATAGTAAAAATATCACAAATGGTTTGAATGTGTTGTATTAAATTTGAACATTCAAAAAGCCACAACAAGACAAAAATTAATACCTATTGAGGTGAAAATTGGATGTTGCATGTGAAAAGAATCATTACATGATTAATACCTCACCGATATTGTCTAAAGTTAATCACTTATTAGGTGTTAGATTTTATTTAAAACGGCTCAATGCAATTAGTGGTAAACTATCACTTATGAATTATATCATTCTTTATCACTTTTCTTACATAGAATTATCCGGTCTTCAACGAATCCAAAAATAAACAATTTTGGGACAATTGAACCTGTCAAAAATAACTCAAAATCATTCCTTAGCAAAATACTAAAATATCTGTTATTGTGAGCAAATGACCTGACTCGTGAGCCTATATGAAATTGAAGAGAAGATGCCATCATGCCAATTTGCCTTTCCTTAATACGCGTTTATGCTTGTCAATCACTCATCAATCTTGGTCTTTTCTAATATTTCACTGCATACTAAACTCGTTTATTTCGTAGCCAACAACAACAATGCCTTGCCACCCAAGTATACCTTTACAATAACTAATCTTTGCATTATTGAAGTCACTTCTAACCTTCTTCTCCATCACCACTGCGTTTGCTCCTGATAGTTGACCCAATGGAAACTAAATCCCATCAACAGCTTCAAATTTTTTTCTTTCCATATATGAGTCAAGGCCATACTATACCCCTCATAAACATATCCAAGCTATTTGCTTCACATGCGTAAGAACCACCATAATAACCACCTCCCTCAATGCACCACTATTTTCTAAACCAATCCAAAGTTCTGGTTTTGATATCAAACTTCTTATCATCAAATTCCCATCTATTGAGGTTGGATTGCCTGAGGGAATTGAAAGGCCAAATTTGACCACAACCCCAGAAATGAAGGAGAAGTTCTTTAAAGCTACCACTCTGCTTCAACCACAAATTGAGAAAATTCCGGACCAACATCGACCTCACTGCCTTGTTACAGATACTTTCTTTGCTTGGGCTACTGATGTTGCTGCCAAGTTAGGTATTCCGAGGCTGATCTTTCATGGAACTGTTTTTTTCCCAATGTGTGCTTCACTAAACCTGTTATTGTATCAACCTCACAAGAAGGTTTCATCGATTCAGAATCTTTTGTCATTCCTAATTTACCAGATAAGATCAAGATGACAAGAAACCAAGTACCAGCTTTCTTCAATCAAAATGTTGAGACATAATTCACCAAATTGGTCAAAGCATCCATAGAGAGTGAAAAAAAGAGCTATGGTGTTATTGTTAACAGCTTCTATGAACTCGAATCAAATTATGCAGATCATTACAGGAATATTTTTGGAAGGGAAGCGTGGCATATTGGCCCAGTTTCCTTGTTCAACAAGGCAGCAGTTGATGAAGAAAATGACTGCTTCAATTGGCTAAATTCTAAGAAACCCAGTTCAGTCATTTACATATGTTTTGGCAGCATGACCAATTTCAGTGATTCTCAGCTTCTAGAAATTGCAGTAGGGCTTGAGGCTAGTGGGTGTTAGTGTGAGTCATCTATCCCTATTAGGAATAGACTACAAGGGAATATATTGTTATAACTACTTACCTTGTATATATTGTGTAGTACAGTAGTACACAATAGTTGTAGTACGATTGTAATTGGTTTATATACACCACAGAGCAAAGATTCATTTACGATTGTAATAATATATCAGAAAATTCATTCTCTGAATCTTGTGATATCTGACTTGGTATCAGAGCAAAGATCAGAGAGGACTTTGTCTCTTTAGCTGTCCAATTTTTCCTCAATCCGAGGAGTTGAGTTGATACAAAACCAAACCCCTAGGGTTGTTTTGTCGTTTTCTGCCTTTAAGCCGAGCCTAGTCTTTGTCTCCTTTTGAGGGACCGACTTCTATCAGACCAAGGCTTCAACTCGGACGTCAAAACAGTCAAAGCGGAATCAGACGAGCTTTAACTCAGCCAAATCGATTTCGCGTCCGAATACCCAGCTGCCCAGATGGACTTCGCGTCTGAAGACGCCGTCGTCCGAAGACCCAGCTCTCTAGATCTCCAGTTTCGAGCGCTGCTTCCCGAATGCTGGTCGCTCCGTTCATACCAGTTTGTGGCGCCACCCAGTTCGCGTAACCCGACCCGTCCCTTGCTTCCGTCGCCCGGATCACCAGCCCGTCATCCTAGCCGACTGCTTCTGTCCGCCGAACCTCTGAGAACAACCCAGTCCGGTTGTCTATTCGATTCTTCAGTCTCCGGCTTCCTCTATTCGATCCTTCAGTCTCCGGCGTCCTTCAGTCTCCCTTGATTACCAGCAACAAGTCAACCCGTAACAGGTTCCAAAAAAAAATAAAAAAAATAAATTCAAATCTGCACGTTAATTATTTTTTGGAATCTTCTTGTCCCTTTTATTCTGCTGCATACTTTGTGATTGTGTGATTTTCCTGCTGTCTTGTTGCAATGGGTGGAGATGATAGTGAAGCACAGAGTTCTAAGATGAATGAGATCCAAAAGATTGAGGTTTCTGTTCGAAGTTCAGATGGTGGTTCTTTTGGTGGTCCAAAACTCAATGGTACCAATTTCCGAACATGGAAGAAGATTATGTCTGTCCATCTTCGTGGCATACACAAGATGGGGCATGTGAATGGAACAATCAAAACTCCTAGTGAGGAAGATGTGGATGCCTATGCTAAGTGGGAGGATGATGATGGATCTGTGATGGCTCTCCTGTTCAAAGCCATGACTGAAGATGTTTTACAGTTGGTAGAACAGTGTGAAACTGCTGAAACAATATGGAAGACATTGGGAGATCTGTATACCAATGAGTCTGATTTTATACAGGTTCATGAATTGATGTGTAAGGCTACTAGTATGCAACAAAATGGGCAACCAGTAGCTGTGTATTTTACCAAGCTGAAGAATGTATGGGCAGAAATTGATCAGAAGCGTCCTTGCAAGATCAAGAATCAGGAAGATCTTGTGTGGTACCAGAAGGAGAAGGAACTAGAAAGGATTCATGTCTTCCTGAGAGGGCTTGATGAGAAGCATAGCAGTGCCAAGGGAGAATTGCTTAGAATGACAGACCCTCCTAGTTTGAACACAGCTTTTACATACATCCGCAAGGATGAGTCTCAATAGGAAAGTGTCAAACATGTACAGGTTGAAGTATCTAGCCTAGCCATTCAAGCCAAGTCACCTGCACCTTTCCTTCAGCAACAGAGTTAAGCCCCGCTTCATCAGCAAGGTTTCCCACAAGGCTTCACCAACCGTCCTCGTCCTCAATGTTCTTATTGCAACGATCTTGGGCATGTTCGGGAGACTTGTTGGAAGTTGAACCCACACCTTAAACCTAAAAAGCAAGGTTATCGCCCTAAGGGGAAAGCAGTTGCGGTTCACTTGGTCCAAGAACCGGATTTCTATGGAGTAGCTGGCCAAGATCATCATACAACAGGTGGAGCTACCCCTACAGCCTCTATAGCTGGTCGAGGTAAAATTGGTATGGCTTTAAAAGTTTCTAACTTTGTTGGTTCTGATACATGGATTATTGATCTTGGTGCCTCCGATCATATGACTTATGACAAATCATATTTTACTGAATTGTCTTCCCCATCAGTGTCCTATGTCACCAATGCCAATGGTGAGGCTTTTCCTGTGTTAGGGTTAGGGTCCGTGCGTATTACTCCCACTTTAGAACTTCATAATGTGTTATATGTGCCTGACTTATCTCATCACTTGATATCTGTCCCACAATTGAACACTGAGTCTAAATGCTCTGTAACCTTTTATCCTATGTATGTGATTTTTCAGGATCTTCTCACCAGGGAGATAGTCGGTCAGGGGTATCTGAGGGGCAGGTTGTTCCATCTGGATCAGACATACGCAGGAGAGAAACCAGGAGCACAATCCCGAACCGCTTTGACTTTGACTTCTGATAAGCTAAGTGAGATTTGGTTGTGGCATCGCCGTTTAGGGCATCCATCTTTTAGTCTTATGAAGAAAACCATGCCTACTCTGTTTATTGGTATGAATGAGTCAGTTTTACATTGTGAAACATGTGTTTTGGCCAAGAGTCATCGTGCTACTTATTCTCCTAGTATTTCTCATAAAAGTGTTATTCCTTTTGAGTTGATTCATTCTAATGTTTGGGGACCTTCTAGAGAGCCTACTGTATCGGGTATGCGATATTTTGTGTTATTTATTGATGATTATACGAGATTGTCATGGGTTGCTCTTCTTAAAACCAAAGATGAAGTCTTCCCCGCTTTTCAAACCTTTCGTAATCTTGTTCAAACACAATATCATAGCACCATTAAAGTCCTTCATTCTGACAATTAGGGGGGGGGGGGAGTATGTTAATCATGTGTTCCAAGAGTTTTTTAAACTCCATGGGATTGTTCACCAAACCACGTGTCCACAAACACCAGAACAGAATGGAGTGTCCGAACAGAAAAACCGTCATTTACTTGATATGGCTCGTGCCCTTCTTTTTAGTGCTCATATGCCTAAGTATCTTTGGGGCAATGCTATCCATGCTTCCTCTCATCTTATCAATCGTCTTCCATCCAGTGTCCTTCAGGGCAAAATTCCATTTGAGGTTCTCGCCTCTCATGTCTCCTTACCATCCTTTCACAATCTTCCAGCTCGTGTTTTTGGTTGTGTTGCCTTTGTCCATGTACCCCAAAATCAGAGGTCTAAGTTAGATGCCCAGGCCCTTAAGTGTGTGTTTGTTGGCTACGGAGGTCATCAGAAGGGGTACAAGTGCTATCATCCAACCACCAGAAAGTATTATGTCACTATGGATGTTACTTTCTTTGAAGACATGAGTTATTTCTCCTCTTCAGATACCGCTCTTCATGGGGAGAATTCATATTTTGAAGAGCTATATCATGGAGAGGGGAAGGAATCAGAGGGAAAAGGAAAAGCCACACAACCTGGAGGTATTTTGACGGATCCGGTTGAAACTATTAGCTCGCCGCCTCCAGCAGCAGAAGCATCAGTTCCCATAGTCCCAAATGAGGTTGAAGACACAACTGCCCCTCCTGCCATCGCTTCTACCCCTGACCCAGAGCTTCTTGGTACTGAAGATCATCTATTTGAGGTATGTCCATCCACTGATACTAGTAGTAGTCAGTCTAATGTTGAGCAATATGTGTTACCACATAGGACCACTCGAGGTCAATCAGCCAAAAGATATGAATCTACTCTTACTGCCAAATCAACATATCCGGCCAGTAGCCAATTATATGTCCACTAGGAGGTTGTCTAAGTCATATGAATCATTTGTGAATCAAATATCTGTTGTATCAGTACCTAACAAAGTGCAGGATGCGTTGGGGGATCCAAAGTGGAGGAAGGCTATGGATGAAGAGATGGAGGCGTTGCAGAAGAACAGTACTTGGCAACTTGTGCCTCCACCACAAGGCAAGAAGGCTGTAGGCTGTCGTTGGGTGTTTACCGTGAAGCATAATGCAGATGGATCAGTGAATCGATACAAAGCACGTCTTGTAGCAAAGGGATTTACTCAGACGTATGGTATAGACTATGATGAAACTTTTGCTCCTATTGCCAAGATGAATATTATTCGGGTTCTGCTCTCGTTCGCTGCTAGTTTAAACTAGCCACTCCGACAATTTGATGACAAGAATGCATTTCTTCATAGAGAGTTAGCCGAGGAAGTATACATGAGCCTTCCACCAGGGTATGTAGTTGCTTCTCCTGGTGAGTTTGTATGTAAATTGAGAAAGTCTCTGTATGGTCTCAAACAGTCACCTCGTGCTTAGTTTGGAAGATTTTCACAGTTCATGCGGATGGTTGGTTACAGGCAGAGCAACTCGGACCATACCTTGTTTCCCAAGCATCAACAGGGGAAGGTAACAGCTCTAATTATCCATGTGGATGATATGGTAATCACTGGTAATGACACTGTTGAGATGGATAGACTGCAGAGACAGCTAGCCTCTGAGTTTGAGATGAACTTAAGTACTTCTTAGGAATTGAGGTAGCTAGGGGGAGAGAAGGAATCTATTTGTGCTAGAGAAAGTATGTTCTTGACTTGCTGACAGAGACAGGTTTGTTGGATTGCAGACCTATTGACACTCCTATTGAGCAGAACCATGGTTTAGCTGAGTATCTAGATCAGGTACCTATTGATCGAGCTCGCTAGCAGAGGTTAGTTGGGCGCTTGATTTATTTGGCTCATACCAGACCAGATGTTGCGTATGCAGTAAGCGTGGTGAGTCAGTTCATGCATAATCCGAGTGAGAGTCACATGGATGCTGTTATGCGAATTCTGAAGTACTTGAAGTCAGCTCCAGGAAGGGGAGTACTATTTTCTAAACAGAACAATATTCTTGAGGTTTGTGGCTTCACAGATGCAGATTGGGCTGGAAATATCATAGACAGGAGGTCGACATCAGGTTACTTTACCTTTGTGGGATGTAATTTGGTTACATGGAAGAGTAAGAAACAGAAAGTTGTGGCATGTTCTAGTGCTGAGGCCGAGTATAGAGGTATGGCTCATGGAGTGTGTGAATTGTTGTGGCTGAGAAATCTGTTACGTGATCTGGGTTTCATACTAAAAAATTCCATGCAATTGTATTGTGACAACAAGGCAGCTATTGACATATCACAAAATCCAGTACAGCATGATCGTCACTTTATAAAGGAGAAGCTAGATGCCAAAATCATTAGCTTTCCTTTTGTTCCAACCGAAGAGCAACTTGCAAATGTACTTACCAAAGGAGTTTCCAGGAAGGCCTTTTATGATTCACTAAGCAAGTTGGGCATGGTTGTTGTATATGCGCCAACTTGAGGGGAAGTGTTATTGTGAGTCATCTATCCCTATTAGGAATAGATTACAAGGGAATATATTGTTATAACTACTTACCTTGTATATATTGTGTAGTACAGTAGTACACAATAGTTGTAGTACGATTGTAATTGGTTTATATACACCACAGAATGGGTGTAATAATATATCAGAAAATTCATTCTCTGAATCTTGTGATATCTAACTGTGGGCAGGAGTTCATTTGGGTTGTGAAGAAAGAAAAGAAAGAAAAAGAAGAGTGGTTGCCAAAAAGGTTTGAGCAGAGAACGGAAGGTAAGGGAGTGATTATAAGAGGTTGGTCTCCCCAAGTAGCGATTCTTGAGCGCGCAGCTATTGGAGGGTTTGTGACTCATTGTGGATGGAACTCTATCTTTGAAGCAGTGTCTGCTGGGGTGCCAGTGATCACTTGGCTGGTGTCTGCGAAGTAGTTTTACAATGAGAAGTTGGTGACTCAGATACTTGGGATTGGGGTTGTTGTTGGTGCTCAAAAGTGGTCGACATTTGAGGAGGATAGTGTGAAGAGAGAAGCTAGTGTGAAAAGGAAAGCCATAGAAAAGGCTTTGACTAGAATCATGGTGGATGGTGAAGCTGAAAAAATCAGAAGCAAAGCCAAAGCGCATGGTGAGATGGCAACAAGGGCTGTTCAAGAAGGTGGCTCATCTTTTCTAGGATATAAATGCTGTAATTGAAGATTTCAGGTCCTGTGAAGTTTTATTCCAATTTCAGTTTGCTCGGAAAACCACTGTGATGTTCTTGAGAAACATTATCCTGTGATAATATTACGTTTCCTAGTTTGATTATGTTTCCAGTGACTATGTTGATTGTGTTTCCTATTACTACTTGATGGTTTATGTTTTCTAGCTAATTTGATGGTGTTAACTAATAAACACCTAAAGATGCATAAGATGGAGAAGCAAAATATTTGAGAAGCAACTGAATAGCCTCATATCACTCATGCATAAAGGCAAACTAATAACAGAAGTAAAGGGCCTTTACATGTCTGGCCTCCAATACTACTTTCCCAATGATTTCCTCTACCCTCATCCACAATATTTCAATCTCAAGAATAGTACAAGTCCTGCTACTCGATCAGTTCGACCTCTTCAAAGACAGATAAAGACTTAAAGAGTAATGGTGGAGGTGAAGATGTCGATGAAGTACAGGCAGCTTATAAAGAATTGGCTCATTATAAAACTTATAGCATGGCCTGCCAGGAGCACAAGAAGTTCCCTACTGCTTCTCCTTCAACAACACTAGTACTTTCATCATGCCTATGCAAGAGCTCAATGTCCAAGCCAAAGCTAGACATATAGATCGACAACCTAGCTGTCTGCATTAGTTTCTTGCCATTATATTTGTCTTCTGAAAAGATTTCATATCTACATGTAACTGCTTCTTTAGAAAGTAACATAATCGAGCTCACAGTATACCATAAACCGATGTTTTGTTTAGTTAATTTCCAACTAAGCAAAAAGACAACCATGCATTATTTCTATATGTATATATACGAGCATCAAACTGAACATGAAGTACAGGACACACTAGACACATATATTATTGACAAAGTCCTTCTCACTGTGGTTGTGTGAGAATGGCATTGTTTCGGGACCTGAAACTCATTGAAGGTAAGAACAATTTTGCTCACTTAACAGAATTAGTTATATTAAACTATTCTTGCTCATGATCATATTCGCTCCACTTAACATAATGTTATACTGCACTAAACTAACAAAGCCAATAGAATGCTGAACATATTAAAATAAAAACTGTAAAGTGTACAAGACGTTAGATATGTCAGTAGGATGCAAACCTACCATTCTGCATTGCCTCCAGATGAGACTATGCCTCTAATTATGTATTCGGTGTAGCAATTAAGCCCTTAGCCGACACTACTTGTTTTTCTTCATTATCATCTTCAATTCTTTGCCGCCTTTATCACAGTTAGTGTAGAGCAGCCCCTTGGAAACTAAATCCTGTAAGCAGCTTGACATCTTTTCCTTTCCATACAACGCTCAAGGCCATAGCATACCCCTTGCAAATATAGCCAAACTATTTTCTTCTCATGGTGTCAAATCCACCATAATAACCACTCCACTGAATGCACCATTCTTTTCCAAAGCAACTCAAAGAACCAAAAGTTCGGAGTTTGATCATGAAATTGAACTTGTTCTCATCAAGTTCCCATTTGTCGAAGTAGGGTTGCCACGAGAATGTGAGAAGGCTGAGTTAGTTACAACACCAGAGATGGAAGGAAAGTTCTTCACTGCCGCCAGTTTGCTTGAACCACAGCTCGAGCAAATTTTAGACGGACATCGTCCTCATTGCCTTGTTGCTGATGCTTTCTTTCATTTTGCTAGTTGCTACCGATGTTGCTGCTAAGTTTGGAATTCCAAGGCTATATTTTCATGGAACTGGTTTCTTCCCCTTGTGTGCTTCATTGAGTGTGATGATATATCAACCTCACAGGAAGTTGTCAACTGACTCAGAATCTTTCGTGATTCCTAATCCCCAGATGAAATCAAGATAACAAGAAATCCCAATTTTTTCCAAGCTAGATGCTGAAGCAGGATGCAAAGAGAGAATAATAATGCTTACAACTTGCTTATTGTAAGCAAAAGACATCAGGCATGTGAAATGAATCTCAATATTCTTATTAGTCAATGCACTTTAATTTGACCAGTGCCCTTTCAAAAGTGGTTTGATAATCATCCACCATATAGTGTACCGCGACACAAGCCTAATTTACAATTTTCTCACATGTGTGGATGTTAGGGCAGTATTTACATTGACTCATGGTTTCTCTCTTCCCATGATCCACTTCTGGTGGCATTTCATGGAATAGTCATGTCAATCAGCTTTCTTATCAATGAGATCCATGAGAGGGAGAGGTTATACATCCTGGTAATATTGGAGACGCAGGATGCAAAGAGACAATAATATGTGCTCTTCTGGAGCCATCAATCAGATATGTAAGATCTGAGATGATTGTTATATTAGTCTCATAAGCATAAGCCTTAATAATGTTTTCTGGACACCATGGATAAAATTGCATTGCTTGAAAGTCATTCAAAACATAAGTTTGAAGATGACACAAAACAAATTTGTAAGAATTGAACGGTGGATCTCATAGGTTATACACGAAGCTTCTGGTCTGTGTTCTACAGTTAAAACATGACGTTCAATTATTGTATTATTGTTTGATGTAGATTAACATCAAATGCATTTCGAACTTCTAGCCAAAATGATATATTCGAAATGTCAAGTTTAAGCTTCATGACCATAACTTATAAGTGAGAAACTTCAGGTGCTCATCCAGTCAGTATGATCATTGAGGAACTTCAAGTCCACATGTAATTAAGGATCAAGGAACTACATGTTCTAATCTCTTTTAAGTACAAAAATTCACGATCACAAATTTGGGGTATACTCATACTCATTTGTCATAAACCAACGGTTAAATATCTGCTTACTTTTAAATTGGTGTCAAAATAATCCCCTCAAATCTTCAGGCTTGAGGTTGACCCAGATTAAAACTTTATGATAAATTGTCTATATATCCATTCGAAACTTAAGGCTTGAGTCTGCACAATTAGAACTTCAGGTTCTAAGGTGGAATGCTTTAAGCAAGCATAAAGAAGAATGTATCAATTGACATCTGAAAATTTACTCGAAACTTCTAGTTCGAGTTAACATAAAGTCAAATAAACTATGAATGAATTATATGTGTAATCGAAGCTTCTGGTTCGAATATTTTTTCTATGAACTGCAAGTTCTAAGATTTCATAATTTAAACTTCGGGTTCAAATAAATTTAGTGCTCGAAACTTTAGGCTCGAGGTGACTAAAGTGAAGCTTCAAGTTCAGTTTTAACTAATTTATATTTTATACTCAAAGCTTCGAGTTTGAGTTTTACTATTAGAACTTCAAGTTCTGCTATGAAATTTTGAACTTCTGGTTCAAAAATATTACACTCAAAATTCATATGTTCGAGGTATAGGACTGTTGGTCCGTATGATTAACAAAAAAAATACTTAACGAAAGAAAAGAAATTAATAGAATGCAAGAAAATAAATAAAATAATAATGGAAACTTCTTGTTCCAGTAATGAAGAGAATACACAGAACTTCTGGTCTGGTTCATGAAAATCTTCTATCTCTCTTCAAATTGCACAAGAAAGCAATATTGTCTTCTGGACAAATTCTTTTTATAAAAAAATGTATAGTCAAGAGGCTTCTGGCATTGACTTAGTGTCCATCCTCGAACTACAACTTCTAGAGGTGGTTTGAACCCCATTATTGAAAAAAAAATTAGAGGAACTTCAGGCCCTCTTATAATTGGGGATTAAGATGAGTTTATAAATTCGATTGTATAGCTCTGAGGATCTTCTGGCCCTCGTAATTGTATAAACTCTAAAGAGCTTCATTTCACATGTAAATTCCTTCTGGCTCTTTAAATTCAAACCACATGTAAATATGGATTAATTATATTCAATTGTCTAATAGATGGTAAGAAGAGAAAATCAAACTCCAGAACTTAAACGTAAGAAAAAACTAAAAAAACACATACTCTGATTTCATTTTACAATGAGGTATTGGGTTCTATCCATTGTGCCATGAGAGCTTCTGACAGAGGCACTTTTTCATTTAAGAGTCTTCTAAAATAGTAACAACATCCAATCTTTGCTCCTGTGTTAGAGAAGTAGGGAACTCAACGAGGAACGTTACTTTCATATTTCCTCTCTTCCCTTCTTCCTTAGAGATTGACATACCTTGGTCTGGAATGGTCTTACCGTAGCCGGGCTATATGATATCTGCAGTGTTAATGTCATATTTTCTCTACCCAGAAGAGGAGTTGAGATTGTGCAACCACTAAGGGATGTGGCCATATAAAAGCTGCGATTCCTTCTATATGTAGAACTGAACTCATGCATGGCATAATTATCCAATACGAAAGGAAGAAAAAAATAGAGATTTTATTTCATATTGAATGGCCCAGTAAAAAAAATAGAGAACGAAATAGGCAAAAGAAAACTGATGCATACTTATGTAACCAATTAACATGAGTTAGAGACATTATGGAGGTCAACAAACAGAATCTTAATGGTATCAAACATCCCAAGTCCTAATCGTGATCATTAACCAGTGCGAAAGAAAGAAAGATAATGATCATGTGGGTAACAAAAACAAAAAAAATTAAATAATTGATATGCTGTAGTATTGAAATATATATATATGTGATAGAGAGAACAAGTCTGTTCTGCATGATTATCAAGTTATATATTATATAAAAATAAACATGATAATACTCATAGAAGACGTATCAGACTTGAAAACAAAAACAAAAGAAACGAAATGTCATGGTGCTAGAGATAAATAACATATATGAAACAGGAATCAATGGCACCCATTTATGATTATAAGATTTGATTAAGGGCAAAGTGGGCTGCGATTCCTATTATCTCATAATGGAATCCAGTGAAAGAAAACGCATATATAGCATATATAAGGAATAGTGTCCGTGCAATTTAGTAATTAACAAACATCGGCTAGATATATATGATGTTGTATATCTTCATAAACCCTGATATACCTAATTGACATAGATTATAAATAAAATCATAGATCATGAGTTATAGTTAAGAGCAACAATGTTGCACAATAAAACTCGTAGATCATCATAGAGTTTTCAGGAAAAAAAAAAGAGAGTAAAGCGTGCTGATAACGTGTTATAAAGTAGAGAGAATATGGAGAGAGAATAGTAGGGAGGAAGTAGAAGTGTTCTCATTCAGTCTCATTAGCCTCCTTTATATAGAGATAGAGTTTACATCAAAGTACATAACTAATGAGTAATTACATGGACATCCTTATAGATAATAATATTTACAACATAATTATCTATATCTATACTATTATTAAGAGAAGAGCATTTGTCAGTCAAAATTGAAAATTTTGACAAAATTGACCTAGAAAATTAATAAATTGAGAATGAATTAAATCACAAGGATAATTGAGACATTTACAAAATGTACTTTTATTAAAAAAAAAATTTAAAAATACCCACAACCTACTTTTCTCTCTCCCATTATATTTTCTCTGTAATAATCAACTCTTTTCTTTTTTATTTCAGAAAAAATAATAATAATAATAATAACTTGCACATGCAGAGCATGTATGGATAAATGCTAGTGTTTTATAACACATGACAGTTTTATATTGAGTGGTGGTATCACCACCAATATTTTTGGTGGTGAGCAAATTTGAATCCCATTTTGTGTTTAAATTTCAATGTGAAGATGCAGACCCTAATCGTTTATTATTGCTTTACCAGAAACTATGGCTTTTATTGTCAACTATTTTCTTTGAAGGTGCAAACTTTGATTTCATGTCCTTGCTTTCAAAGAACAGTTTGTGGTGATGGAAATCAAATGCTTGAAGGAATCATATGATATGGAAGTACTTTTTAGAGCAGTTCAATCGGGAACGGTTTGCGTCTCTTCACAAAAATATTATTCCTATTAATGTAATATATGATATTTTATAAGTTTGATCAATAATAAAGCCATTTTTCAATTATATCTTTCATTATTGTAAATTTTTACCAAAAACAAATCCATGCTGCAAAGCGTGGGTACCATTGCTAGTTTATATTACAAGTTTTCAACTATGAATATATGCTATATATTCAGGGGTAATTCCCGCATACCCAAAAATCCTTGGTATTTTTCCCAACTGCCCAACACTTTGGTATTTCACTATTGATGAAAGACAAAGACTAACAGGGATAGTTTTAACAAACAAATGCCATCTGTATCCTATGTTGACCTTAGATTCTTCTACCGTTCTATTCAGTCAAAAGGAAACAACAAAAAACATTAAAACAAAAACAAGACTAGCCTTCAACATGCCACATTTCGCCTAACGACTTCCTGTCTAAACGGCTACTCACAGGGCGGAATCACTGCTGCTTGTCCTAATTTTTCTGTTTTAAAACTGATTCTTTTGGCTGAACAGTAAGGCTTTAGAACTTTAGCTTTCCATGGGATGCATGCATTCGAATGTTCAAACTTTGACATAGTAAACTATGCATGATAAAGATGATTACAATATGTAAAGATAATGACATAAACATTTTATAAATTAAAGAAGTGGGTGAACATCCATCTGAATTTATTTATTCAAATATACATATAAAACTTTAAACAATCAGAGCCTCATTCTCAGGTAAACAGCAAAAGCTGTTTAGCTATCCATAAGAATGAGAACAGTTACTTACTTGTATTGGAAGCACACTACTTCACACCTAAACAGGAAAGGAAGCACACTGCTATTCTACTATTTTATTATCAGAGGAGTTTTTTCTGATCTAAACTTCGAATCTAGACTAATATCGAAATTTTCAAATGCCTTCTAAGAGAAGCTGAAGCTCCTTATATAGGGAGCGGAACTCAAACTAGAATTCAAAATACAAAAATGTACAGGACAACTCCGTGACTTCTGCTTTTCGTAGTGCTCCTGCTGGTGGAGGTCGGTCAGGGAAAAGCAAAAGGAAAAAGTGAAATGTTTTTCACTTAACCTTTTCTTTTTGAAAAGGAAAAAGCAAAAGTAGCTTTAGAAAAGTCTAAAGTTCTACAGTTGCTATTTTGGTGCTGATTCTTCACCTGTAGCTTCACATGTTCTCGTCCGTTTCAGAATGGTGGCCAAAGACAAAGGAGTTGTTGTCTGTCTGGGCCATGCGAGTTGTTGTTGCATTATCCTCGACGTCTGTATCAACATACATCTTGTAGTGGTTGTCATTTTCAAGTTTTTCCACCCAACGCATGCATGCCATTGTCGAGTCTATCTCTTTCTTGGTTAGAGATAGGAATATATCGCTGCTGACTACGTCAGGATGATCGTAAGCAGTGATAATTGTCTTTTCTCCTGCTGCCAGGAATGTGTTGTTGATGTCTTCAGAGATGATCTTTTTGATGTAGTCAAGAGCCATGGCCTTCATCCAGGGAATGCTAGAATTTGGTTGGCCGTTGTATGCTACACAGGCTGGTTGAAGATATCTTCTTTGAATAATTCTCACATAATGATATGGAGGAATATATTCAACTTCACCATCTGTCTTCTGGATCCATTCAGGAGGTGTGGATCTGAACTTCAGACGAAGCATACAGTTGTCTTTTCTGATGTTCTTGACCGTGTTGACAATAATAGGCGGCAAGCCTCTTAGATCATCATTAGTTTTGGTCCATAAATTATGGACAAAACCATTTTCAACAAGCCATAGCTTGTGTTCTTGAGGATGTTCACTCTGAACATTTACCAGGTATCTTCCAACATATGGTCCTGAGACAATAAAGAGGGTTGGAGGAACTAGGTTTTCAGGATTGTGCCTTCCTATCAGATTATGGAATTCATACCAATCTGATTCATTGAGTGCTATGATAGGGACCCTAGCACTTTCTGGACTTTCAAGGAAGGATAGTTTTTCTTTCCTTACAGCACTCTGCTGTGTATGAAGCTCTTCACCTTGTGGTCTACCATTCTCGTAGAGTTCTTCAGCTAATGCAAACAAAGCTGGGAACATTAATCCACTGCTTCTTTCTTGAAAGGCAAATAAGAGATTGTCCAGGATTGCCTTCTGGTGATACGCTAGTCTCCTGCCAGTTCTGAACACAGGAGTATCAAAAGTTCTTAATTCATAATTAAAAACATTTATAACTCCACTAGGAGTTGGTCTGCTTTTTGGCAAAGCAGCAGCCGTCAACGGTCTTGATGTGCCTTTACCGTCTGCCGTTTGAGACGGGCTAGCCAATCCTTTACCCTGGGATTGATCAGTTGAGGCCAAGCCTTTTGAGCTTAGCAGAAACCTTTTAAGGATTTTCTCCTTGGTTTCTTTTGGATCTTCTTCAGATTCCTGTTCTTTCCCAGTCCTTCTGCTTCTGGGATTACGACCTTCGTCGTCTTCTCTTTGGCTGAACATTGCCAGTTCTCTGGTCAATGCGTCTGGAAGATAGTTCTTGTTTCCTGCAATTAATTCAACAGTGTAATCATATTGGTTAAGAAACAATTGCCAGTTGGCTAATCTTCCTCTATCAGCAGCTTTGTCAAGTTTAAAATTTTTAAAATTCTTTACTCTAGCACAATCGGTGCGGACAGTAAAGGTTTTTCCCAGATAAGCTGGAGAATTTAAAATTGTTTTCTTGACAGCTAAAATTTCTTTTTCCCCTGTGGGATAATTCAGTTCTGCAGGGCTGAACTTGCCACTACAAAATTTGCAGATCTTTTCAATGTTAGTTCCAGGCGCTCTCGCCAGAACAACACCGGACCAGTAATTATCACTCGCATCTGTTTGGAGGATAATTTCATCATTCTCTTCTGGTTGTTGAAGAGGAGGGAGGTTCTTGCAGAGGTTTTTTATCTGCTTCACGATCTTTTCATCGTCTTCTGTGAAGTTCCATTTCCTTTTGGAACTTGTCTTGGGAGATAACATTGCTGTTAACCCTGAGATTCTAGGGATGAAATCTCTCCCATAATTTATGACACCAAGGAATCTCTCTAGACTCTTAGCATCAGGAATTTTGTCTGGGAACTTCCAGATCTTTTCAAGGATGTGAGGTTGGAGCTTTATGACTCCATTCTTGATGTTTATTCCTAGGAAATCAACTTCATCGAGGATAAAGAAGATTTTCTTCTCACCTAGGATAATTCCATGCTGGACTATCAGCTTTGCTACCTCGTGGAGGTGCTTCATGTGTTCTTCTCTGTTTTTGGAGAAGACCAGGATGTCATCTATGTAGACGACGCAGAACTCCGCTACATGCTTGAAGATGTTGTCCATCTTTCTTTGAAAGATTGAGGGAGCTTGCTTGAGACCAAAAGGCATTACTAGCCACTCGTAATGACCTTGTGGTGTTCCAAATGCAGTGAGAGGTACACTCTCAGGATGCATCTTGACCTGCCAGAAACCCGACTTTGCATCGAATTTCGAAAAGACTTTAGCTCCTCTGAGCTGGTTGATCAGGACTCTGACTTGAGCGATCTGATATCCGTCTTTGACAGTCTTCTTATTGACATCTCTATAGTCAATAACCATTCTAGCTTTTCCTCTTAGATTCTCTGCATGATTTCTCACGTAGAATGCTGGAGCATGATGAGGGCTAGTGGAAGGTTGAATTAATCTCTTCTTCAGGAGATCTTCAATATCACTTCTGAATTCTTTTTGATCTTCCTCTTTGTACTGAGGAATGGCTTTGACATGGCAGATAGCATTCATGTCATGCAATCTCAATTCACAGACCACTGGGTCTTTTTCCCAAAACTTCTGAGGATTTGTATCCACATTCTGCTCGAGTAGTTTCTTGATTTTGTCAAGAGTGGGAGTTTGTTGAGACTCAAGCTTGTTCTGAAAGTGCTTGAGGTTGTGCTCGTGGATGAAACTAGCTTCTTCATCTTTACTAGCTTCTTCTTCTTCTTCTGAAGATTCTTCAACAAGCAGTTCTTCTTGTTGTTTGATTTGGAGTATGGGTTGAAATTTGGGTTTGTAGGGGGTAAGATCACCACTATTCTGTTGCGATCTCTGATACTGAGTAGTAAAACCGGGACCGGTCACACTGAATGCATGTGGGAGGCGGTCAGCCCAGAACACCCGTTCTCCTTTTCTGAAGCCTATTGCTTCTTCATCCTGAATGAATCGTTGTTGGAGAATAAAATCATTGCCCAACAAGAAATCAGATCCTTGGCCTTCAGATTGCCAAACATTCTGGATGACAAATGTTCCTCCACCAATGGTGATATGAACATTTTTTGCTACTTTCTTCATGGTGAGATGGCTTCCATCGAATGTAACACCAGTAGCTGACTTTTTCTTGTCTTCGTTCCAGAGTTCTTCTGGAATTGCAAATCTCTTTGCAACAGTAAAACCTGATCCATTATCTACAAAAGCATGTAGATGATATTTCCTGTGATCAGGGAACTTGAGTCCGATCTCTATGTAGTTGCTGTATCTACTTGTAGAGACGACTTTCGATTGGTGAGGCTCATTTTCTTGAGCTTGTTCCGTTGGAATGAAAGGTTTACATTCTTCTGGAACATTTTCCTGAGTGGGTGATTTGTCATCATCATCCCAATCTGTAGGAGTTATTTCCTTGCTGTCTGGATTACTGAACCAGGGGGAGGATCATATCTGACTTTGTAATCAAACTTGCCGGAAGGTTGGCCAAGTAGATCCCATGTATCAGTATCCGCAGCTATCTCTTGTCTTTCTAAGAGATGAACATTTTCTGGTATTTCAACCAGTTCAATATCTTCATCGATTGTTTCTTCACCGATGATTTCTTCCTTTATTTCTGAGGAAGATGGTTGTTCCATAGTCGTTTCTTGGACTACAGTTGCTGCAACATTCTTTGTTTGTTCCATGGTTTCCTGGAACAGAGTTTCAACTTCTTTCGCTTTTTTCTCAGCAAAATACTCTTCATATTCTTGCTCAACCCATTGGCTGACAAGACCATTCTTGGTTTTTCTTCTTGCTTCAGCTATGAAGCATTCTTTGTGATAAGTCTTCTTAGACTCTTCGCAGAACATAGGGAGACCATTCTTCTCGTGACATAAACAGTAGTCACAGACGAACGAACCAGGGTTGACCTGATAAGAAGACATGAAGGATTCTGTCTTGCTTTCTTCCCAGTTTTTGACTTTCAAAACGTTCATTTGTCTGGATTCGAAGTACTCTACTTCAGAATCTATCTCAGACTCTTCTGATGAACTTTCTTCTTCTTCGGACCAGGCAGAATAGACTGACCTGTCGTCATCTTCATCATCAGAATAGGCTATTTCGTAGCCTTTCATGTTTGCTACCTCTACTATTTGCTCATATTCTTCAAAGAGAGCTTTAGTAGATCTGTTACCCTTTTCCGGGCATTCATTGGCATAGTGCCCTTCAGCTTTACACAACCAACATCTGCAAGCTTTCTTGCTAGGTTGTTTATGCTGCTGAGTATTCTTCTTTTTCTTGAAGAATTTCTTTTTTGGATCTTCATCCTGTTGCTTATTGGAGCTTTTCTTGAATCTCCAATTCTTTTTCTGATTACTCTTTTTGAATTTTTTCGAGTAATATTTTTCTTTTTTCTTCTTTCTGTGGAATTTGGATTCATGACATCCCCAGTTTGTGGGCATATCCAGTATTCCGTAACAGAAATTTTCAACTCCTTTGAGTTGCTTCTTGGCCATCTTAGCTCTAAGATTGGCTTTGCATTGCTCCTTCAGTAGTTGCCGGATTCTGTCGGCAATTCCTCCAACTGAAAATCTTTCAATTGGTTTTTCAGCTATGCTTTCTCTCACAGCTGTTCTCCATGGTTCAGGGAGCTTTCTGTGCAACAGATTAACTAGATCAGTATTCTCTAGTTCACCAATTGTACAGTAATATTCCTGAAATTCATTCAGGTATTCTTCGAAATATCTCATGTCACAGATCTTGAGAGCATAGATATTCGACTTTGCCGTTTCTTTGGCTTTCTCACTCAGATTTGAGAGATCTCCACAGAATTGATCGTACAGGGGTACTGCAAAATCATACGGAGACTTTGAATTTTTTATCTCTTCAAGCCAGTCTCTTCCTCTGGTAGTTTCCTTGAAAGATAGGTAGTACTTTTTTGCCACTCCAGTGAGAGTAGTTTCATAGTACACCTGCAAATCTGGTGCTTCAAATTTGCCAAGGGTCAGTGCAGAAGCCATCATCAGGCTATCTACCCATTGGTCAATGGTTTTTCTTTTGTCTAGACTCTTGTCTAGATTCAACCAGATGCCGTAGTTCGTGATCGGAACTCTTGGCAGATTGTCCTCGGGGACGAATCTTTGAGAATTTCTTTCTCCTTTTTTACCCGTGGGGGCTTTCTGAACTGGGAGTTTCATTTCCCTTGTTTCTTTTTTTATGAAAGTTCTGGAGCTTCCTCCTTCTTCCATTTCAACATCTTGGTAAGGAAAAACTTTTCTTGTCTCTCTGCATTTGAATTCTTTCATTTCCTCGATTAGTTTTTCTAATCGTTCAGGACTTTCACAATTCTCAGCTTCTTTGTAAAGATCATAGAGCTTCTCAGCTCTGAGCATATGGACTGGTCTGCATAGATCAGCTTCCAGATCTTCTTCTGATATTGGTTCTTCAATAGTGGGTTTTGTACCACTGACACCGGCTTCTCTGGTGCTGTAGCTTCTTCTTAGAAGACTGCTGTTTATCCTGATGTTTTCAGGACAGACATCACTTTTCCTGTGATCTTCAAAGTTGAGGCTGATTTCTCCAGTGCGTCTACTCTCGTAGATCTTTGCTTTTGCTCTTTCCGGCAGCTTTTTTGGACCGGACAGTTTCCATTCAAGAGGAAAAGTTACTTCATTCCAAGCAACCTTATGAATCTGCTGTGAATGGTTTTTCTGGCTGGTGAGGAATCCAGTAGTGAGACCAGGGATGTTGGAGATCCTTGTCTTTGGTTCCACTGTGGTGCTCATCAGTTTATAGTACACTCTGTATACTATTGCCAATTCTTGCATTTCTTCTTTCATTGAGATCCCGTCTGTCTTGACTCTCAGTCTGAGGCAGTGGGCTGCATCCTTCAAGCTGGTTGAAAAGTTGGGGAAGCAGTTGAAATATGCTACTTGGTTGCATAGTGATGCTTCTAGAGTTCCCAACAGACTAGCTTGGAAGTCTGTCAATCTGTTGTCTTGCAGGACACATAGGACTGAACAGTTGATGCCTTCTCTTGCCAACAGTTTTATGCCGACTTGGACTGCTCCAATGTGCATAAATTGATACTGCTTTGCTTGTGCTCTGGCAACTTCAGCAGGGGTGATCATCAAGAGATCTGTTTCTCCTGTTGTTGAGGGGGTTGTGAATTCAAGTATTTTGAAATGATGGCTGTCCATCAGGTCAAATGTTCCCCGTCGGTAGATCTGTTTGAAATCTAGCTTTGGAATTGAGGAGTTTTTTACCTCATGCTCGATTTCATTGTATTCAAATTCTTCAGAATTTAGGAGTTGAACTCCTTTCTTTTTTCCAAAGATGCTTAACATCTTCATTTCTCTTTTTTCTGTATTTTCCGGGTTTTCATACCGGATACTAGAATGACTAGTAGATGGTTCCAGAAAAATCATGTTAGGAACACGATTTGAGTCTGGTTTCTCTAATGGTTTGAACCCATTAGTCTTCTTTTTTACTGTAGGCAATTTCTTGTCCTTCAGTATAGATTCCAGCGTTTTTTGCTGTTCTTTGATTTTTCTACTGACACTTGTCAGTCTTTCTTCTTCCGTTTTTGGAAGTTCTTTGATATAATCCAGTTTGTTTTCCAATCTCTCTAATTGGTGGATTATAGCAGGTATTGTTTCTAGTGTCGACTGACATCTAGATATTTCTAGTAACATCTTCTGATATTTCTCATCAGAAGCTTTTAGTAGAGAATTTATTTTCTCTAGTAACAATTCGGACATTGTCCCCATTAAGGAGGGGTTCTCCTTTGAGCCTTTTACAAGCTCTGATACCAGTGATGTGCGGATCTAACCAATGCTCAAATAATCAAGAGGTTTTTGTTCCTCTTCCAGAACATATAGGAGATTTTCTATCTCTTCTTCTATTTTATAGATTCTAGTCTGAAGTCTATAAATAATATCCCAGTAATTGGGAGATTCTCTATCAAGGCTGTCCCGATAGGTTTTTAATTTTCTCAGTTTTTCTCTCTCTTTCTGCAGTTCTTTAGTAGTATGTTTGCATATAGCAATAAGCTCAAGTCTGTCTACAATTGAAATTATGAATAGTAAATTGTTCTGTTTACCTTTCGAATTAGAGGATGACTGTCAGCTTCATACATATATTCAAATGAAACAAACTCTGATGGGCCCACCACGTTTCTAAAACAACATATATAGATTTATGAAAGAGACATATGCAGATGCAGACTCTAACAGACCAAAACAACAAAGGGGTACTAATGGTAGAGAATTTGAAAAGACGGGTAGGTAGGAAAGAAAGTGAGAAAAAGTTGTGTAAAAGAGAACAAAAATAATACACTGGGGTGTATGAGAAGTATTTTCCCAAATTTGGGGTGTATGAGCATTAACCCTATATTCAATTATATTTAGTCCATTCTCAAAAAACATAATACCTGTTACATACCCATAGAAATAACTAAAACATGTGGTGAACGTACTTATGGGGGAGAGGCCTGTCCAAGTATCCAGATCCTTGTTTAGATTCATCCATCCCACAAGTATTATTAAAAGGTAAAATAGTTGTTTGCAAACCAAACCAGTGGAGGCATGAAGCTAGCTAGAAGAGGTGTGTAAGGAGTGGAGTGGGTTTGGACTGAAGAAGAGGGAGGGGAGACGACAGGGGAAGAAGAAAATTGATATGCTGATCCACCGCTTCACTCTGTCACTATCAATTTCTTCTACAGACCAAGCCAAACTCATCAAACACTTCACTCTTCATCGAAATCACTGTATATCGAGTCCCATTTTCACAACAGCACAGCGAGCAACAACTATCCATAACTTTTCCGATCGAGTTCTATGGGAGCACCAACTGTTCACTATCAGCCTATTGTTTTATTATGTTGGCTTCTATACACTGTAAGAAGCCACTCTCTTCGAGTCTTTGTTCTTCAATTTGAAATCTTTACTTGCTCGCTATTTAACCCAGTACCGATTGATTGCTGACAAGTGTTTCTTGCTTGCACCTGGAATCTCATCTGGGTTCCATTTGTTTTGGGTGTTTGGGGCTTTAATTTGGGATACGCTATCTGGGCTTTGTCTTTGGTGGTTTGCAAATTTGGTTATTGGGTTTTGATATTGATAATTTCTTCACGGAGATTTTCTGTGGATTACAGAAAGGTTGGAACTGGATTTCTTTGTTAGTACGCACTCCTGTATTGTTATCTTTTCCCCTAAATGCATGCAATGAAAATGGAGTCTGAAGTACGCACTCCAAGGCCTTGGAAAATAAAGAAATGCATAAAATAAATTAACTTCAAACATTTTAATGTTAATCTTGAGTTTAATCCAAGCCTGCAGGGCTTTGATGATAGCCAAATCTGTCAAAAGAACAACAAATATTACACATTTATACTACTGTACCTAAAAGGATTCACAATCACACAACTGAGACCAAAACAGAAAAAATAGCGAAACTAAATGGATGACTAGACTTTTCTTAATCTGAATCTCTGGGTACTACAAGCTTTGCAGATGATGTAGAGTCAAGGCCATGAGAATCTGAAATCCTATCTATGGCATCAGGTATATGTTACATGGTCTGTTTGATTTTGCATTCGATCTTATGATATTTTTCTTTTTTTGATGTGCAATTTGTTCTGATTCATTCTTCTTGCAGGTTTTACTTATTACTGGTGGAGGTCAATTTCTATGTTGAAGGTCTGTGATTTTATTTGCAGTCAGGCTGTCTCCTTTTCCTTCAACTCTTTATTTGACAGCCATTCCTAATTTTTGATTGATATATAAATTTTCAAAGCCAATAAGAAAGTAGGAGAGACAGAGTTGTGCTCGTCTAAGGAAGAGCTTGATGCTCGGGTATGTTTTCTTGCCAAGCTTTGTTATTTCCAGATTTAATCTGTTAATTGTTCTCCTGTGATTACTTGCCTTATATATTACTCTCTAATTTTAGACCGTTGGAACATATCAAAGACTTGCAGTATGTCATACAACATGAGAGCATTCCATTTTGAAAATCCTTAAAGAGATCAAACAACTTATAAACACATCAATGGGACAGAAAGGGCCTTTCTTACTCTTATTTTTCTGTTGTACTTTTTTTTTTTTTTTTCCGCGTAAGTTTTTAAGCTAACAGCGAAAACAACCAACTTCTTACTATAATTTCTTTCTTTCAAAATATTAAACCTGACCGCTTTTCCTGACAATGGATTGTTCCAATTCCAGATGTGGAATTCTCAATGAAAAAAGAAAACAAACCTGCAGCCGTTGGTTGGTTAAAATAAACCAAAAATGTATATCTAAAATATCAAGTCTCTTCCTATCTTCTCTTGTCAAATATGAATAGTCTTTCACGATGCAGTCATACAATTTGAGATTTATAGTGGTTTGCTAATTTGGTGAATTGCAAGAAATTTGGTTATTTGTTTAATAGATAAAAAGCAACCATCATGTCTTCTCTGGGGAATAGAAGAGAAAGGGCTTATGCAGAACGAAAAGAAGATACAGGGGGGAATACAAAACTAAAAGAGAGAAAGCCATAGAGGTTGAAAAAAGAAGAAGTGTTAATTAACAATCGAATGAACTGTATTAACAGGAAAATTGATGTTTCCGGTAGAATTCAAACTCTTGTAGTTGATGTCAGAATCGTGTCCTCTTAATTTTCTTCGATCTTCTTGAGGCATATTTACGAAGAAGTAAATTTTGTTGTTGACTATATTGTTGATTTAGGCCTCACTGCTGGAATTAGTTTTGTTTGGCTCAATTGCCTCCCCATTTCTGTGTCCTAGCAGTCCGCTTGAATCGGTTGGAAGGGGATTGTGTTAAGGGTTTTGTTTTGTAGTTTTTATTTTCTATATCAAAAAAAAAAAAAAAAAATCAAATGGACAACCATTGCGTTCTAGGGGTAACACATATTGAACTGTTAGTATCTTTCTTTTGATTAAATGGAGACAATTACATTCATGTAAAAGAAAAAAGTTACGATCGGGATCACAATGAAAAGCAGGAGCCATAATGGTCTACTTCTGACTCAAGTCAGATCAGCGGACCCGGACATTCATCCTAAGTCTAATAAAAAATAAAAAAAAACTAGCTACAAATTTCCAGTACACTATAAGATAACAAAGATAGCTACTCAATTGGCAACATGCCATAAACACCGGCATGACATTTGGGTTATGAGTCAAACCTCTACCTCTCGACTAGTGAATGTTCATGATAAGTTGCAGATTAACCCATCATCACAAATAGTCGATGGTATAATATCGTGAGAGACGCATCACAATCACGACAAGTCAACTCTGTTTCAAGCTACAGAAAACAAAAATAAATTAAACTAAACTAAGAGTAAGAGTGGTGCCTCAAGTAGGCCCAAACCTAGATCCAGACGACACCCCTCTCCACTTTTTCTAGTGTAAAAGACCAAAATTACCCTCATTGCTTTACTCTCTATCAGCCAAAACGAGAGTAGGCTGTGTCGTCTCTCAGTTTAATTTTCTGACTCTTTCTCTACGAAGTCGTCGCATCACTGGCCAATTTAACAAGAAAAATTCTTCCTGGTACAGAAGTCGTAAATTTTACAGAGAAATTAAGAGGGAGAGAAGATAGACAGAGACATGCGAGAGAGGGTGTGAGATGGTAACGTATATATGCTGCTGAGAAGCAGTTAAAAAGCTAAAGGTTTTACCCAAAAAAACAAAAGCAAATCAAATCAATACCTACAATATTGAAGTTAAATTTGATCATTTTCGAGATGGGAACGATAAGTCCGTGGTTTTTGTTTTGATTTATATGTTTATTTTAACTTTTGAACAATTCTGTGTTTTACAACTTCATGTTTATACGTACGTGTTTTAACTTGTAAGGTGTTCAAGAGCCTTATAGTAGTATTGAGTTCACCCGTTTAAAGAAAACCCAGCACAACTGCAAATGTAAAGCAAGGAGGATAATTACTCTTGAAAGATTACATTGCAGATCATTTGGAGGGTTTCATTACAGATTATTTCGTTCTTGATGGTGCATGGATATTCTCTTGAAAAGAAGTGGACAGTTTCAATTCACTCCTCCAATTCTAATCAAATTATCTACTCTCCTTTACCATTTGGGTTAACCTCAAAGGCTTAAAAATTAGTCATTGGAATATTGACTTTCATCAAAACCGTCCATTTGTTTGATATAATTAGATGAGTTACTCACCTACAATTGATAATTTTTTTTTATTCTTTTTTTTTTTTTTACATATAAGATCTTTAAATTTAAAAGACAAACGGTTTAGATTATGAAACATGCTGAATGAATGCAACTATTTTGGATATTAAATATCTTTTCCATTTACTATTTGGATCTCCACCGATTTTTGTATAGTTTTTAATGAAGTATTTCTAAATGCATGTATCCAACAAATCTCTATGAATACTCTGAAGGTGAAATGGTCAAACAATGCGGTGATTTAAGGAAAAGTGAAGCACATAATTAAGTACATGTGGGGTCGAGTTCTTCAATTTTGGAATTTTATTCTTGAAGCCTAGTTCGTTGTTTGAGTTCCATGATCGAATCAATCACAGAGATGATCAGATATTTGAAGTTCGGAGCCAACTTGCAGCCTGATGAGCTGCCAATCAACCCTTGCATGAGTTGAAGACTTTCGGATAGGTTTTGATCACATATGTTCGCAAGAGACTTCTCAATCAACGACAAGCAGCAGATTCACCTTTTCCAAATGAAACAAGACAGATCTTGCCACCCAAGTCTCTGTCATGCTATTTTTCTTTTTAGCCAGAGAAGCGGATACGGGATACCTTAGACTATTAAAACCCGTTTTTGGTTTTTTTTTTAATCAAATAAGGAATTAGACGATATATTAAAACTCAATTTTAATCCCATACATGGTATAATCTCTCATTTCCATTTCTAGATCTTCGCCAACATCATAGTGTGCATTACTGATATTCTCTCGCAAGTCCTCATGGAAACCAAAACTCATCAACAGCTTCACATTTTCTTCCTTCCATATATGGTTCAAGGCCACACTTTACCCCTCCTAGACATAGCCAAACTATTTGCTTCACGTGGTGTTAAATCCACCATAATAACCACCCCTGTCAATGCACCACTCTTCTCCAACTCAATCGAAACCAGCAAAAGTTTGGGTTTAGAAATCGAACTTCTCGTAATCAAGTTCCCATCTACTGAAGTTGGGTTGCCTGAAGGAATTGAAAGAACAAAGTTGGTAAAAACCCAAGAGACGAAGGAAAAGTTCTATAAAGCGATAACTGCCCTTCAAAAACAGGTAGAGCAGCTTTTAGACCAACATCGTCCCCACTGTCTCGTTGCAAGCACATTATTTCATTGGGCTACGGATGTTGCTGCCAAATTTGGAATTCCGAGGCTCATCTTTCATGGACCTGGTTTCTTCCCCTTGTGTGCTGCAATGAGTATGACGTTGTACCAACCTCACATGAAGGTTTCATCTGATTCAGAATCTTTTGTTATTCCTAATCTCCCGCATGAGATCAAGACGACAAGAAACGAACTACCAACTTTTCTTACTCAAAATGGTGAGACAGGACTCAACAAGATGCTCGAAGTATGTAGAAAGGCTGAAGAAAGGAGCTTCGGGATTATTATTAATAGCTTCTATGAACTTGAACCAGATTATGCAGATCACTATAGGAAGGTATTTAGGAGGAAGTCATGGCATATCGGCCCAGTTTCTTTATGCAACAAGGCAGAAAAGGATATATCAGGAAGGGGAAGGGAAGGCTCGGTTGATGAAGTTCATGAGTGCTTGAACTGGCTTAATTCTAAGAAACCGAATTCGGTTGTTTACATATGCTTTGGAAGCCTTAGCAGTTTCAGTGATTTTCAGCTCGTAGAAATTGCTATAGGTCTCGAGGCTTCTGGAAAACAGTTCATTTGGGTTGTTAAGAAAGAAAAGAATGATGAAGAAGAGTGGTTGCCTGAAGGGTTTGAGCAGAGAATGGAGGGAAAGGGACTTATTATAAGAGGTTGGGCTCCCCAACTACTGATTCTTCAACATGAAGCAGTTGGGGCCTTTCTCACTCATTGTGGGTGGAACTCTATCCTTGAAGGAGTGTCAGCCGGGGTGCCAATGATCACCTGGCCGGTGTTCGCTGACCAGTTTAACAATGAGAAGTTGGTGACTCAGATACTTAGGATTGGAGTTGCTATTGGTGCTCAAAAGTCGGAGGATGGTAGTGTGAAGACCGAAGCCAGTGTGAAGAGTGAGGCTATTAAGAAGGCTGTAACTGAAATAATGGAGGGTGATGAAGCTGACGGAATGAGAAGCAAAGCTTTTGCTCTTGGAGAGACGGCAAAGAGGGCAGTTGAGGAAGGTGGTTCGTCGTTTTCCGATTTAACTGCTCTAATTGAAGAGTTGAGGTCCCTTGGGTCTTGAAGAAGCACAAATGGCAACATTTTCTGCTCTATGAAAAAATTCCATCTATTACAAATCTAAATTGTTGGCGCACCTACATGTATCTTTAAACTTTCAAATAAATTGGAGATCGAAGACGGAATATTTTTTCCTTATGATCACTAATAACTTAATTAATAATCCTATATATGTGCACGTACTACATATAATCCATGCAAGGTAGTGCCAATTTTACTTCCAGCAAAAGGCCACATTCAAGAAGTTTCAGCATCATAATGCAAATCGAATTAAGAAGTGGACCTATGTACCAAAGAATTTGTGTTAAATATATATTCTCGTAAACACTATACTTGTTTTGGTTGAAGTTCATGTTTCAAACTGACTGATGACTGATTAATCTATTGTATTTGTACTACATGAAATATAGCAAGCAACGTACATATGTTCCTATATATTATTATTCTTTATACCAGTCTATCAAGTAACTTTTTTGAGTCAAGACTTAATTACCATTCAATTTCATATGCGATATGGAGAGCAAACCCGGCCGGCCAATCTCACAAGGTCCAAACAATGGAAGAGCTAGCCATCACTTTTTGCTTGAGATTCTAGTTACTTCTGGCTCCAGGTTGTGCTAAGTTTCCAGTTAATTCTAGTCCTTAATTTCTTAAGGATTTACTTTGCGTTTTAGATTAACCAAAGTTTGGCTTCCACCTTCATCTTGAGCAGTAGGTAAGTAGCTGGATTAATTAGGGATCTCGAGTTCTTTACTTTACCCATATTCTGGGTTCCTGCCCCCTGTGATTTCATAATCGAAATGAGCATGTCATTTTTGCTATTAGTAGCTGCTTTCTGTCGTGACCTTGGGAATGGACAATAATTCGTAAACTTTTTTGCTAAAAAAAAATAGAGGAAAAGGAAACCAAAAAATGCTTTGGGAAGAACTTTGTCCTGCCTTTGCGTCCCTACCTCTGTATTCTTCTATTATTCTTAAAGAAGATATTTTTCAGACATCTACACCAAAAACATTCATTGGAAGACGAAGTTAATCGACCAATTAGAATGAAGACAATTGAAGCACGTAAGTAGGTAAACCTAGCTAGGTGTTAATTAGATTTTGAATTATGGCTGGATCCTTTACTTGAAGCTCTCTATTCAAATATTTGATCCACCTTCTTGATTGATCGGAGTATGAGGCTATGAGCTAGTCAACCCCTGGACAGTTGGATGAGTTCAAGACTTTCGGATAGGGGTTTTAATCACAATTTTTTGTTTTTAATTCTCTATCACACCTTGTGGTTTGTCTGTACTCTTTAGCATGTTATTGGTAATGTATTAAGTTAAATGAAGTCCGTTAAAGACTAAACCATTTAACAAAGTTAAACTTCTAGTACGTTGCATGTGTTCTTTCGGCTATATGTGATTCCATGGTAAGGGTGAATCCTAAATTACATACCCTATTTGGAACAGGCAGGTGTCAATTATGATACAACAAAATGCGTTTATGCTTATCAATCAGTCATTAATATTCATCTTTCCCACTAAAATATTGATTCAAACCAAAATTGTCTAAGTTCGTATACAACAACAAAGTCTTGCCGCCCAAGTCTTTATCTTAAGAACTTTCTTAGCTACAGCAGTTGCTGCACCTTACACTATTAATACCCAATCTTCCCATCTTTTAATCTCATATTTTCAAAGCTGTGAGCATAATAGCAATATACTCTCTTTCAATTTTATCCATGGAAACCCATACTCATCAGCAGCTTCACATTTTCTTCCTTCCATTTATGGGCCAAGGCCACACTGTACCCCTCATAGACATAGCAAAACTATTTGCTTCACGTGGTGAAAAATCAACCATAATAACCACCCCAGCCAATGCACCACTCTTCACCAAAGCAATCCAAACAAGTAGAAGTTCGGGTTTAGAAATTGAACTTCTTCTCATCAAATTCCCATCTACTGAAGTTGGGTTGCCTGAAGGGATTGAAAGTACTAACTGGGGTAGTAAAACCGCAGAGATGGCAGAAAAGTTCTTCAAAGCTCTAACACTGCTTGAACAACAGGTAGAGCAGCTTTTAGACCAATATCATCCTCAGTGTCTTGTTGCAAGCTCTTTGTTTCATTGGGCTACGGATGTTGCTGCAAAGTTTGGGATTCCAAGGCTCATCTTTCAAGGACCTGGTTTTTTCTCCTTGTGTGCTGCAATGAGTGTGACGCGGTACCAACCTCACATGAAGGTTGTATCTGATTCAGAATCTTTTGTTCTTCCTAATCTCCCACATGAGATCAAGATGACGAGAAACAAACTACCATATTTTGTTAAACAAAATGGTGAGACAGAGCTCATGAAGTTGCTCAGAGAATGTAATGAGACTGAAAAAAGGAGCTATGGGATTGTCATTAATAGCTTCTATGAACTTGAACCAGATTATGCGGATCACTATAGAAAAGCGTTTGGGAGGAAGTCATGGCATATCGGCCCAGTTTCATTATGCAACAAGGCAAAAAAAGATATATCAGCTAGGGGAAGAGAAGGCTCAGTTGATGATGTACAGGAATGCTTGCAATGGCTCAATTCCAAGAAACCCCGTTCGGTTGTTTATCAGCTAGGGGAAGAGAAGGCTCAGTTTCAGTGACTGTCAGCTCTTAGAAATTGCCTTGGGTCTTGAGGCTTCACAACAGCAATTCATTTGGGTTGTCAAGAAGGAAAATAATGATAAAGAAGAGTGGTTGCCTGAAGGATGTGAGCAGAGAATGGAGGGAAGGGGACTTATTGTAAGAGGCTGGGCTCCCCAACTACTGATTCTTCAACATGAAGCAGTTGGGGCGTTTCTTACTCATTGTGGGTGGAACTCAATCCTTGAAGGAGTGACTGCCGGGGTGCTAATGATCACCTGGCCGGTGTTTGCAGATCAGTTTTACAATGAGAAGTTGGTAACTCAAATACTTGGGATTGCGGTTGCTGTGGGTTCTCAAAAGTCAGAGGATGGTGGTGTAAAAAGTGAAGCCAGGGCCAGTGTGAAGAGGGAGGCTATAAAGATGGCTATAACTGAAATCATGGAGGGTTATGAAGCTGATGGAATGAGACGAAAAGCTTTTGCGCTTGGAGAGACGGCAAGGAGGGCAGTTGAGGAAGGTGGTTCATCGTTTTCTGATTTAACTGCTCTAATTGAAGAGTTGAGGTCCCTTGGGTCTTGAAGAAGCACAAATGGCAACATTTTCTGCTCTATGAAAAACCTCCATCTATTACAAATCTAAATTGTTAGCACACCTACATTTTTCGATCGAACCCATCGAAGAGAAGAGGTTTTTCCTCATGAATATCATCCATGCAAGGTAGTGCCAATTTTATTTCCACTGAAAGACAACATGCGGTGAATATCATCCATGCAAGGTAGTGCCAATTTTATTTCCACTGAAAGACAACATGCAAGAAGTTAGTTTCAGCAGCATAATGCCAACTGAATTAAGAATCAGACCTATATTCCAACCTATATACCAAAGCTTTTATGTATTCATTCTTATAAACACTGTTTGAGCCCAAAAGTAAGTTTGGCGAAATCCTTTAGTGGGTCTGAGCCAGTGGGCCGATACTTGCGGCCCAAAATGGGATTACATGGACTTGGGTCGTGATGCTGCTTATCCCGTGTCTCATAAGGAGATATCATCATTAATTGCATGAAGATTTGAGCGCTCAGAAGGCGTGAGGATATATTTGCAATTAATACGTGCGTATCCTACTGCTCGCATCCAGCGATCACATCTAGGATTCTAAGAGGCAAATGTTTCTCTGGCGATACTTACTACATTCTAGTGGCCGGTACAGTTGGCTGGATGCAGGAGGATAATTATTAATTATCGCTGTGCGTATCCTTGCCTACATTCTAGCAGCGACGGAGGAGGATAATTATTAATTATCGCCTACGATAATATCAAAACTATTAAGAGTTTTGATTTGATTCAAGGCCAATAACTGTGGCTTAAAATATAGTATTCCATTCCTATTTGGAAAGTGAATCTGCAGTAGCCTATATATAGAGGCTAAAAACGATACAGGAAAGACCTCTCTCGAATCAATCAATCCCAGCGATTACAAAGCCTCCCCGGAGCAAACCCCCAACCTCGTTGAAACCCGGTGACCGTCCGCCAGTCCTAGTCTCCTCGCGAGCCGACTGTCAGCCTCACCAGTTCAACCCGGCGACCGTACTTCCAGTCCCAGTCTCCCCAGGAGCCGACTGCGAGCACAACCGCCACTGTTACTTCCAGCGAAGCAAGGGTAACGCCCTCGCACCCAGCGAAGCTAAAGTCACGCTTTAGCGAACCCGTGTTCCTCTCAAACTTCCCAGTGATTGCTCTGCTCGGCTTTCAAGTTGAGTATCGATTCAGTGAACGCAAAGAGACCACAACCAAAGCCCTTACCGCGTAAGGCAAGAAGTCCTTTTCCGAAAGGCAAGAAAAGAACCCTGTGACGAGGTTGGTGCTCTCCTCGTCCACAGCGCTTGAAAAGAAGTCAGGTCACGGACTACCCAACGACTGCACCCGCGGTGCTGGCACGCCTGCGCAACCACTCGCTCAAAGAGACTGTTTGCACACCAGCTGGTTTTGGAGCCAAACAAACACTATACTTGTTTTTCAAAAGATATTTAGTTAGGAAGGAATTGAGTTCCTCCTCTCTGCCATTTTGAGAGTCGGCAAGACTCTGGTTTCTCCACACTCTGTGGTGCGTCTCCACCCTTTTGTGGTGAGTTTTCTTGAACTTGGTCTCAGTTTTAGATCTTTTTATGTCTTTTTTTCTTTCTATCTCTCCTTGTTCTAGCCCAATTTTTCATCAAATTTCGAGATCTACTATCAAACCTCCCATTCTCCTCCATCTCAAACACCTCACCCTCTCATCTTCATCCGAATTTTCTCTTTTTCCACAACCTCATCTTCACTCAACCCTTGGAGTCTCGATAGAGACCTGTTCACTTAACTTCACACTTGAGGATTGTAACAGTACCGGCAAACCACCGGAGATTGTTGACATCGCCGGACCAGTGGTGTATTGATGCATGGTGGTCTCAACCTCCATGACTACCTTTACTAAGTTCTTTGTTTTTTTCTTGTTGTTCTTCCTGTGCATGCAATTTCGGTGTGGAGAATGATAGTTGCGAGTACTTGGCCTCTGGAAATCAAGCTTCTGTCGGGATTCTTTTGGTCCCAGTACTACGATGGTGGCAAGCCTCTGTGTTGCAGTGAAGGGTCTGGTGTTAGGTCTAGATTTTTTTGATATTTTGAGCTTTTGGGTTTTGGTTTCAGTTTGGGTTTGGGTTTGTCTATCGGGTCTTTGGGCCTAGGCCTCTTATTTTCTCTGTATTATCTTTGTAATATGTGTTTCATCTAATGAAAGTGTTATTTGACCAAAAAGAAAAAAAAGACACTATTATATGTTTCAAATTCTCATGACTAATAAATTAATTAATCTATTATACTCCATGGAATATAGCAAGCAACATATGTTACGCATTAGTTGTTGTTATCCTTTGTCAAATCTATCAACCAACTTTTTAAAGTAAAGATTTGCCCTTAATTTCACTAGAAACTGCTCACACCCTATCAGTGTGGAGAAATGCGTAGTTACATGTTTAGAAGTAGGTAGTTAATTTCTGAAAAATAATATATATTTTTTAAATTTATTTATTTAAATTTTAACTTTTTTATTCCTGACAATTAGATAGATATATAAAGTTATTTAATATTTTGAGAGTATAAAAGTAAAAAATTTCAGTCTATTCTCTTAATAATAACATATATAAGCGAAATAGACAGTCTGACATTGCAATTGTCATTTTGTAAAACAAACATAAGTCCAGTTTCCACTACAAAAACCAATCGATAGATATGCAAACTTTCTGTTTTAAGATTCAAATTTTCTAAAATTCTTTTTCGTACAAGTTGGATTAATCTAAAGTTGCATTCTGTAAAAGTTGGATTGTGAGTGTTAATTCTAGCTTAGAGGGTCGTGCTAAAGTTAATTATAATCCTTCTTTAAAGAATTTAGTTTAGCTTTTAGATTAACAAAGGCAATGGTGTGGGAAAGTTCGGCTCCCACCTTCATTAGTTTTGAGCATTTCGCGAGTAGCTATATTAGGGATCTCGAATACTCACCTTAATGTTTTGCATATTCTGGGTTCCTGCCCCCTGTGATTTCATAGTCGAAATGAGCATGTCATGTTTGCTATTAGTAGCTGCTTATGTCGTGAAGTTAATTGGGAACGGGTCGTTATTTATAGGATAAAGAGGATAACTGCTTTTGGAAGAATTTTTTCCTACCTTTACGTCCCTACCAAGATATTTTTCAGATCTCTACACCAAAAACATTCATTGGAAAACGAAGTTGATCGACCAATTAGAATGAAGAGATTCAAAGACTATTGGAAAAAAATCTTCCTTGGGGCTGCCACGTGTTGGGGCCGCACGGCCCTCCAATCAAAAACCTTTGAAATTTTTTTTTTCTGAAACTATCTCTGATTTTTAATGTAAAATATCTAAAATACCTCCTTATTTGGACACTAATTGACCCGCACCACGTGACGCTGGGGCGTCATGTGGTGCGGGTGCCCTACGGAAGTCTCCCTCCGACTATTGAAGCACGCACGTAAGAGGTCTCTGTCCAAATAATTGATCCTTCTCGATTTATTGGAGCATGAGCTGGCCAGTCAACCCCTGGACAGTTGGAACTGTTGGATGAGTTCAGGACTTTCGGATAGGGGTTGCAGTCACTTATGTCTCTATTTTAATTCTGTATGCAACCTTGTGGTTTGTCTGTACTCTTTTGCATGTTATTGGTAAATCTTTTAAGTTAAATAACATATAACAAATTCAAACTTCCACTTGTGTTCTTTCGGCTATGATTGCATGGTCACTGAAATCTAAATTTTATATTCTATTTGGAACATGCACCTGCCAATTATGAAAAAACAAGATGCGTTTGTGCTAAATCAATCACTTAAATAATGGCCAACTTTTCCACTAAATTTATGAAAGACAAACATGTCTAAGTTTGTTTGAAAAAAAGAAGTCTAAAGTTTCATACCCGACAATAAAGTCCAAGTCTTTATCTTGCAATTTTTCTTCGCTACGGCAATTGCTGAAGATTACACTATTAATATCCAGTCTTTCCATGTTATAATCTCATATTTTCAAAGCTCTGTGCATAAGAGCTGTATACTCTCTTCCAAACTAATCCATGGAAAGCAAAACTCATCAGCAGCTTCACATTTTTTATCCTTCGATCCATTTATGGGCCAAGGCCACACATTACCCCTCATAGATATAGCAAAACTATTCGCTTCACGCGCATAAGCTCACCCGATTAAAAAGTTGTTGCCATTATAAACAGGAGATTCAAAAATAATTAGGCAATATATATAATTGAGAGCTAGATAAGAACATAGAACGAGATGTAATTTATATTCGTAAAGATTTTATTATTTGAAATATTTCACTTTCAACACATAAAAATATTAGAGTTCCATGACCGAATCAATCAAGGAGGAGGATCAAATAAGTTCAAGGAGCTTGGTGCATGAGCTGCCACTCAACCCTTGGATCAGAAGACTTTCGGATATGCATGTTTTGTTAACTATAAATAGATGTCTAGTTTGATTAGTATAAATATCATGACATGTATGGTTCGTCTTTAGTATTACGGGTAATTTAGTAAATTAAATGACATAAAGATGCGACCAAGTTGTAGAGAGTTATGCTAAATACCAAATTGCATATTCCATGTGAAGCATGCAATATGTAATTTGGTATATCTTTGTAATGCAGACATTTGCAAGCTATCTAATCGAAGACAAAACCTGCCGTTTGATCTTCACGTTTATGCTATATAAATTACTGAATAATCTTCACGTTTTCAATAATTTATTGAGCGCAATCTTGTTTCAGTTCGAACCCAACAACAAAGTCTTGCCACCCAAGTCTCTATCTTGCTATTTTCTTTGCTAGGGAAATCACTACTTTACATTATTTATACCCACATACTCAATCCCTCTTAGATCGATCTCTCATTTCCATTTCTAGTTGTTCATCATCATCATTATCATTGTGTTTGCTGTGTGCATTACAACTCCTCTTTTGCAATCCCATGGAAACGAAAGCTCATACGCGGCTTCACATTTTCTTTCTTCCATTTATGGGTCCAGGCCACAGTTTACCCCTCTTAGACATTGCCAAAATATTTGCGTCACGTGGTGTAAAATCCTCCATAATAACCACCCCTGTCAGTGCTGCACTTCTCTCCAAACAACACCGAACAAGCAAAAGTTTGGGTTCTGGAATTGAATTTCTTGTCATCAAATTCCCATCGGCTAAGTAGGGTTGCCATAAGGTATTGAAACTTCGAACTCAGCAACAACCCGAGAAATGAAGGGAAAACTCGTGGAAGCTACCACTATGCTTGAACCAAAGGTTGATCAAATTCTAGACCAACATCGTCCTCATTGCCTTGTTGCAGATGCTGTATTTCATTGGGCTACAGATGTTGCTGCCAAGTTTGGGATTCCGAGGCTCGTCTTTCATGGAGCTGGTTTTTTCCCATTGTGTGCTTCATTAAGTGTGATGTTGTACAACCTCACATGAATGTTTCATCTAATTCAGAATCTTTTGTTATTCCTAATCTCCCACATGAGATCAAGAGCACAAGAAACCAAGTACCGGCTTTTCTTAATGTGGATTCCAAAACAGAACTCTTCAAGCTGGTCAAAGCATCTATGGAGGTTGACGAAAGGAGCTTTGGGATTCTTGTTAACAGCTTCTACAAACTTGAACCAGAATATGCAGATCACTATAGGAAGGTGTTTGGGAGGAAGTCATGGCATATCGGCTAGGTTTCTTTATGCAACAAGGCAGAAGAAGATAAATCAGCGAGGGGAGAGGAAGGCTCTGCTGATGGAGTTCATGAATGCTTTGATTGGCTTAATACTAAGGAACTCAATTCGGTTGTTTATATATGTTTTGGAAGCCTTACCAATTTCAGTGATGCTCAGCTTGTAGAAATTGCCTTGGCTCTTGAGTCTTCTCATCAGCAATTCATTTGGGTTGTCAGGAAAGAAAAGAATGCTAAAGGAGAGTGGTTGCCTAATGAAGAATTTGAGCAGAGGTTAGAAGATAAGGGACTGATAATAAGAGGCTGGGCTCCCCAACTACTAATTCTTGAACATGAAGCAGTTGGGGCCTTTATGACTCATTGTGGGTGGAACTCTATCCTTGAAGGAGTGGCCGCTGGGGTGCCAATGATCACCTGGCCTGTGTCTGCAGAGCAGTTTTACAATGAGAAGTTGGTGATTCAGTTGCTTGAGATTGGGGTTGCTGTTGGGGCTGAAAAATGGGATACATTTGAGGACGATAGTTGAAGAGCGAAGCCAACGTGAAGATGGAGGCCATAGAGAATGCTGTGATTGAAATCATGGTGGGTGATGAAGCAAAGGAAATGAGAAGCAGAGTTAAAGAGCTTGGAGAGATAGGAAGCAAGGCTGTTGAAGAAGGCAGTTCATCGTTTTCGATTTAACTGCTCTTATTGAAGAGTTGAGGTTCCTTGGGACCTGATTCTAGCCAAAATGCCAACATTTTGGTCTTTGAGAAGCAAAAGTTGTATCAACCAGAAATTTAAATTGTTGGCATCCTACATGAATTGTATAGTTCAAATCAATGCAAAAGAGTAAAGACTATGATTTAACGTCTTATAAGTCATAAAATAACAAGGCAATGCAATCATAATCCAACATTGAGGTATAGGCAGCATAAATGTAACGGTGATAATCTTCAACCAAACGACAACAATAATAATGGGGAGAAATGATGCCAATTGAAGTAAGAATTAGTATCATTTCCGAAAGCTTTTGTTCAAAAAATTTATTGAAGTAAAGAACCTTAGCAAACATAAATTTTGAATGATGTTAAAAATTGACTGGTTAAACTATTATATCCTATCGAAAACAGCAGGCCAACAACCAACTCTATCAACTAGTTCTTTGAGTCAAGCCAGTCAATCTCACATATCCTTCTTACAGTATAAGAGTAAGCTTTATTGGAATTCCAATGGCTTTTATGCCTACAACCTTAAGTAGCAGAACATAGCTACACACAGCTAATCATGTAAATAGATTATACATAAAGAAACAGAGTCCCTAGATCACTAGATGTAGTTGGGAAACAAGAGAAGTATATTTTCCATAATGACATATTCCAAGTAGACTAGTATGTTTGTTAGCCCATAGCGAGGTTCAAAATGTACAACCAAAGTGCATGCTCCTGATTGTTGTAGCCTTTCCTTCAACAAGAAGTGAGCCGAGACGGCACTAGACAAATCAAGAAATCGTGCAAGATATGAAACAAACTTCGTTGCATGAGAAATTAGCATGGAAATGACATATTTTACTCAATGCACCAGGTGGTGTTACACAAATTGCCAGAGCATATAAATAAACAACAAAATTAACAACCTCTCCATCAGTCACTACGAGTTGAGAAGATCCAAAACCGGAAATCAATAATTCATGTTCTTTCAAATACGTATCAATCACATGTGTTAAGTGGCAAGACCTATACTTATGTTGCTACAAAATTTGGAATTTAAAGATTTGTTTTCCATGGAACAAATTTCCCTGCCTTTATGTATTGCTAACATTTGTTCAAGCTAGACTTCTCAGTGCTAGTGTGTGCTGTTTCTGAACCTCTTCTCAGTACAAGAAATCAAGAAACTGAAATTGAATGGAGCATTGCACCACCTCTGACATATCCCTATGGTTTTTTTTTTTTTCCACTAAAAAGGTAAACAAACTTACAATTGCTTGGTCTATAAAATTGACACCATTGGTGTTTAGGTGTTCATATTCTTGATAAAGTTCAAGCTAGTTATAACTTTTAATGATTCATATGTGATATGATAAAGAACTTTTAGTTGCATAATACAAATCATGTCATAACTGGCTCCTACTCATTTAGAATCCAAAGAATTTACCAATATACGGAAATGAAATTTACTTTGATATCTAACAATAGGTCATTCCTCCATTATTATTTTTTTCCATATATTTTTTGTTCATTTTCTATCTTTATTCACTTAAGTAAGTAAATAAAATTGACGTGATTTGTTTGTTCAAATTCTCAATAATGTCTGAGTTTCCTTTTTTGATTATGCTATACACAGCAGTTGAATCTTTTTTTACATCACACAAATATGCCATAACCTGCTCCCACTCAATTTTCAACATACTAATTGATTCGCGTAGGAAATGGAATTCATTTGATAAACTTAACAAAAGATCTCAAAAAAAAAAAATACAAAAATACAAAAAAAAAAAAAATAGTGGAGCATGCACCTGTCCCGACAAATTTTATTGCGATGGGACATTGCCCTTATTGTTGTTGTTTGTTTTTCTTTCTCCTTTTTTTTTCATATATTTCCTTTCATTGAATTTTTAATTGGCTCAAGATAGTAAATAAAAATTTCTGGTCATTTGATAATTTCTATCACGTCAATTTTCATGGTTCTTGTAAATGATTTTTAAATTGGAAAGAAATGAATAGGTACACCAAGTTCTTAAGGCGAGAATATAAAGTTGAGGCAAGAACAAAGCAGACAAAATTTACAACCTAGAGAAGGATTTTTATAAGATTGAAATTTTACAATTTTTTTCACTCAAAAATTCTCTCAGACTTCCACAAGTGTTGGTCTTGCAATTCATTCTCTATTTTATGTTCATTTGTAGGAACCGGCTTTTGCTTGTAGGGTGTAGCAAACTGGAGAGTTTAGTTGCAACAGTCCAATTAAGAGTTGCTCAGTGTTAGTAATGAACTAATGACAGGGAAAATTATCTTCAGGTTGCTTTTGCCACATAAAATTTGCAGAATGAATCCATTGGGGATTCACCAAAAACTTTCCTTCTTTAACTGCCCAACACGATTTCTGTGTTGAGCATTTGCTGCAACTACATGCGTGACTGATGGATCGACTTGTGTTGAACAAGTAGCGCCCAGCTGCTCCGCCATCTTCCACAAAGGATGAGTATTAGCTTCGACATTTGAGGGGAATACATGGCTGAAAACAATTTTACAGCCTTTCAAGACTTCCTTCTTCAGGATTTTCAAGACAAGCCTCACATCTCTGTACATAAGATCCCACCCCTGTATCTCAACTTCATTAAAGAATATGGTGTGAATATATCCAAGAAGTTGAAGTACATTTGCAAGATAAGCTCCTCCATAACGATCACATTCATCAGTCTTCAACTCAGAATAAGGCTTACCCTTACTGAGGCCAGACTTTTGATAACTAGATCTAAAGAAATGATACCTAGGCATCACTATTACATTGTCCCTGTTGTCATTTGTCCATACATTTTTCCTATCATCAAGGATCACAACAGCAGAATCTCGGGCAAGCAGGACATCTAGACTCTTTCTATTTGTTTCTGGGCTATCATCACGCGACATGACTCTACCACCAAAGATAAGATTTCCTGGATCAAGCAGCTTGGCCATTTCTAGCGCATAATCTCGATTACCCATTGTGTATATGGACAGCTCAAACATTTGACTGGCTTGCACTAAAAACGTCCTAATATAAGGCCTCAACTTGGTCATCAATTGCCTACTGGGAGTGTCAACAACGTGAACATACTGCAGAGAATGATCAGACTGGGTTTGGGTCTTCAGATATTCTTCTTCGGGTGACATCTCATCAAGGAAAGTGGTATTCAGCAGGGTGTGGTCTAGATCAAGAACCAGATGAAGTTTCTTATGGTTCAACAATAGATTCCTAGTGTTTTCGTTGCGTAATCGATCAATCTCATCATCCCCAAGCGCTAACCCTTTGGGTATATACCCATATCTCACTTTAGAAAACCTGGGTTTTTCATCAAAAGCAAATCCAGCCTCTTCTGAAATACCCACATCAGTCTCTACCTTAAGCCTCTTTGCCCTCTGATCTATCAACCCTAGGTCACTGTAATCAGAATCTAACCCTCGTCCCCTCTTAAGATACCCAACAAGGTTATCAATATTATGTAAAATCGGAGACACAGTAGCCACACTCATCATGATATTCAAGAAAAATTGAATTTATTTATGGCAAATGGAAATCAGGGGTTCACTATTTCACAAGAGAGCAGAGAAAATTGAATCAAATACATACACAGTGAATGTGAAAGAAAACAAGGAAAGAAGAAGCCTTGTGCCGCCGCCGTCGTCGTAGTCTCTGATCTTCTTCGTTCGGTTCAGCGCGGCTTGAGATCGTCGTCAATTGTATTCCGAAGATGAGAATACGGCGAATTGAAAGAGTAGAGCGAACCAAGGACGATGGGTTAGGGTTCCGCCGCGGGGAAAAATTAGGGGTTTTCTGGGGAAATGAGAAATTAGGATTGCAGAGGAGTGAGGAGAAAAGGAAAGAGGTAGTTATATAGGCGAGGCCAGAGTAAATCCTTGTCATATTGGGACTAGGAACGCGTCGCGTATTTTACTACTGACCCCATTTCTTTTTATTATTTGCAACTGGAACTACTTACAATTGGTATTTATATTTTTAAGGCCATTTTTGCAATTTACTTACACCTGTATTTCTTTTTTTTCTTTTTTCTTTTTTATGACAATATTCCAAATTTTCTTCCCCCTCTTCTTAACTGGAACTTTTAACAAAATGAGAGATTAGAAATGATTTTATCAAATAACGCTGTATGTTTTTTTTAACTTATAGTTGATGCATTACATTGTGGCTGTTATTCTTACTTTCTTTTTTTTTGGCAATTAAAATAATTTATTAAATAAAAAAAATAGTACCAAAGGGGGGGACATGAAGCCAATACCCTTTAGAAGAAATAACAAAACGGAAAGACAACCAAAACATAAGCATGATTAAGCAAAGCCGGTTGAATCAAAGATCAAGACGCACAACAGGCGTCCGATTGCGGGTAGGGTAAGGGTCTCGTGAATCTCTTTTGGACTTCAATTTTTTATTGTGAGATTTTGGGAGAGACTTAAGAAGATTCTCATCTTCCACAGTTGCTTCACCCTCATCAAACCAGGAACACAGAGGACTTAACTCAACCTGAGCATATGTATGATTACCAAAAGGTTCTTCATTTTCCAAATCACCCCAACAGAACTTAGCTTTATGAACATCATATTCTGGCTGTTATTCTTACTCAATTACAAACTCACACAAAGATTTCTCGATTACAAAATTTGGCGTAGAGTTTATAAGAACTAATGTATTTTTTAAGTTTTAGTAATGTGAGATTTTAGCATCTTGATTTGCAAGAAGTGAATTATTTGGGACAAAGGATTGGGCAGATTGGCCATGACCTTGTTAGGTAGATCACTAGGCAAGTTTCACAGTGAGGCAACGTACATGTCTTTGATTAAGATAAAAACAACAAAGATGAGTTTTATGATTTACATATAGCACAAAGATAGTATAAAATAACTAGATCGGTTAATCAATAGTAAAAATATCACAAATGGTTTGAATGTGTTGTATTAAATTTGAACATTCAAAAAGCCACAACAAACAAAAATTAATACCTATTGAGGTGAAAATTGGATGTTGCATGTGAAAAGAATCATTACATGATTAATACCTCACCGATATTGTCTAAAGTTAATCACTTATTAGGTGTTAGATTTTATTTAAAACGGCTCAATGCAATTAGTGGTAAACTATCACTTATGAATTATATCATTCTTTATCACTTTTCTTACATAGAATTATCCGGTCTTCAACGAATCCAAAAATAAACAATTTTGGGACAATTGAACCTGTCAAAAATAACTCAAAATCATTCCTTAGCAAAATACTAAAATATCTGTTATTGTGAGCAAATGACCTGACTCGTGAGCCTATATGAAATTGAAGAGAAGATGCCATCATGCCAATTTGCCTTTCCTTAATACGCGTTTATGCTTGTCAATCACTCATCAATCTTGGTCTTTTCTAATATTTCACTGCATACTAAACTCGTTTATTTCGTAGCCAACAACAACAATGCCTTGCCACCCAAGTATACCTTTACAATAACTAATCTTTGCATTATTGAAGTCACTTCTAACCTTCTTCTCCATCACCACTGCGTTTGCTCCTGATAGTTGACCCAATGGAAACTAAATCCCATCAACAGCTTCAAATTTTTTTCTTTCCATATATGAGTCAAGGCCATACTATACCCCTCATAAACATATCCAAGCTATTTGCTTCACATGCGTAAGAACCACCATAATAACCACCTCCCTCAATGCACCACTATTTTCTAAACCAATCCAAAGTTCTGGTTTTGATATCAAACTTCTTATCATCAAATTCCCATCTATTGAGGTTGGATTGCCTGAGGGAATTGAAAGGCCAAATTTGACCACAACCCCAGAAATGAAGGAGAAGTTCTTTAAAGCTACCACTCTGCTTCAACCACAAATTGAGAAAATTCCGGACCAACATCGACCTCACTGCCTTGTTACAGATACTTTCTTTGCTTGGGCTACTGATGTTGCTGCCAAGTTAGGTATTCCGAGGCTGATCTTTCATGGAACTGTTTTTTTCCCAATGTGTGCTTCACTAAACCTGTTATTGTATCAACCTCACAAGAAGGTTTCATCGATTCAGAATCTTTTGTCATTCCTAATTTACCAGATAAGATCAAGATGACAAGAAACCAATTACCAGCTTTCTTCAATCAAAATGTTGAGACATAATTCACCAAATTGGTCAAAGCATCCATAGAGAGTGAAAAAAAGAGCTATGGTGTTATTGTTAACAGCTTCTATGAACTCGAATCAAATTATGCAGATCATTACAGGAATATTTTTGGAAGGGAAGCGTGGCATATTGGCCCAGTTTCCTTGTTCAACAAGGCAGCAGTTGATGAAGAAAATGACTGCTTCAATTGGCTAAATTCTAAGAAACCCAGTTCAGTCATTTACATATGTTTTGGCAGCATGACCAATTTCAGTGATTCTCAGCTTCTAGAAATTGCAGTAGGGCTTGAGGCTAGTGGGTGTTAGTGTGAGTCATCTATCCCTATTAGGAATAGACTACAAGGGAATATATTGTTATAACTACTTACCTTGTATATATTGTGTAGTACAGTAGTACACAATAGTTGTAGTACGATTGTAATTGGTTTATATACACCACAGAGCAAAGATTCATTTACGATTGTAATAATATATCAGAAAATTCATTCTCTGAATCTTGTGATATCTGACTTGGTATCAGAGCAAAGATCAGAGAGGACTTTGTCTCTTTAGCTGTCCAATTTTTCCTCAATCCGAGGAGTTGAGTTGATACAAAACCAAACCCCTAGGGTTGTTTTGTCGTTTTCTGCCTTTAAGCCGAGCCTAGTCTTTGTCTCCTTTTGAGGGACCGACTTCTATCAGACCAAGGCTTCAACTCGGACGTCAAAACAGTCAAAGCGGAATCAGACGAGCTTTAACTCAGCCAAATCGATTTCGCGTCCGAATACCCAGCTGCCCAGATGGACTTCGCGTCTGAAGACGCCGTCGTCCGAAGACCCAGCTCTCTAGATCTCCAGTTTCGGGGCTGCTTCCCGAATGCTGGTCGCTCCGTTCATACCAGTTTGTGGCGCCACCCAGTTCGCGCAACCCGACCCGTCCCGTGCTTCCGTCGCCCGGATCACCAGCCCGTCGTCCTAGCCGACTGCTTCTGTCCGCCGAACCTCTGAGAACAACCCAGTCCGGTTGTCTATTCGATTCTTTAGTCTCCGGCTTCCTCTATTCGATCCTTCAGTCTCCGGCGTCCTTCAGTCTCCCTTGATTACCAGCAACAAGTCAACCCGTAACAGGTTCCAAAAAAAAATAAAAAAAATAAATTCAAATCTGCACGTTAATTATTTTTTGGAATCTTCTTGTCCCTTTTATTCTGCTGCATACTTTGTGATTGTGTGATTTTCCTGCTGTCTTGTTGCAATGGGTGGAGATGATAGTGAAGCACAGAGTTCTAAGATGAATGAGATCCAAAAGATTGAGGTTTCTGTTCGAAGTTCAGATGGTGGTTCTTTTGGTGGTCCAAAACTCAATGGTACCAATTTCCGAACATGGAAGAAGATTATGTCTGTCCATCTTCGTGGCATACACAAGATGGGGCATGTGAATGGAACAATCAAAACTCCTAGTGAGGAAGATGTGGATGCCTATGCTAAGTGGGAGGATGATGATGGATCTGTGATGGCTCTCCTGTTCAAAGCCATGACTGAAGATGTTTTACAGTTGGTAGAACAGTGTGAAACTGCTGAAACAATATGGAAGACATTGGGAGATCTGTATACCAATGAGTCTGATTTTATACAGGTTCATGAATTGATGTGTAAGGCTACTAGTATGCAACAAAATGGGCAACCAGTAGCTGTGTATTTTACCAAGCTGAAGAATGTATGGGCAGAAATTGATCAGAAGCGTCCTTGCAAGATCAAGAATCAGGAAGATCTTGTGTGGTACCAGAAGGAGAAGGAACTAGAAAGGATTCATGTCTTCCTGAGAGGGCTTGATGAGAAGCATAGCAGTGCCAAGGGAGAATTGCTTAGAATGACAGACCCTCCTAGTTTAAACACAGCTTTTACATACATCCGCAAGGATGAGTCTCAATAGGAAAGTGTCAAACATGTACAGGTTGAAGTATCTAGCCTAGCCATTCAAGCCAAGTCACCTGCACCTTTCCTTCAGCAACAGAGTTCAGCCCCGCTTCATCAGCAAGGTTTCCCACAAGGCTTCACCAACCGTCCTCGTCCTCAATGTTCTTATTGCAACGATCTTGGGCATGTTCGGGAGACTTGTTGGAAGTTGAACCCACACCTTAAACCTAAAAAGCAAGGTTATCGCCCTAAGGGGAAAGCAGTTGCGGTTCACTTGGTCCAAGAACCGGATTTCTATGGAGTAGCTGGCCAAGATCATCATACAACAGGTGGAGCTACCCCTACAGCCTCTATAGCTGGTCGAGGTAAAATTGGTATGGCTTTAAAAGTTTCTAACTTTGTTGGTTCTGATACATGGATTATTGATCCTGGTGCCTCCGATCATATGACTTATGACAAATCATATTTTACTGAATTGTCTTCCCCATCAGTGTCCTATGTCACCAATGCCAATGGTGAGGCTTTTCCTGTGTTAGGGTTAGGGTCCGTGCGTATTACTCCCACTTTAGAACTTCATAATGTGTTATATGTGCCTGACTTATCTCATCACTTGATATCTGTCCCACAATTGAACACTGAGTCTAAATGCTCTGTAACCTTTTATCCTATGTATGTGATTTTTCAGGATCTTCTCACCAGGGAGATAGTCGGTCAGGGGTATCTGAGGGGCAGGTTGTTCCATCTGGATCAGACATACGCAGGAGAGAAACCAGGAGCACAATCCCGAACCGCTTTGACTTTGACTTCTGATAAGCTAAGTGAGATTTGGTTGTGGCATCGCCGTTTAGGGCATCCATCTTTTAGTCTTATGAAGAAAACCATGCCTACTCTGTTTATTGGTATGAATGAGTCAGTTTTACATTGTGAAACATGTGTTTTGGCCAAGAGTCATCGTGCTACTTATTCTCCTAGTATTTCTCATAAAAGTGTTATTCCTTTTGAGTTGATTCATTCTAATGTTTGGGGACCTTCTAGAGAGCCTACTGTATCGGGTATGCGATATTTTGTGTTATTTATTGATGATTATACGAGATTGTCATGGGTTGCTCTTCTTAAAACCAAAGATGAAGTCTTCCCCGCTTTTCAAACCTTTCGTAATCTTGTTCAAACACAATATCATAGCACCATTAAAGTCCTTCATTCTGACAATTGGGGGGGGGGGGGGGGAGTATGTTAATCATGTGTTCCAAGAGTTTTTTAAACTCCATGGGATTGTTCACCAAACCACGTGTCCACAAACACCAGAACAGAATGGAGTGTCCGAACAGAAAAACCGTCATTTACTTGATATGGCTCGTGCCCTTCTTTTTAGTGCTCATATGCCTAAGTATCTTTGGGGCGATGCTATCCATGCTTCCTCTCATCTTATCAATCGTCTTCCATCCAGTGTCCTTCAGGGCAAAATTCCATTTGAGGTTCTCGCCTCTCATGTCTCCTTACCATCCTTTCACAATCTTCCAGCTCGTGTTTTTGGTTGTGTTGCCTTTGTCCATGTACCCCAAAATCAGAGGTCTAAGTTAGATGCCCAGGCCCTTAAGTGTGTGTTTGTTGGCTACGGAGGTCATCAGAAGGGGTACAAGTGCTATCATCCAACCACCAGAAAGTATTATGTCACTATGGATGTTACTTTCTTTGAAGACATGAGTTATTTCTCCTCTTCAGATACCGCTCTTCATGGGGAGAATTCATATTTTGAAGAGCTATATCATGGAGAGGGGAAGGAATCAGAGGGAAAAGGAAAAGCCACACAACCTGGAGGTATTTTGACGGATCCGGTTGAAACTATTAGCTCGCCGCCTCCAGCAGCAGAAGCATCAGTTCCCATAGTCCCAAATGAGGTTGAAGACACAACTGCCCCTCCTGCCATCGCTTCTACCCCTGACCCAGAGCTTCTTGGTACTGAAGATCATCTATTTGAGGTATGTCCATCCACTGATACTAATAGTAGTCAGTCTAATGTTGAGCAATATGTGTTACCACATAGGACCACTCGAGGTCAATCAGCCAAAAGATATGAACCTACTCTTACTGCCAAATCAACATATCCGGCCAGTAGCCAATTATATGTCCACTAGGAGGTTGTCTAAGTCATATGAATCATTTGTGAATCAAATATCTGTTGTATCAGTACCTAACAAAGTGCAGATGCGTTGGGGGATCCAAAGTGGAGGAAGGCTATGGATGAAGAGATGGAGGCGTTGCAGAAGAACAGTACTTGGCAACTTGTGCCTCCACCACAAGGCAAGAAGGCTGTAGGCTGTCGTTGGGTGTTTACCGTGAAGCATAATGCAGATGGATCAGTGAATCGATACAAAGCACGTCTTGTAGCAAAGGGATTTACTCAGACGTATGGTATAGACTATGATGAAACTTTTGCTCCTATTGCCAAGATGAATATTATTCGGGTTCTGCTCTCGTTCGCTGCTAGTTTAAACTAGCCACTCCGACAATTTGATGACAAGAATGCATTTCTTCATAGAGAGTTAGCCGAGGAAGTATACATGAGCCTTCCACCAGGGTATGTAGTTGCTTCTCCTGGTGAGTTTGTATGTAAATTGAGAAAGTCTCTGTATGGTCTCAAACAGTCACCTCGTGCTTAGTTTGGAAGATTTTCACAGTTCATGCGGATGGTTGGTTACAGGCAGAGCAACTCGGACCATACCTTGTTTCCCAAGCATCAACAGGGGAAGGTAACAGCTCTAATTATCCATGTGGATGATATGGTAATCACTGGTAATGACACTGTTGAGATGGATAGACTGCAGAGACAGCTAGCCTCTGAGTTTGAGATGAAGGACTTGGGTGAGCTTAAGTACTTCTTAGGAATTGAGGTAGCCAGGGGGAGAGAAGGAATCTATTTGTGCTAGAGAAAGTATGTTCTTGACTTGCTGACAGAGACAGGTTTGTTGGATTGCAGACCTATTGACACTCCTATTGAGCAGAACCATGGTTTAGCTGAGTATCTAGATCAGGTACCTATTGATCGAGCTCGCTAGCAGAGGTTAGTTGGGCGCTTGATTTATTTGGCTCATACCAGACCAGATGTTGCTTATGCAGTAAGCGTGGTGAGTCAGTTCATGCATAATCCGAGTGAGAGTCACATGGATGCTGTTATGCGAATTCTGAAGTACTTGAAGTCAGCTCCAGGAAGGGGAGTACTATTTTCTAAACAGAACAACATTCTTGAGGTTTGTGGCTTCACAGATGCAGATTGGGCTGGAAATATCATAGACAGGAGGTCGACATCAGGTTACTTTACCTTTGTGGGATGTAATTTGGTTACATGGAAGAGTAAGAAACAGAAAGTTGTGGCATGTTCTAGTGCTGAGGCCGAGTATAGAGGTATGGCTCATGGAGTGTGTGAATTGTTGTGGCTGAGAAATCTGTTACGTGATCTGGGTTTCATACTCAAAAATTCCATGCAATTGTATTGTGACAACAAGGCAGCTATTGACATATCACAAAATCCAGTACAGCATGATCGTCACTTTATAAAGGAGAAGCTAGATGCCAAAATCATTAGCTTTCCTTTTGTTCCAACCGAAGAGCAACTTGCAAATGTACTTACCAAAGGAGTTTCCAGGAAGGCCTTTTATGATTCACTAAGCAAGTTGGGCATGGTTGTTGTATATGCGCCAACTTGAGGGGAAGTGTTATTGTGAGTCATCTATCCCTATTAGGAATAGATTACAAGGGAATATATTGTTATAACTACTTACCTTGTATATATTGTGTAGTACAGTAGTACACAATAGTTGTAGTACGATTGTAATTGGTTTATATACACCACAGAATGGGTGTAATAATATATCAGAAAATTCATTCTCTGAATCTTGTGATATCTGACTGTGGGCAGGAGTTCATTTGGGTTGTGAAGAAAGAAAAGAAAGAAAAAGAAGAGTGGTTGCCAAAAAGGTTTGAGCAGAGAACGGAAGGTAAGGGAGTGATTATAAGAGGTTGGTCTCCCCAAGTAGCGATTCTTGAGCGCGCAGCTATTGGAGGGTTTGTGACTCATTGTGGATGGAACTCTATCTTTGAAGCAGTGTCTGCTGGGGTGCCAGTGATCACTTGGCTGGTGTCTGCGAAGTAGTTTTACAATGAGAAGTTGGTGACTCAGATACTTGGGATTGGGGTTGTTGTTGGTGCTCAAAAGTGGTCGACATTTGAGGAGGATAGTGTGAAGAGAGAAGCTAGTGTGAAAAGGAAAGCCATAGAAAAGGCTTTGACTAGAATCATGGTGGATGGTGAAGCTGAAAAAATCAGAAGCAAAGCCAAAGCGCATGGTGAGATGGCAACAAGGGCTGTTCAAGAAGGTGGCTCATCTTTCTAGGATATAAATGCTGTAATTGAAGATTTCAGGTCCTGTGAAGTTTTATTCCAATTTCAGTTTGCTCGGAAAACCACTGTGATGTTCTTGAGAAACATTATCCTGTGATAATATTACGTTTCCTAGTTTGATTATGTTTCCAGTGACTATGTTGATTGTGTTTCCTATTACTACTTGATGGTTTATGTTTTCTAGCTAATTTGATGGTGTTAACTAATAAACACCTAAAGATGCATAAGATGGAGAAGCAAAATATTTGAGAAGCAACTAAATAGCCTCATATCACTCATGCATAAAGGCAAACTAATAACAGAAGTAAAGGGCCTTTACATGTCTGGCCTCCAATACTACTTTCCCAATGATTTCCTCTACCCTCATCCACAATATTTCAATCTCAAGAATAGTACAAGTCCTGCTACTCGATCAGTTCGACCTCTTCAAAGACAGATAAAGACTTAAAGAGTAATGGTGGAGGTGAAGATGTCGATGAAGTACAGGCAGCTTATAAAGAATTGGCTCATTATAAAACTTATAGCATGGCCTGCCAGGAGCACAAGAAGTTCCCTACTGCTTCTCCTTCAACAACACTAGTACTTTCATCGTGCCTATGCAAGAGCTCAATGTCCAAGCCAAAGCTAGACATATAGATCGACAACCTAGCTGTCTACATTAGTTTCTTGCCATTATATTTGTCTTCTGAAAAGATTTCATATCTACATGTAACTGCTTCTTTAGAAAGTAACATAATCGAGCTCACAGTATACCATAAACCGATGTTTTGTTTAGTTAATTTCCAACTAAGCAAAAAGACAACCATGCATTATTTCTATATGTATATATACGAGCATCAAACTGAACATGAAGTACAGGACACACTAGACACATATATTATTGACAAAGTCCTTCTCACTGTGGTTGTGTGAGAATGGCATTGTTTCGGGACCTGAAACTCATTGAAGGTAAGAACAATTTTGCTCACTTAACAGAATTAGTTATATTAAACTATTCTTGCTCATGATCATATTCGCTCCACTTAACATAATGTTATACTGCACTAAACTAACAAAGCCAATAGAATGCTGAACATATTAAAATAAAAACTGTAAAGTGTACAAGACGTTAGATATGTCAGTAGGATGCAAACCTACCATTCTGCATTGCCTCCAGATGAGACTATGCTCTAATTATGTATTCGGTGTAGCAATTAAGCCCTTAGCCGACACTACTTGTTTTTCTTCATTATCATCTTCAATTCTTTGCCGCCTTTATCACAGTTAGTGTAGAGCAGCCCCTTGGAAACTAAATCCTGTAAGCAGCTTGACATCTTTTCCTTTCCATACAACGCTCAAGGCCATAGCATACCCCTTGCAAATATAGCCAAACTATTTTCTTCTCATGGTGTCAAATCCACCATAATAACCACTCCACTGAATGCACCATTCTTTTCCAAAGCAACTCAAAGAACCAAAAGTTCGGAGTTTGATCATGAAATTGAACTTGTTCTCATCAAGTTCCCATTTGTCGAAGTAGGGTTGCCACGAGAATGTGAGAAGGCTGAGTTAGTTACAACACCAGAGATGGAAGGAAAGTTCTTCACTGCCGCCAGTTTGCTTGAACCACAGCTCGAGCAAATTTTAGACGGACATCGTCCTCATTGCCTTGTTGCTGATGCTTTCTTTCATTTTGCTAGTTGCTACCGATGTTGCTGCTAAGTTTGGAATTCCAAGGCTATATTTTCATGGAACTGGTTTCTTCCCCTTGTGTGCTTCATTGAGTGTGATGATATATCAACCTCACAGGAAGTTGTCAACTGACTCAGAATCTTTCGTGATTCCTAATCCCCAGATGAAATCAAGATAACAAGAAATCCCAATTTTTTCCAAGCTAGATGCTGAAGCAGGATGCAAAGAGACAATAATAATGCTTACAACTTGCTTATTGTAAGCAAAAGACATCAGGCATGTGAAATGAATCTCAATATTCTTATTAGTCAATGCACTTTAATTTGACCAGTGCCCTTTCAAAAGTGGTTTGATAATCATCCACCATATAGTGTACCGCGACACAAGCCTAATTTACAATTTTCTCACATGTGTGGATGTTAGGGCAGTATTTACATTGACTCATGGTTTCTCTCTTCCCATGATCCACTTCTAGTGGCATTTCATGGAATAGTCATGTCAATCAGCTTTCTTATCAATGAGATCCATGAGAGGGAGAGGTTATACATCCTGGTAATATTGGAGACGCAGGATGCAAAGAGACAATAATATGTGCTCTTCTAGAGCCATCAATCAGATATGTAAGATCTGAGATGATTGTTATATTAGTCTCATAAGCATAAGCCTTAATAATGTTTTCTGGACACCATGGATAAAATTGCATTGCTTGAAAGTCATTCAAAACATAAGTTTGAAGATGACACAAAACAAATTTGTAAGAATTGAACGGTGGATCTCATAGGTTATACACGAAGCTTCTGGTCTGTGTTCTACAGTTAAAACATGAGTTCAATTATTGTATTATTGTTTGATGTAGATTAACATCAAATGCATTTCGAACTTCTAGCCAAAATGATATATTCGAAATGTCAAGTTTAAGCTTCATGACCATAACTTATAAGTGAGAAACTTCAGGTGCTCATCCAGTCAGTATGATCATTGAGGAACTTCAAGTCCACATGTAATTAAGGATCAAGGAACTACATGTTCTAATCTCTTTTAAGTACAAAAATTCACGATCACAAATTTGGGGTATACTCATACTCATTTGTCATAAACCAACGGTTAAATATCTGCTTACTTTTAAATTGGTGTCAAAATAATCCCCTCAAATCTTCAGGCTTGAGGTTGACCCAGATTAAAACTTTATGATAAATTGTCTATATATCCATTCGAAACTTAAGGCTTGAGTCTGCACAATTAGAACTTCAGGTTCTAAGGTGGAATGCTTTAAGCAAGCATAAAGAAGAATGTATCAATTGACATCTGAAAATTTACTCGAAACTTCTAGTTGAGTTAACATAAAGTCAAATAAACTATAATGAATTATATGTGTAATCGAAGCTTCTGGTTCGAATATTTTTTCTATGAACTGCAAGTTCTAAGATTTCATAATTTGAACTTCGGGTTCAAATAAATTTAGTGCTCGAAACTTTAGGCTCGAGGTGACTAAAGTGAAGCTTCAAGTTCAGTTTTAACTAATTTATATTTTATACTCAAAGCTTCGAGTTTGAGTTTTACTATTAGAACTTCAAGTTCTGCTATGAAATTTTGAACTTCTGGTTCAAAAATATTACACTCAAAATTCATATGTTCGAGGTATAGGACTGTTGGTCCGTATGATTAACAAAAAAAATACTTAACGAAAGAAAAGAAATTAATAGAATGCAAGAAAATAAATAAAATAATAATGGAAACTTCTTGTTCCAGTAATGAAGAGAATACACAGAACTTCTGGTCTGGTTCATGAAAATCTTCTATCTCTCTTCAAATTGCACAAGAAAGCAATATTGTCTTCTGGACAAATTCTTTTTATAAAAAAATGTATAGTCAAGAGGCTTCTGGCATTGACTTAGTGTCCATCCTCGAACTACAACTTCTAGAGGTGGTTTGAACCCCATTATTGAAAAAAAAAATTAGAGGAACTTCAGGCCCTCTTATAATTGGGGATTAAGATGAGTTTATAAATTCGATTGTATAGCTCTGAGGATCTTCTGGCCCTCGTAATTGTATAAACTCTAAAGAGCTTCATTTCACATGTAAATTCCTTCTGGCTCTTTAAATTCAAACCACATGTAAATATGGATTAATTATATTCAATTGTCTAATAGATGGTAAAAAGAGAAAATCAAACTCCAGAACTTAAACGTAAGAAAAAACTAAAAAAACACATACTCTGATTTCATTTTACAATGAGGTATTGGGTTCTATCCATTGTGCCATGAGAGCTTCTGACAGAGGCACTTTTTCATTTAAGAGTCTTCTAAAATAGTAACAACATCCAATCTTGCTCCTGTGTTAGAGAAGTAGGGAACTCAACGAGGAACGTTACTTTCATATTTCCTCTCTTCCCTTCTTCCTTAGAGATTGACATACCTTGGTCTGGAATGGTCTTACCGTAGCCGGGCTATATGATATCTGCAGTGTTAATGTCATATTTTCTCTACCCAGAAGAGGAGTTGAGATTGTGCAACCACTAAGGGATGTGGCCATATAAAAGCTGCGATTCCTTCTATATGTAGAACTGAACTCATGCATGGCATAATTATCCAATACGAAAGGAAGAAAAAAATAGAGATTTTATTTCATATTGAATGGCCCAGTAAAAAAAATAGAGAACGAAATAGGCAAAAGAAAACTGATGCATACTTATGTAACCAATTAACATGAGTTAGAGACATTATGGAGGTCAACAAACAGAATCTTAATGGTATCAAACATCCCAAGTCCTAATCGTGATCATTAACCAGTGCGAAAGAAAGAAAGATAATGATCATGTGGGTAACAAAAACAAAAAAAATTAAATAATTGATATGCTGTAGTATTGAAATATATATATATGTGATAGAGAGAACAAGTCTGTTCTGCATGATTATCAAGTTATATATTATATAAAAATAAACATGATAATACTCATAGAAGACGTATCAGACTTGAAAACAAAAACAAAAGAAACGAAATGTCATGGTGCTAGAGATAAATAACATATATAAACAGGAATCAATGGCACCCATTTATGATTATAAGATTTGATTAAGGGCAAAGTGGGCTGCGATTCCTATTATCTCATAATGGAATCCAGTGAAAGAAAACGCATATATAGCATATATAAGGAATAGTGTCCGTGCAATTTAGTAATTAACAAACATCGGCTAGATATATATGATGTTGTATATCTTCATAAACCCTGATATACCTAATTGACATAGATTATAAATAAAATCATAGATCATGAGTTATAGTTAAGAGCAACAATGTTGCACAATAAAACTCGTAGATCATCATAGAGTTTTCAGGAAAAAAAAATGAGAGTAAAGCGTGCTGATAACGTGTTATAAAGTAGAGAGAATATGGAGAGAGAATAGTAGGGAGGAAGTAGAAGTGTTCTCATTCAGTCTCATTAGCCTCCTTTATATAGAGATAGAGTTTACATCAAAGTACATAACTAATGAGTAATTACATGGACATCCTTATAGATAATAATATTTACAACATAATTATCTATATCTATACTATTATTAAGAGAAGAGCATTTGTCAGTCAAAATCGAAAATTTTGACAAAATTGACCTAGAAAATTAATAAATTGAGAATGAATTAAATCACAAGGATAATTGAGACATTTACAAAATGTACTTTTATTAAAAAAAAAATTTAAAAATACCCACAACCTACTTTTCTCTCTCCCATTATATTTTCTCTGTAATAATCAACTCTTTTCTTTTTTATTTCAGAAAAAATAATAATAATAATAATAACTTGCAGAGCATGTATGGATAAATGCTAGTGTTTTATAACACATGACAGTTTTATATTGAGTGGTGGTATCACCACCAATATTTTTGGTGGTGAGCAAATTTGAATCCCATTTTGTGTTTAAATTTCAATGTGAAGATGCAGACCCTAATCGTTTATTATTGCTTTACCAGAAACTATGGCTTTTATTGTCAACTATTTTCTTTGAAGGTGCAAACTTTGATTTCATGTCCTTGCTTTCAAAGAACAGTTTGTGGTGATGGAAATCAAATGCTTGAAGGAATCATATGATATGGAAGTACTTTTTAGAGCAGTTCAATCGGGAACGGTTTGCGTCTCTTCACAAAAATATTATTCCTATTAATGTAATATATGATATTTTATAAGTTTGATCAATAATAAAGCCATTTTTCAATTATATCTTTCATTATTGTAAATTTTTACCAAAAACAAATCCATGCTGCAAAGCGTGGGTACCATTGCTAGTTTATATTACAAGTTTTCAACTATGAATATATGCTATATATTCAATTATATTTAGTCCATTCTCAAAAAACATAATACCTGTTACATACCCATAGAAATAACTAAAACATGTGGTGAACGTACTTATGGGGGAGAGGCCTGTCCAAGTATCCAGATCCTTGTTTAGATTCATCCATCCCACAAGTATTATTAAAAGGTAAAATAGTTGTTTGCAAACCAAACCAGTGGAGGCATGAAGCTAGCTAGAAGAGGTGTGTAAGGAGTGGAGTGGGTTTGGACTGAAGAAGAGGGAGGGGAGACGACAGGGGAAGAAGAAAATTGATATGCTGATCCACCGCTTCACTCTGTCACTATCAATTTCTTCTACAGACCAAGCCAAACTCATCAAACACTTCAGTCTTCATCGAAATCACTGTATATCGAGTCCCATTTTCACAACAGCACAGCGAGCAACAACTATCCATAACTTTTCCGATCGAGTTCTATGGGAGCACCAACTGTTCACTATCAGCCTATTGTTTTATTATGTTGGCTTCTATACACTGTAAGAAGCCACTCTCTTCGAGTCTTTGTTCTTCAATTTGAAATCTTTACTTGCTCGCTATTTAACCCAGTACCGATTGATTGCTGATAAGTGTTTCTTGCTTGCACCTGGAATCTCATCTGGGTTCCATTTGTTTTGGGTGTTTGGGGCTTTAATTTGGGATACGCTATCTGGGCTTTGTCTTTGGTGGTTTGCAAATTTGGTTATTGGGTTTTGATATTGATAATTTCTTCACGGAGATTTTCTGTGGATTACAGAAAGGTTGGAACTGGATTTCTTTGTTAGTACGCACTCCTGTATTGTTATCTTTTCCCCTAAATGCATGCAATGAAAATGGAGTCTGAAGTACGCACTCCAAGGCCTTGGAAAATAAAGAAATGCATAAAATAAATTAACTTCAAACATTTTAATGTTAATCTTGAGTTTAATCCAAGCCTGCAGGGCTTTGATGATAGCCAAATCTGTCAAAAGAACAACAAATATTACACATTTATACTACTGTACCTAAAAGGATTCACAATCACACAACTGAGACCAAAACAGATAAAATAGCGAAACTAAATGGATGACTAGACTTTTCTTAATCTGAATCTCTGGGTACTACAAGCTTTGCAGATGATGTAGAGTCAAGGCCATGAGAATCTGAAATCCTATCTATGGCATCAGGTATATGTACATGGTCTGTTTGATTTTGCATTCGATCTTATGATATTTTTCTTTTTTGATGTGCAATTTGTTCTGATTCATTCTTCTTGCAGGTTTACTTATTACTGGTGGAGGTCAATTTCTATGTTGAAGGTCTGTGATTTTATTTGCAGTCAGGCTGTCTCCTTTCCTTCAACTCTTTATTTGACAGCCATTCCTAATTTTTGATTGATATATAAATTTTCAAAGCCAATAAGAAAGTAGGAGAGACAGAGTTGTGCTCGTCTAAGGAAGAGCTTGATGCTCGGTATGTTTTCTTGCCAAGCTTTGTTATTTCCAGATTTAATCTGTTAATTGTTCTCCTGTGATTACTTGCCTTATATATTACTCTCTAATTTTAGACCGTTGGAACATATCAAAGACTTGCAGTATGTCATACAACATGAGAGCATTCCATTTTGAAAATCCTTAAAGAGATCAAACAACTTATAAACACATCAATGGGACAGAAAGGGCCTTTCTTACTCTTATTTTTCTGTTGTACTTTTTTTTTTTTTTTCCGCGTAAGTTTTTAAGCTAACAGCGAAAACAACCAACTTCTTACTATAATTTCTTTCTTTCAAAATATTAAACCTGACCGCTTTTCCTGACAATGGATTGTTCCAATTCCAGATGTGGAATTCTCAATGAAAAAGAAAACAAACCTGCAGCCGTTGGTTGGTTAAAATAAACCAAAATGTATATCTAAAATATCAAGTCTCTTCCTATCTTCTCTTGTCAAATATGAATAGTCTTTCACGATGCAGTCATACAATTTGAGATTTATAGTGGTTTGCTAATTTGGTGAATTGCAAGAAATTTGGTTATTTGTTTAATAGATAAAAAGCAACCATCATGTCTTCTCTGGGAATAGAAGAGAAAGGCTTATGCAGAACGAAAAGAAGATAAGGGGGAATACAAAACTAAAGAGAGAAAGCCATAGAGGTTGAAAAAAAAAGTGTTAATTAACAATCGAATGAACTGTATTAACGGGAAATTGATGTTTCCGGTAGAATTCAAACTCTTGTAGTTGATGTCAGAATCGTGTCCTCTTAATTTTCTTCATCTTCTTGAGGCATATTTACGAAGAAGTAAATTTGTTGTTGACTATATTGTTGATTTAGGCCTCACTGCTGGAATTAGTTTTGTTTGGCTCAATTGCCTCCCCATTTCTGTGTCCTAGCAGTCCGCTTGAATCGGTTGGAAGGGGATTGTGTTAAGGGTTTTGTTTTGTAGTTTTTATTTTCTATATCAAAAAAAAAAAAAAAATCAAATGGACAACCATTGCGTTCTAGGGGTAACACATATTGAACTGTTAGTATCTTTCTTTTGATTAAATGGAGACAATTACATTCATGTAAAGGAAAAAAGTTACGATCGGGATCACAATGAAAAGCAGGAGCCATAATGGTCTACTTCTGACTCAAGTCAGATCAGCGGACCCGGACATTCATCCTAAGTCTAATAAAAAATAAAAAAAAACTAGCTACAAATTTCCAGTACACTATAAGATAACAAAGATAGCTACTCAATTGGCAACATGCCATAAACACCGGCATGACATTTGGGTTATGAGTCAAACCTCTACCTCTCGACTAGTGAATGTTCATGATAAGCTGCAGATTAACCATCATCACAAATAGTCGATGTATAATATCGTGAGAGACGCATCACAATCACACAAGTCAACTCTGTTTCAAGCTACAGAAAACAAAAATAAATTAAACTAAACTAAGAGTAAGAGTGGTGCCTCAAGTAGGCCCAAACCTAGACCCAGACGACACCCCTCTCCACTTTTTCTAGTGTAAAAGACCAAAATTACCCTCATTGCTTTACTCTCTATCAGCCAAAACGAGAGTAGGCTGTGTCGTCTCTCAGTTTAATTTTCTGACTCTTTCTCTACGAAGTCGTCGCATCACTGGCCAATTTAACAAGAAAAATTCTTCCTGGTACAGAAGTCGTAAATTTTACAGAGAAATTAAGAGGGAGAGAAGATAGACAGAGACATACGAGAGAGGGTGTGAGATGGTAACGTATATATGCTGCTGAGAAGCAGTTAAAAAGCTAAAGGTTTTACCCAAAAAAAACAAAAGCAAATCAAATCAATACCTACAATATTGAAGTTAAATTTGATCATTTTCGAGATGGGAACGATAAGTCCGTGGTTTTTGTTTTGATTTATATGTTTATTTAACTTTTGAACAATTCTGTGTTTTACAACTTCATGTTTATACGTACGTGTTTTAACTTGTAAGGTGTTCAAGAGCCTTATAGTAGTATTGAGTTCACCCGTTTAAAGAAAACCCAGCACAACTGCAAATGTAAAGCAAGGAGGATAATTTAGATATAATCTCTTGAAAGATTACATTGCAGATCATTTGGAGGGTTTCATTACAGATTATTTCGTTCTTGATGGTGCATGGATATTCTCTTGAAAAGAAGTGGACAGTTTCAATTCACTCCTCCAATTCTAATCAAATTATCTACTCTCCTTTACCATTTGGGTTAACCTCAAAGGCTTAAAAATTAGTCATTGGAATATTGACTTTCATCAAAACCGTCCAATTGTTTGATATAATTAGATGAGTTACTCACCTACAATTGATAATTTTTTTTTATTCTTTTTTTTTTTACATATAAGATCTTTAAATTTAAAAGACAAACGGTTTAGATTATGAAACATGCTGAATGAATGCAACTATTTTGGATATTAAATATCTTTTCCATTTACTATTTGGATCTCCACCGATTTTTGTATAGTTTTTAATGAAGTATTTCTAAATGCATGTATCCAACAAATCTCTATGAATACTCTGAAGGTGAAATGGTCAAACAATGCGGTGATTTAAGGAAAAGTGAAGCACATAATTAAGTACATGTGGGGTCGAGTTCTTCAATTTTGGAATTTTATTCTTGAAGCCTAGTTCGTTGTTTGAGTTCCATGATCGAATCAATCACAGAGATGATCAGATATTTGAAGTTCGGAGCCAACTTGCAGCCTGATGAGCTGCCAATCAACCCTTGCATGAGTTGAAGACTTTCGGATAGGTTTTGATCACATATGTTCGCAAGAGACTTCTCAATCAACGACAAGCAGCAGATTCACCTTTTCCAAATGAAACAAGACAGATCTTGCCACCCAAGTCTCTGTCATGCTATTTTTCTTTTTAGCCAGAGAAGCGGATACCTTAGACTATTAAAACCCGTTTTTGGTTTTTTTTTTAATCAAATAAGGAATTAGACGATATATTAAAACTCAATTTTAATCCCATACATGGTATAATCTCTCATTTCCATTTCTAGATCTTCGCCAACATCATAGTGTGCATTACTGATATTCTCTCGCAAGTCCTCATGGAAACCAAAACTCATCAACAGCTTCACATTTTCTTCCTTCCATATATGGTTCAAGGCCACACTTTACCCCTCCTAGACATAGCCAAACTATTTGCTTCACGTGGTGTTAAATCCACCATAATAACCACCCCTGTCAATGCACCACTCTTCTCCAACTCAATCGAAACCAGCAAAAGTTTGGGTTTAGAAATCGAACTTCTCGTAATCAAGTTCCCATCTACTGAAGTTGGGTTGCCTGAAGGAATTGAAAGAACAAAGTTGGTAAAAACCCAAGAGACGAAGGAAAAGTTCTATAAAGCGATAACTGCCCTTCAAAAACAGGTAGAGCAGCTTTTAGACCAACATCGTCCCCACTGTCTCGTTGCAAGCACATTATTTCATTGGGCTACGGATGTTGCTGCCAAGTTTGGAATTCCGAGGCTCATCTTTCATGGACCTGGTTTCTTCCCCTTGTGTGCTGCAATGAGTATGACGTTGTACCAACCTCACATGAAGGTTTCATCTGATTCAGAATCTTTTGTTATTCCTAATCTCCCGCATGAGATCAAGACGACAAGAAACGAACTACCAACTTTTCTTACTCAAAATGGTGAGACAGGACTCAACAAGATGCTCGAAGTATGTAGAAAGGCTGAAGAAAGGAGCTTCGGGATTATTATTAATAGCTTCTATGAACTTGAACCAGATTATGCAGATCACTATAGGAAGGTATTTAGGAGGAAGTCATGGCATATCGGCCCAGTTTCTTTATGCAACAAGGCAGAAAAGGATATATCAGGAAGGGGAAGGGAAGGCTCGGTTGATGAAGTTCATGAGTGCTTGAACTGGCTTAATTCTAAGAAACCGAATTCGGTTGTTTACATATGCTTTGGAAGCCTTAGCAGTTTCAGTGATTTTCAGCTCGTAGAAATTGCTATAGGTCTCGAGGCTTCTGGAAAACAGTTCATTTGGGTTGTTAAGAAAGAAAAGAATGATGAAGAAGAGTGGTTGCCTGAAGGGTTTGAGCAGAGAATGGAGGGAAAGGGACTTATTATAAGAGGTTGGGCTCCCCAACTACTGATTCTTCAACATGAAGCAGTTGGGGCCTTTCTCACTCATTGTGGGTGGAACTCTATCCTTGAAGGAGTGTCAGCCGGGGTGCCAATGATCACCTGGCCGGTGTTCGCTGACCAGTTTAACAATGAGAAGTTGGTGACTCAGATACTTAGGATTGGAGTTGCTATTGGTGCTCAAAAGTCGGAGGATGGTAGTGTGAAGACCGAAGCCAGTGTGAAGAGTGAGGCTATTAAGAAGGCTGTAACTGAAATAATGGAGGGTGATGAAGCTGACGGAATGAGAAGCAAAGCTTTTGCTCTTGGAGAGACGGCAAAGAGGGCAGTTGAGGAAGGTGGTTCGTCGTTTTCCGATTTAACTGCTCTAATTGAAGAGTTGAGGTCCCTTGGGTCTTGAAGAAGCACAAATGGCAACATTTTCTGCTCTATGAAAAAATTCCATCTATTACAAATCTAAATTGTTGGCGCACCTACATGTATCTTTAAACTTTCAAATAAATTGGAGATCGAAGACGGAATATTTTTTCCTTATGATCACTAATAACTTAATTAATAATCCTATATATGTGCACGTACTACATATAATCCATGCAAGGTAGTGCCAATTTTACTTCCAGCAAAAGGCCACATTCAAGAAGTTTCAGCATCATAATGCAAATCGAATTAAGAAGTAGACCTATGTACCAAAGATTTTGTGTTAAATATATATTCTCGTAAACACTATACTTGTTTTGGTTGAAGTTCATGTTTCAAACTGACTGATGACTGATTAATCTATTGTATTTGTACTACATGAAATATAGCAAGCAACGTACATATGTTCCTATATATTATTATTCTTTATACCAGTCTATCAAGTAACTTTTTTGAGTCAAGACTTAATTACCATTCAATTTCATATGCGATATGGAGAGCAAACCCGGCCGGCCAATCTCACAAGGTCCAAACAATGGAAGAGCTAGCCATCACTTTTTGCTTGAGATTCTAGTTACTTCTGGCTCCAGGTTGTGCTAAGTTTCCAGTTAATTCTAGTCCTTAATTTCTTAAGGATTTACTTTGCGTTTTAGATTAACCAAAGTTTGGCTTCCACCTTCATCTTGAGCAGTAGGTAAGTAGCTGGATTAATTAGGGATCTCGAGTTCTTTACTTTACCCATATTCTGGGTTCCTGCCCCCTGTGATTTCATAATCGAAATGAGCATGTCATTTTTGCTATTAGTAGCTGCTTTCTGTCGTGACCTTGGGAATGGACAATAATTCGTAAACTTTTTTGCTAAAAAAAAATAGAGGAAAAGGAAACCAAAAAATGCTTTGGGAAGAACTTTGTCCTGCCTTTGCGTCCCTACCTCTGTATTCTTCTATTATTCTTAAAGAAGATATTTTTCAGACATCTACACCAAAAACATTCATTGGAAGACGAAGTTAATCGACCAATTAGAATGAAGACAATTGAAGCACGTAAGTAGGTAAACCTAGCTAGGTGTTAATTAGATTTTGAATTATGGCTGGATCCTTTACTTGAAGCTCTCTATTCAAATATTTGATCCACCTTCTTGATTGATCGGAGTATGAGGCTATGAGCTAGTCAACCCCTGGACAGTTGGATGAGTTCAAGACTTTCGGATAGGGGTTTTAATCACAATTTTTTGTTTTTAATTCTCTATCACACCTTGTGGTTTGTCTGTACTCTTTAGCATGTTATTGGTAATGTATTAAGTTAAATGAAGTCCGTTAAAGACTAAACCATTTAACAAAGTTAAACTTCTAGTACGTTGCATGTGTTCTTTCGGCTATATGTGATTCCATGGTAAGGGTGAATCCTAAATTACATACCCTATTTGGAACAGGCAGGTGTCAATTATGATACAACAAAATGCGTTTATGCTTATCAATCAGTCATTAATATTCATCTTTCCCACTAAAATATTGATTCAAACCAAAATTGTCTAAGTTCGTATACAACAACAAAGTCTTGCTGCCCAAGTCTTTATCTTAAGAACTTTCTTAGCTACAGCAGTTGCTGCACCTTACACTATTAATACCCAATCTTCCCATCTTTTAATCTCATATTTTCAAAGCTGTGAGCATAATAGCAATATACTCTCTTTCAATTTTATCCATGGAAACCCAAACTCATCAGCAGCTTCACATTTTCTTCCTTCCATTTATGGGCCAAGGCCACACTGTACCCCTCATAGACATAGCAAAACTATTTGCTTCACGTGGTGAAAAATCAACCATAATAACCACCCCAGCCAATGCACCACTCTTCACCAAAGCAATCCAAACAAGTAGAAGTTCGGGTTTAGAAATTGAACTTCTTCTCATCAAATTCCCATCTACTGAAGTTGGGTTGCCTGAAGGGATTGAAAGTACTAACTGGGGTAGTAAAACCGCAGAGATGGCAGAAAAGTTCTTCAAAGCTCTAACACTGCTTGAACAACAGGTAGAGCAGCTTTTAGACCAATATCATCCTCAGTGTCTTGTTGCAAGCTCTTTGTTTCATTGGGCTACGGATGTTGCTGCAAAGTTTGGGATTCCAAGGCTCATCTTTCAAGGACCTGGTTTTTTCTCCTTGTGTGCTGCAATGAGTGTGACGCGGTACCAACCTCACATGAAGGTTGCATCTGATTCAGAATCTTTTGTTCTTCCTAATCTCCCACATGAGATCAAGATGACGAGAAACAAACTACCATATTTTGTTAAACAAAATGGTGAGACAGAGCTCATGAAGTTGCTCAGAGAATGTAATGAGACTGAAAAAAGGAGCTATGGGATTGTCATTAATAGCTTCTATGAACTTGAACCAGATTATGCGGATCACTATAGAAAAGCGTTTGGGAGGAAGTCATGGCATATCGGCCCAGTTTCATTATGCAACAAGGCAGAAAAAGATATATCAGCTAGGGGAAGAGAAGGCTCAGTTGATGATGTACAGGAATGCTTGCAATGGCTCAATTCCAAGAAACCCCGTTCGGTTGTTTATGTATGCTTTGGCAGCCTAAACAGTTTCAGTGACTGTCAGCTCTTAGAAATTGCCTTGGGTCTTGAGGCTTCACAACAGCAATTCATTTGGGTTGTCAAGAAGGAAAATAATGATAAAGAAGAGTGGTTGCCTGAAGGATGTGAGCAGAGAATGGAGGGAAGGGGACTTATTGTAAGAGGCTGGGCTCCCCAACTACTGATTCTTCAACATGAAGCAGTTGGGGCGTTTCTTACTCATTGTGGGTGGAACTCAATCCTTGAAGGAGTGACTGCCGGGGTGCTAATGATCACCTGGCCGGTGTTTGCAGATCAGTTTTACAATGAGAAGTTGGTAACTCAAATACTTGGGATTGCGGTTGCTGTGGGTTCTCAAAAGTCAGAGGATGGTGGTGTAAAAAGTGAAGCCAGGGCCAGTGTGAAGAGGGAGGCTATAAAGATGGCTATAACTGAAATCATGGAGGGTTATGAAGCTGATGGAATGAGACGAAAAGCTTTTGCGCTTGGAGAGACGGCAAGGAGGGCAGTTGAGGAAGGTGGTTCATCGTTTTCTGATTTAACTGCTCTAATTGAAGAGTTGAGGTCCCTTGGGTCTTGAAGAAGCACAAATGGCAACATTTTCTGCTCTATGAAAAACCTCCATCTATTACAAATCTAAATTGTTAGCACACCTACATTTTTCGATCGAACCCATCGAAGAGAAGAGGTTTTTCCTCATGAATATCATCCATGCAAGGTAGTGCCAATTTTATTTCCACTGAAAGACAACATGCGGTGAATATCATCCATGCAAGGTAGTGCCAATTTTATTTCCACTGAAAGACAACATGCAAGAAGTTAGTTTCAGCAGCATAATGCCAACTGAATTAAGAATCAGACCTATATTCCAACCTATATACCAAAGCTTTTATGTATTCATTCTTATAAACACTATACTTGTTTTTCAAAAGATATTTAGTTAGGAAGGAATTGAGTTCCTCCTCTCTGCCATTTTGAGAGTCGGCAAGACTCTGGTTTCTCCACACTCTGTGGTGCGTCTCCACCCTTTTGTGGTGAGTTTTCTTGAACTTGGTCTCAGTTTTAGATCTTTTTATGTCTTTTTTTCTTTCTATCTCTCCTTGTTCTAGCCCAATTTTTCATCAAATTTCGAGATCTACTATCAAACCTCCCATTCTCCTCCATCTCAAACACCTCACCCTCTCATCTTCATCCGAATTTTCTCTTTTTCCACAACCTCATCTTCACTCAACCCTTGGAGTCTCGATAGAGACCTGTTCACTTAACTTCACACTTGAGGATTGTAACAGTACCGGCAAACCACCGGAGATTGTTGACATCGCCGGACCAGTGGTGTATTGATGCATGGTGGTCTCAACCTCCATGACTACCTTTACTAAGTTCTTTGTTTTGTTCTTGTTGTTCTTCCTGTGCATGCAATTTCGGTGTGGAGAATGATGGTTGCGAGTACTTGGCCTCTGGAAATCAAGCTTCTGTCGGGATTCTTTTGGTCCCAGTACTACGATGGTGGCAAGCCTCTGTGTTGCAGTGAAGGGTCTGGTGTTAGGTCTAGATTTTTTTGATATTTTGAGCTTTTGGGTTTTGGTTTCAGTTTGGGTTTGGGTTTGTCTATCAGGTCTTTGGGCCTAGGCCTCTTATTTTCTCTGTATTATCTTTGTAATATGTGTTTCATCTAATGAAAGTGTTACTTGACCAAAAAGAAAAAAAAGACACTATTATATGTTTCAAATTCTCATGACTAATAAATTAATTAATCTATTATACTCCATGGAATATAGCAAGCAGCATATGTTACGTATTAGTTGTTGTTATCCTTTGTCAAATCTATCAACCAACTTTTTAAAGTGAAGATTTGCCCTTAATTTCACTAGAAACTGCTCACACCCTATCAGTGTGGAGAAATGCGTAGTTACATGTTTAGAAGTAGGTAGTTAATTTCTGAAAAATAATATATATTTTTTAAATTTATTTATTTAAATTTTAACTTTTTTATTCCTGACAATTAGATAGATATATAAAGTTATTTAATATTTTGAGAGTATAAAAGTAAAAAATTTCAGTCTATTCTCTTAATAATAACATATATAAGCAAATAGACAGTCTGACATTGCAATTGTCATTTTGTAAAACAAACATAAGTCCAGTTTCCACTACAAAAACCAATCGATAGATATGCAAACTTTCTGTTTTAAGATTCAAATTTTCTAAAATTCTTTTTCGTACAAGTTGGATTAATCTAAAGTTGCATTCTGTAAAAGTTGGATTGTGAGTGTTAATTCTAGCTTAGAGGGTCGTGCTAAAGTTAATTATAATCCTTCTTTAAAGAATTAGTTTAGCTTTTAGATTAACAAAGGCAATGGTGTGGGAAAGTTCGGCTCCCACCTTCATTAGTTTTGAGCATTTCGCGAGTAGCTATATTAGGGATCTCGAATACTCACCTTAATGTTTTGCATATTCTGGGTTCTGCCCCCTGTGATTTCATAGTCGAAATGAGCATGTCATGTTTGCTATTAGTAGCTGCTTATGTCGTGAAGTTAATTGGGAACGGGTCGTTATTTATAGGATAAAGAGGATAACTGCTTTTGGAAGAATTTTTCCTCCTTTACGTCCCTACCAAGATATTTTTCAGATCTCTACACCAAAAACATTCATTGGAAAACGAAGTTGATCGACCAATTAGAATGAAGAGATTCAAAGACTATTGGAAAAAAATCTTCCTTGGGGCTGCCACGTGTTGGGGCCGCAGGCCCTCCAATCAAAAACCTTTAAATTTTTTTTTTCTGAAACTATCTCTGATTTTTAATTAAAATTAAATACCTCCTTATTTGGACACTAATTGACCCGCACCACGTGACGCTGGGGCGTCACGTGGTGCGGGTGCCCTACGGAAGTCTCCCTCCGACTATTGAAGCACGCACGTAAGAGGTCTCTGTCCAAATAATTGATCCTTCTCGATTTATTGGAGCATGAGCTGGCCAGTCAACCCTGGACAGTTGGAACTGTTGGATGAGTTCAGGACTTTCGGATAGGGGTTGCAGTCACTTATGTCTCTATTTTAATTCTGTATGCAACCTTGTGGTTTGTCTGTACTCTTTTGCATGTTATTGGTAAATCTTTTAAGTTAAATAACATATAACAAATTCAAACTTCCACTGTGTTCTTTCGGCTATGATTGCATGGTCACTGAAATCTAAATTTTATATTCTATTTGGAACATGCACCTGCCAATTATGAAAAAACAAGATGCGTTTGTGCTAAATCAATCACTTAAATAATGGCCAACTTTTCCACTAAATTTATGAAAGACAAACATGTCTAAGTTTGTTTGAAAAAAAAAAGTCTAAAGTTTCATACCCGACAATAAAGTCCAAGTCTTTATCTTGCAATTTTTCTTCGCTACGGCAATGGCTGAAGATTACACTATTAATATCCAGTCTTTCCATGTTATAATCTCATATTTTCAAAGCTCTGTGCATAAGAGCTGTATACTCTCTTCCAAACTAATCCATGGAAACCAAAACTCATCAGCAGCTTCACATTTTTTATCCTTCGATCCATTTATGGGCCAAGGCCACACATTACCCCTCATAGATATAGCAAAACTATTTGCTTCACGCGCATAAGCTCACCCGATTAAAAAGTTGTTGCCATTATAAACAGGAGATTCAAAAATAATTAGGCAATATATATAATTGAGAGCTAGATAAGAACATAGAACGAGATGTAATTTATATTCGTAAAGATTTTATTATTTGAAATATTTCACTTTCAACACATAAAAATATTAGAGTTCCATGACCGAATCAATCAAGGAGGAGGATCAAATAAGTTCAAGGAGCTTGGTGCATGAGCTGCCACTCAACCCTTGGATCAGAAGACTTTCGGATATGCATGTTTCGTTAACTATAAATAGATGTCTAGTTTGATTAGTATAAATATCATGACATGTATGGTTCGTCTTTAGTATTACGGGTAATTTAGTAAATTAAATGACATAAAGATGCGACCAAGTTGTAGAGAGTTATGCTAAATACCAAATTGCATATTCCATGTGAAGCATGCAATATGTAATTTGGTATATCTTTGTAATGCAGACATTTGCAAGCTATCTAATCGAAGACAGAACCTGCCGTTTGATCTTCACGTTTATGCTATATAAATTACTGAATAATCTTCACGTTTTCAATAATTTATTGAGCGCAATCTTGTTTCAGTTCGAACCCAACAACAAAGTCTTGCCACCCAAGTCTCTATCTTGCTATTTTCTTTGCTAGGGAAATCACTACTTTACATTATTTATACCCACATACTCAATCCCTCTTAGATCGATCTCTCATTTCCATTTCTAGTTGTTCATCATCATCATTATCAGTGTTTGCTGTGTGCATTACAACTCCTCTTTTGCAATCCCATGGAAACGAAAGCTCATACGCGGCCTCACATTTTCTTTCTTCCATTTATGGGTCCAGGCCACAGTTTACCCCTCTTAGACATTGCCAAAATATTTGCGTCACGTGGTGTAAAATCCTCCATAATAACCACCCCTGTCAGTGCTGCACTTCTCTCCAAACAACACCGAACAAGCAAAAGTTTGGGTTCTGGAATTGAATTTCTTGTCATCAAATTCCCATCGGCTGAAGTAGGGTTGCCATAAGGTATTGAAACTTCGAACTCAGCAACAACCCGAGAAATGAAGGGAAAACTCGTGGAAGCTACCACTATGCTTGAACCAAAGGTTGATCAAATTCTAGACCAACATCGTCCTCATTGCCTTGTTGCAGATGCTGTATTTCATTGGGCTACAGATGTTGCTGCCAAGTTTGGGATTCCGAGGCTCGTCTTTCATGGAGCTGGTTTTTTCCCATTGTGTGCTTCATTAAGTGTGATGTTGTACCAACCTCACATGAATGTTTCATCTAATTCAGAATCTTTTGTTATTCCTAATCTCCCACATGAGATCAAGAGCACAAGAAACCAAGTACCGGCTTTTCTTAATGTGGATTCCAAAACAGAACTCTTCAAGCTGGTCAAAGCATCTATGGAGGTTGACGAAAGGAGCTTTGGGATTCTTGTTAACAGCTTCTACAAACTTGAACCAGAATATGCAGATCACTATAGGAAGGTGTTTGGGAGGAAGTCATGGCATATCGACTAGGTTTCTTTATGCAACAAGGCAGAAGAAGATAAATCAGCGAGGGGAGAGGAAGGCTCTGCTGATGGAGTTCATGAATGCTTTGATTGGCTTAATACTAAGGAACTCAATTCGGTTGTTTATATATGTTTTGGAAGCCTTACCAATTTCAGTGACGCTCAGCTTGTAGAAATTGCCTTGGCTCTTGAGTCTTCTCATCAGCAATTCATTTGGGTTGTCAGGAAAGAAAAGAATGCTAAAGGAGAGTGGTTGCCTAATGAAGAATTTGAGCAAAGGTTAGAAGATAAGGGACTGATAATAAGAGGCTGGGCTCCCCAACTACTAATTCTTGAACATGAAGCAGTTGGGGCCTTTATGACTCATTGTGGGTGGAACTCTATCCTTGAAGGAGTGGCCGCTGGGGTGCCAATGATCACCTGGCCTGTGTCTGCAGAGCAGTTTTACAATGAGAAGTTGGTGATTCAGTTGCTTGAGATTGGGGTTGCTGTTGGGGCTGAAAAATGGGATACATTTGAGGACGATAGTCTGAAGAGCGAAGCCAACGTGAAGATGGAGGCCATAGAGAATGCTGTGATTGAAATCATGGTGGGTGATGAAGCAAAGGAAATGAGAAGCAGAGTTAAAGAGCTTGGAGAGATAGGAAGCAAGGCTGTTGAAGAAGGCAGTTCATCGTTTTCCGATTTAACTGCTCTTATTGAAGAGTTGAGGTTCCTTGGGACCTGATTCTAGCCAAAATGCCAACATTTTGGTCTTTGAGAAGCAAAAGTTGTATCAACCAGAAATTTAAATTGTTGGCATCCTACATGAATCTGTATAGTTCAAATCAATGCAAAAGAGTAAAGACTATGATTTAACGTCTTATAAGTCATAAAATAACAAGGCAATGCAATCATAATCCAACATTGAGGTATAGGCAGCATAAATGTAACGGTGATAATCTTCAACCAAACGACAACAATAATAATGGGGAGAAAATGATGCCAATTGAAGTAAGAATTAGTATCATTTCCCGAAAGCTTTTGTTCAAAAAATTTATTGAAGTAAAGAACCTTAGCAAACATAAATTTTGAATGATGTTAAAAATTGACTGGTTAAACTATTATATCCTATCGAAAACAGCAGGCCAACAACCAACTCTATCAACTAGTTCTTTGAGTCAAGCCAGTCAATCTCACATATCCTTCTTACAGTATAAGAGTAAGCTTTATTGGAATTCCAATGGCTTTTATGCCTACAACCTTAAGTAGCAGAACATAGCTACACACAGCTAATCATGTAAATAGATTATACATAAAGAAACAGAGTCCCTAGATCACTAGATGTAGTTGGGAAACAAGAGAAGTATATTTTCCATAATGACATATTCCAAGTAGACTAGTATGTTTGTTAGCCCATAGCGAGGTTCAAAATGTACAACCAAAGTGCATGCTCCTGATTGTTGTAGCCTTTCCTTCAACAAGAAGTGAGCCGAGACGGCACTAGACAAATCAAGAAATCGTGCAAGATATGAAACAAACTTCGTTGCATGAGAAATTAGCATGGAAACGACATATTTTACTCAATGCACCAGGTGGTGTTACACAAATTGCCAGAGCATATAAATAAACAACAAAATTAACAACCTCTCCATCAGTCACTACGAGTTGAGAAGATCCAAAACCGGAAATCAATAATTCATGTTCTTTCAAATACGTATCAATCACATGTGTTAAGTGGCAAGACCTATACTTATGTTGCTACAAAATTTGGAATTTAAAGATTTGTTTTCCATGGAACAAATTTCCCTGCCTTTATGTATTGCTAACATTTGTTCAAGCTAGACTTCTCAGTGCTAGTGTGTGCTGTTTCTGAACCTCTTCTCAGTACAAGAAATCAAGAAACTGAAATTGAATGGAGCATTGCACCACCTCTGACATATCCCTATGGTTTTTTTTTTTTTCCACTAAAAAAGGTAAACAAACTTACAATTGCTTGGTCTATAAAATTGACACCATTGGTGGTTTAGGTGTTCATATTCTTGATAAAGTTCAAGCTAGTTATAACTTTTAATGATTCATATGTGATATGATAAAGAACTTTTAGTTGCATAATACAAATCATGTCATAACTGGCTCCTACTCATTTAGAATCCAAAGAATTTACCAATATACGGAAATGAAATTTACTTTGATATCTAACAATAGGTCATTCCTCCATTATTATTTTTTTCCATATATTTTTTGTTCATTTTCTATCTTTATTCACTTAAGTAAGTAAATAAAATTGACGTGATTTGTTTGTTCAAATTCTCAATAATGTCTGAGTTTCCTTTTTTGATTATGCTATACACAGCAGTTGAATCTTTTTTTACATCACACAAATATGCCATAACCTGCTCCCACTCAATTTTCAACATACTAATTGATTCGCGTGGGAAATGGAATTCATTTGATAAACTTAACAAAAGATCTCAAAAAAAAAAAATACAAAAATACAAAAAAAAAAAAAATAGTGGAGCATGCACCTGTCCCGACAAATTTTATTGCGATGGGACATTGCCCTTATTGTTGTTGTTTGTTTTTCTTTCTCCTTTTTTTTTTTTCATATATTTCCTTTCATTGAATTTTTAATTGGCTCAAGATAGTAAATAAAAATTTCTGGTCATTTGATAATTTCTATCACGTCAATTTTCATGGTTCTTGTAAATGATTTTATAAATTGGAAAGAAATGAATAGGTACACCAAGTTCTTAAGGCGAGAATATAAAGTTGAGGCAAGAACAAAGCAGACAAAATTTACAACCTAGAGAAGGATTTTTATAAGATTGAAATTTTACAATTTTTTTCACTCAAAAATTCTCTCAGACTTCCACTAGTGTTGGTCTTGCAATTCATTCTCTATTTTATGTTCATTTGTAGGAACCGGCTTTTGCTTGTAGGGTGTAGCAAACTGGAGAGTTTAGTTGCAACTATTATCAGTCCAATTAAGAGTTGCTCAGTGTTAGTAATGAACTAATGACAGGGAAAATTATCTTCAGGTTGCTTTTGCCACATAAAATTTGCAGAATGAATCCATTGGGGATTCACCAAAAACTTTCCTTCTTTAACTGCCCAACACGATTTCTGTGTTCGAGCATTTGCTGCAACTACATGCGTGACTGATGGATCGACTTGTGTTGAACAAGTAGCGCCCAGCTGCTCCGCCATCTTCCACAAAGGATGAGTATTAGCTTCGACATTTGAGGGGAATACATGGCTGAAAACAATTTTACAGCCTTTCAAGACTTCCTTCTTCAGGATTTTCAAGACAAGCCTCACATCTCTGTCCATAAGATCCCACCCCTGTATCTCAACTTCATTAAAGAATATGGTGTGAATATATCCAAGAAGTTGAAGTACATTTGCAAGATAAGCTCCTCCATAACGATCACATTCATCAGTCTTCAACTCAGAATAAGGCTTACCCTTACTGAGGCCAGACTTTTGATAACTAGATCTAAAGAAATGATACCTAGGCATCACTATTACATTGTCCCTGTTGTCATTTGTCCATACATTTTTCCTATCATCAAGGATCACAACAGCAGAATCTCGGGCAAGCAGGACATCTAGACTCTTTCTATTTGTTTCTGGGCTATCATCACGCGACATGACTCTACCACCAAAGATAAGATTTCCTGGATCAAGCAGCTTGGCCATTTCTAGCGCATAATCTCGATTACCCATTGTGTATATGGACAGCTCAAACATTTGACTGGCTTGCACTAAAAACGTCCTAATATAAGGCCTCAACTTGGTCATCAATTGCCTACTGGGAGTGTCAACAACGTGAACATACTGCAGAGAATGATCAGACTGGGTTTGGGTCTTCAGATATTCTTCTTCGGGTGACATCTCATCAAGGAAAGTGGTATTCAGCAGGGTGTGGTCTAGATCAAGAACCAGATGAAGTTTCTTATGGTTCAACAATAGATTCCTAGTGTTTTCGTTGCGTAATCGATCAATCTCATCATCCCCAAGCGCTAACCCTTTGGGTATATACCCATATCTCACTTTAGAAAACCTGGGTTTTTCATCAAAAGCAAATCCAGCCTCTTCTGAAATACCCACATCAGTCTCTACCTTAAGCCTCTTTGCCCTCTGATCTATCAACCCTAGGTCACTGTAATCAGAATCTAACCCTCGTCCCCTCTTAAGATACCCAACAAGGTTATCAATATTATGCAAAATCGGAGACACAGTAGCCACACTCATCATGATATTCAAGAAAAATTGAATTTATTTACGGCAAATTCTTCAGAATTGAATCAAGAACAATCGATAAAGAATAGTGACAAATGGAAATTAGGGTTTCAATATTACACAAGAGAGCAGAGAAAACTGAATCAAATACATACACAGTGAATGTGAAAGAAAACAAGGAAAGAAGAAGCCTTGTGCCGTCGTCGTCGTAGTCTCTGATTGATCTTCTTCGTTCGGTTCTGCGCGGCTTGAGATCGTCGTCAATTGTATTCCGATGATGAGAATACGGCGAATTGAAAGAGCACAGCGAACCAAGGACGATGGGATTAGGGCTCCGCCGCCGGAAAAAATTGGGGGTTTTCTGGTAGAAAAGAAATTAGAAATGCAGAGAAGAGTGAGGACAGAAGGAAAGAGGAGGTTATATAACCGAGGCGAGTGCCGAGTGTATGGGACTAGGAAACGCGTAAACAGAGTGAAATATTTCCTGCCGACCCCATTTCTTTTTATTATTTGCAATGGGAACTACTTACAATTGGTATTTACATTTTTAATGCCAATTTTGTATAAAATTCAATTTACTTAGACCTCTAATTTTTTTGTTGCTTGTTTGTTTGTTTTTTTTTTTTGTTTATAACAATATTTCAATTTCTTTAGTTTGGAAGGCTCTATGTCCTCCCCCCCTTCTCCTAATTGTTACTTTTAATGAGCGTTTAGTAAATCATTCTCACGGTGGGATTAGAAACGCATTTAGTGAAGTCGCGTAAACAGAGTGGCATCAAGAGTGACATATTTTCTTAACGACTCCATTTATTTTTGTTATTTGCAATTGGAACTCCTTAGAATTGGTATTTACATTTTAAGGCTATTTTTGTATAAAATTCAATTTACTTGCTAAGAGTCTAAGACCTCTATTTTTTATTTTTTTATTTATTTAAATTTTTTTTTTATGACAACGTTCCAATTTCTTTAGTTTAGAAAGGGTTGTACGTCCCCCTCTCCTTAACCGTAACTTATAATAAAATGAGAGATTAGAAATGGTTTTATCCAATAATGTGGTTTGTGTTCAAGTAAATCTCTATTTTGTGTCTGGCCCAAACTCTAGGTTACTTGACCTAGTGATAATAGGGTTTAATTAGATAATCTCAGAGAATCTTACAGATTCTTATTCAATGTATGATTACATTTTCTTGTACAATTCAGATTCTATCCCTTGTAATCATCTATATAAAGAGGCCCATATTATCAATGAGAATACACAGTAATTTTATCTCAATTCCCGTTTCTCTAAAACACGTTATCAACACGAAGCCCTAACCCTGAAACCCTAATTTCGTAGCCCTCAAATCCCAGCATCCACCGCCTCACATATCGAAGCCTCAGCCTCAAGTTGCCCAGAACCGGCGGCAGAACCGGCAGAACCGGCCGGAATTCACTTGAACCAGCCATAGGAAAATTCAGACTGACCCCTGCCTTGTGCCTGCCCTGAGCCTACCTTGTGCCTGCCCCCTGCATATTTGCAGAGAAGTTGCCGAGCCCTGCCGAGAACCCTGCACAACACCTGCAGACATCTGTCGAGTAGCTGTCGAGACCTGCCGATAGCCCTGCACACATCTGCAGAGACCTATGCACCCCTGTTCCTGCCCCTGTCGACATCTGTTGAGAACCCTACGAAGCCCCTGCTGACACCTGCCGAGCACTTGCCGAGACCCCTGCGCAGCCCTGGCGAGCACCTGCCGCCTGCCAGCCCCGCACAGCCCCTGTGCAGCTCCTGCACAGCCTAGCCTCGCTCCGGCCACCAGATTTCGGCCACTCCTCCGGCGACCGTTTTATGGCCATCTTCAGCAACCTTTTTTTGGGTCAAGATTTCCGGCAACTTTTCAAGGTAAATTTTTCTAAAAGTTCCCGTTTTTGAAGTTTTTTTAATTCTTTTCTCTTCTTTTTCTCGGGGACTTGCAAGCTCCCTTCTTCTACCCCCCTTTCTTCTTCATAGGGGAGACCAATAGCCGAACTGTGGGGGTTCGTGCTTACTCCAAGCTTGGAGCTTGTAGAGTCATACAAACTTAGAGTTTGTTGAGAAGAAAACGATCGACCACATATATTGTTGTTTCGATCTAATCCAAACCCCTCTTGGAATCAGATTTCTTGGAAGCGACTACGCTCAGAAATCCCTATTTTCTTGGAAGTGACTATGCTCAGAAATTTTATTGTTTTCGTGGTAACCTTTTTCGCTCAGAAACTAACCCTAATTTTTCGTTGTTTTTCAAGATGAGTAACCTGAACAAGTTGAACTTTGTTCCACTGGAGACAACAGGCGCAGGATACCGTAGGTGGGTCCACGATGTGCGCCAACACCTTAAGGCTGATGAACTTCTGGAAACCATCTAAGAGCCAAGTCAGAACATACTCACTATTGAGCAAGCTGCCGCTTTTGAAGTGAATCAAGCTAAAGCCATAATTCTCATGACAAGCCACATGAATGACGCGCTCCAGAGTGAATACCTTAATAAAGAGGACCCTAGAAAACTATGGGTGGAACTTGAGAAACGATTTGGCAACGTTCGTGACTCCCTGCTTCCTGATTTAGAAGTGAGATGGCATAGCCTCCGCTTCTGTGATTTTAAGTTTGTACTTGACTACAACTCGGAATCCCTTCGTATTAAGTCTTTGATGGAGTTCTGTGGAAAGAACATCATTGATACGATGTTGATTAAGAAGACTCTCTCTACCTTCCCCATCTCTGCACTGATGATTTTTAATAATTATCGGATTGATGTGAATGCAGGATGAATCACAAGGTTTTATGAGCTTATTGGTGCCATGAATGTAGCTGAGAAGCATGACAATATCCTTGTGAAAAACTATAACTCTAGACCTATGGGAACCAAGTCTATTCTGGAGTCTAAAGTCGCGCCCCCAAGGGAGCACGCAACGAGCGAAACCCTAGGAATAGGGACAATTTTGTATGTTCTGGTCCATATACTCACCCTAAAGAGGAAGGAAACCGCCAAGAAAGGCGTGCATGGAACCGTGGTGGTCAACGTGTGAAGAGAGAGAGAGAGAGGCGGAGCCTCTGGCCATGGTGATGACGCCACCAAGAGTAATGGTCATCCAAAATGCGCCCCAAAGGCGCCTCGATAAAGGGAGCCTGAGCACCATGATGTTTGTCTTTGATGTGGATCAACCGGACATTGGGCCAAAACATATAGAGTATCCCAGAATGTTACAGACACATACAAGGCGTATCGTGAAGCAAGGGAGGCGCACTACATGTAGCAGGAAGATCAAGAGGACGATCTCGCTCTTAGGGTGGATGACTTCAAGGGCCAAGAAACTGGCGATTTTGATTAAGTCCTTATATTTTCCAAGAGATGTAGGCAATTGCCATATTATTTTTGTAGTAGATGCCAATGGTTTAGTCTTTCTTCAAAGTAGGCGTACTCAATATAAATGTGATGTCTAGGAAGGTTTTGAGATTAGTGGTACTTAAGTAAGCCTCGCTCCACCGACATCTCTCTACTCACTTCGTCACATTTGCGTTCGAATTACTGAAAGAAGTTAGACGAATGCCATTTCTTTGCATTAGCTAGTTTATTGGATTAGATTTTCTTTGGCTAAAGAAACAATGATGTAATTTCGTTTGACTTATTAATAAAAGTTGATTTCTTTTCTCTATGACTCCTTTTTAATTACGAGCTTTTCTTTTAGGAATGGATTCTGGAGAACCACAATGTCTTGCGGATAGTGCGACTACGCACACCATTCTACGCCATAGGCAATTATTCTTAGAGATGTTGCCTACATACTCCTCTGTGACTACGATGGCTGGGCCACCAGGTTTAGTTCAAGGACATGGAATTGCCCAATTCCTATTGCCAAATGGCACCTTGATTAAAGTTGCAGAAGCTCTCTACTCTCCAAAGGCAAATCGAACCTTATTGAGCTTTAAAGATATAAGAGCCAACGGATTCCATGCGGAAATGCATACTGAGAACGGAAAAGAGTTCATTTGCATTACCTCTAATGATTGCGGACGGAAGCACATCTTAGAGAAACTTATGTGTCAATCTAGTTCGTCACTACAATTCAACCAATTGAATCCAATAATTTAATAAGAGAAGATCTCTTGGATTCAGACACATACTAGCTTTAACATGACCGACTAGGACATCCTGGTCATGATATGTTGATCCGTATACTAAAGACTTCACACGGACATCCATTCTTTAGAGTGGGATAAAGCAAGAATAAAAAATTGATTCCCGGACTTAGTGTGATCGCTGCTGCAGCCACATCTGGCGCTGCCGCAGTCTTATGCTACCGTAGGGCTGCAAACGTCCCTTGTGACGCCTCCATAAATGGCGCCAACCATGGCCATGACACCATGGATGTTCCTCCCTATGGCCATGTCGCCATTGATGCCACTTTCCATGGCCCCAACGCCATGATGGGTGATGTAGTCACACATTTTGCTTCTAATAGCGCTACAGACGCTCAGGCCCAACCAAAATTCTCATTGGTTGCTTCTAAGGCCCCTCGCTCATTTTTCAAAGCCTGTTCCTTAAGGAAATTAGGACCGAGACCGTCCTACGCAAAGGATCCCAAAATACTCATTATGTTCTTACAGAGAATCCAAGGGGATATATGTGGACCAATTCAACCATCATGCAGACCTTTTAAATAGTTTATGGTATTGGTTGATGCATCGACACGCTGGTCACATGTCGCACTGTTGTCCACTCGAAATACTGCTTATGCTAAACTCCTCGCCTAGATTATCCGTCTACGGGCTCACTACCTTGACCATCCAATTAAGTCAATTCGACTTGATAATATTGGGGAGTTTACATCGAAAACATTCGATGACTATTGCATGTCACTGGGGATTGATGTAGAGCATCCAGTTCCTCATATTCATACCCAAAATGGTCTTGTGGAAGCCGCTATTAAATGATTACAGATGATAGCACGGACATTGGTGATGCACACCAATCTCCCTATTTCTGCTTGGGGATATGCAATATTGCATGCAGTGACGCTAATTGGTCTACGACCCACTGCAACCCAATCTTATTTTGCGTTATAGCTAGTGACTGGATACAAGCCTGATATCTCGCACTCACGCATTTTTAGGTGTGCTACTTTTGTGCCTATTACGCCTCCACAACGTACTAAGATGGGTCCACAACGACGAATAGGTGTCTATGTTGGATATTAATCTCCAACCATCGTCCGCTATCTTGAACCCTTGACAAGCGATCTCTTTACTGCTAGATTTGTGGATTGTCACTTTGATTAGACAGTTTTCCCATCGTTAGGGGGAGATAAGAACACTGATGTTCAACAAGAACGATAGGAATTGTCGTGATTTTTCCCCACTATGTCTCATCTCGATCCCTGTACCGCACAGTCTGAACTTGAAGTGCGACGAATTATCGAGCTCCAGAACGTAGCAGACACTTTGCCTGATGCGTTTTCTGACGAGATCACACATACCTGCTGCAAACATGCCTGCAAGGATTGACGTCCCAAATACTGGACGTAGCGCCTCTCCTGAGGTACCAGGAGATGGCGTCACTGTCCATATTGGCAGTGATGTGGCGTCTACGGCCTCAAGTCCCTCAAGGAAGTGTGGTAGACCGATTGGTTCGAAGGATACTCGCCCTAGGAAGAGAGCGAATGAGGCACAAACAAATCCTTTGATCATCGATACTCAAAATCCATCCCATAAGAATGTTCCGGATTATGGTTATGTCCAAGAGACATCATTGGGGGACGCCTCAGTGTCAGAACCTATCCTTGAGAACGTAGAGATCTCTGTAAATTACACTAATGTACATGAGACATGGGAAAGAAGCTCCATCATCATTGATGATATATTCACGTATTCTGTAGCGCATGAGATTATTGAGGTCAATGACATCGAAACACGCTCTGTTGATGAATGTCAACGTAGAGCTGATTGGCCAAAATGGAAAGATGCGATCCAGGCAGAACTTGATTCTCTAGTGACAAGAAAGGTATTTGGAAAGGTTGTGCCAATACCACCCAACACCAAACCAGTTGGTCATAAATGGGTATTCGTTAGAAAAAGTAATGTGAGAAATGAGATTGTAAGGTACAAAGCTCGCCTTGTGGTGCAAGGCTTTTCACAACGTCATTACGTTCCGCTACCTTGTCAGTTTGGTAGTTTATGAAAAACTGAACATGCAGCTTATGGATGTGGGTACTGCGTATCTATATGGGGATCTAGATACTGAGATATACATGAAGGTTCTAGATGGACTTCAGTTACCCAAATCAAGTGGCTCTAAACCACGGAGCGCATTTGCTATAAGGTTGAAAAGCTCACTATATGGATTAAAACAATCCGGACGGATGTGGTACAACCGTCTAAGTTACTACTTGATTGGTAAGGGGTATCTCAATAATGAACTATGCCCGTGTGTGTTCATAAAAAGGACAAGTTATGGATTTGTGATAGTAGCGGTTTATGTCGATGACATAAACATAATTGGCACCCTTAAAGAGTTAAGGGAAACCGTTGAATATTTGAAATCTTAGTTTGAGATGAAAGATCTTGGGAAAACACAGTTTTGCCTCGGTTTGGAACTTAAGCACTGTGAAGATGGTATCTTGATTCATCAATCAGCTTATACCCAAAAGCTGCTTAGGCGTTTCAATACTGACAAAATTAAGCCTTCAAGCACCCCAATGGTCGTCTGTAGTCTTAATCCAAAGAAGGATTTATTTCATCCAAAAGAAGATGATGAAGAAGTGCTAGAGGTAGAAGTGCCCTACCTAAGTGCAATAGGCGCATTATTGTACTTAGCACAATGCACAAGACCGGACATCTCATTCGCTATGAACTTGTTAGCTAGATATAGCTCTGAGCCAACACGACACCATTGGACTGGTGTTAAAGATATCTTTCGATACCTAAGTGGTACGATTGATATGGGCTTGTTCTATCCCTACAGAGAGATGATGGATTCAGAACCATCAAATGTCAGGGACGCCATACACAGTGGTTCACGTCCCCTATCCCCATCCCAAAACGATATAAGTGTTTTGGAAGGTTTTACTAATACTAGGTACCTCGCTGACTCACACAAAGGTCGTTCCCAAACTGGTTATGTATTCGCCATGGGAAAGACCGCGATATCTTGGAGGTCTTCAAAGCAGACCTTAGTCTCTACCACTTCGAATCATGCAGAGAATATTGCTCTTCACGAAGCTATTCGTGAATGTATATGGCTTCGATCCACGCATGTTCGAAGTAATTGTGGTCTGAAGTCTACCACAGATGAGGCAACGAGCATTTATGAGGATAATGCTGCTTGCATTGAACAAATGAAGCAAGGCTACATCAAAGGCGACAACACCAAGCACATATCGCCTAAATTCTTCTACAATTAGCAATAACAGAAGCTCCTCAAGATCAAAGTGAACCAGGTTCGATCTGAGGATAATGTGGCAGATTTGTTCACTAAGTCATTGCCTAAATCCACGTTCGAGAAACATGTGGCAAACATTGGCTTGCGGAAGTTATCTGAACTCCCATGATCATAGTCATCAAGGGGAGGCGTAGACATCAGGGGAGATGTCTACATGTTCATCTCAAAACGTGAATGGTGTGTTGTACTCTTTTTCTCATTCGACCGAGGTTATTTTTGTCCCACAAGGTTTTTGTTACTTGGCAAGGTTTTTGACAAGACAACGAGAGGAGCACCACGTTTGGGTGACACAAGGGGGAGTGTTCAAGTAAATCTCTATTTTGTGTTTGGCCCAAACTCTAGGTTTCTTGACCTAGTGATTATAGGGTTTAATTAGATAATCTTAGAGAATCTTAGAGATTCCTATTCAATGTATAATTACCTTTTTCCTGTACAATTTAGATTCTATGCGTTGTAATCCTCTATATAAAGAGGCCCCTATTATCAATGAGAATACACAGCGATTTTCTCTCAATTCCCATTCTCTAAAATAGTTTGTATGTTTTTCTAACTCAATTACAAGCTCACACTAAATGACTGGTAGATGTTCAGTACTATTTAATTTAGTGATATAAGTCTCCCTTTTATAAGTGGAAGGTCGTGAGTTCAACTCACAATATACTAGTTGTTATATGTACTTACATAGGCATTCACAAGCATAATTAGCTATAATGAACCACGCTCATGCTACCGCTAGCGGTACCAACTCCCGCCAAATGAGTGACCTACGGGAACACAGCCAACCAGGCTACCACCTGAGCCCCGATTTGCCCCAGATCACCGCTGACGCGCCGCCATGCGCCGCACCAAGACAGCATCAGAAGCTCCAAGAGCTGGGGACTGAAGCATATCAGTCCCACATCTCAAACATGAAGAAGATCAGCTCCTTCTTCACCTATAAAAGGTTCTCTCCTCTCTCCTCATTAATTACGCATTTAATACTTACCTACTGTTACTTTGTCAACATAAATACATTAACTAACTTAGGCATCAGAGAAGAAAAGACCGCCCAACGCGGTCTCCCTCTGACGCCCTCTGTATTTTACTTGACAGTTAGCGGGGACTATGAATATCATTGAAGGCGGTCCGCCCATCGGACCAGCATTAGTAAAGGTTTAGCTACCGCTGAACTTTAAACATTAACATTGACGCCGTCTGTGAGAACCCTTGAACAAAGGCCAGCCCACCACATCCACTATGACTAACGGTAGCGGGGGAAATGCTGAGGAGCAAGTGGATCAGTCCGCCAATCCCCACCCCACCAACCCCACGATCAACGTCAATCCAGCAGTTAACCGTGCACTATTCAACACGCCGATCAACCCTAGCAGATCCCAACTCAAACTACAGCGGAGGCTCAGCCTAGCTGCAGCTGTCCTCCTGTGCAGGACCTCGCTGCTATGTATGAGCTGGCACTAGCGGACCTTCACAAGGCAAATCGAGAGCGCGAACTGGAGCGAAGAGAAAAGGCTGAGGCACAAAAGCAGGTGGCCATACTGATGTCAAGATTTGACAAGCTAAAGAAGGCGCTGGAAGCAAACGCCAACCCAGCGCAAAGCTAGCTATCGGGGAGCACCAGGAGTAATCAGCCCAACAGAGGCGGACTGGTACCTGGACCAATCATACAGATGCAGGTACCGTTGAACCTACCAGAGCTACGAGGAATAGACCATCGCCAGAACCCCGACTATTGTTGGAGCAGGAGGCGGAGTCACAGCCACACACCAGCCACTCAACAATCAGGGCCAGAACCGAGGGTAATATACCTGTCCCGAGGCGAGAGCTGGTTCAGCGGAACATCCTGGCAGGACCCGATGGAGACACAACCGCCCTAATACTAGAGTGGATGCAACAATTAGAGCAAAGGCTAATCCGGGCCGAGGCAGGTGCCAATACCAAATCCACTCTTTGCGTCCAGACCGGGACCACTCACCGCCAGGATCCTGCATGCCATCCGCTCGGCGCAGGCAAAAACACCAAAGATGTCACATTACAATGGCATGACTGACCCCTTTGTCCATATGGACACCTTCAAAAAAGTCACCAATAACAAGGGCTTCGATGACGCTACTCTCTGCCACTTGTTCAGCGAAACGTTGGATACTGAGGCAATGAGTTGGTTTTTTGAGAGTCCGCCAGGGTCCATCGACTCGTTCAATGCACTATCAAATGCCTTCCTCTCTAGGTTTATCCTATTGGCTGCCGGACACCACAATACATCTCAGCTATTCAACCTCAAGCAGGGGGCGGAGGAGACATTAAAGGCGTTTGTCACCAGGTGGCGAGCGGCAGCGTCCCAGTGTCGCGATCTTGATAAAATAATAGCTCTCGCAGCTTTCAAGCAGGGACTCCTCAAAGGACCATTTCTCTATCACCTCAATTACAACCATCCAAATGCCGCTTACGACCATGTCATGAGCGAGGTTGTCATCCATGCACAGGAAAAATTCATTACTTACGGAGAAACCCCCCCCCCCACCACCACAAACACCTGTAAAGTCCACCCAACCCTCCTCCAGCCATCAGGATACTACTAGCAAAGCCTCCGCCACTCCTCCAACTGATAAAAAGAGAGAGTGGCAGCAGGGCAACTACCAGAGCATGCGGCAAAAAGACCAACAATACAATAGGGGCAACCGCTAATCTCATGGGGATAACTGTAAGAAGGAGGAGTCATCCCAGCGGTACGCAGTGTTTATAGTCCTCACAGCCTCGTATGAAGAAATATACGACTAGTGCAAGGACCAGATACCGCCACCACCCCCAAGGAAATACCCGAGGGTGGGAAAACCCAGAAACACTGGCAAGTGGTGCAAATATCACGAAGACAGTGGCCACAACACTAACAATTGCAACGCCCTTAAAACAACCATTGAAACCTTGTACCGAGACGGTAAAATGGACCAATTCAAGATACACCAACCACCACCTGTGATCGCTAACATTGAGCCCTTGGGTCGCATCAACACCATCGACGGTGGTGCTCCTATCACCAACATGTCTCACAGGGCAAAAAAGAGCTATGTGCGTGCCAACCACCCCAAAGAGTTGTGCAATATCCGTTATAAGAGGTCCACTAAACTCTCAAAATCAGGTTGGGAGCCCATTACCTTCTTAGAGGAGGAGGAGCGCAGAGTACATATGCCTCACGACGATCCATTCTTGATTGACACTATACTTGATAAATGGTTAGTGGGAAGGATCCTTGTCGACAGTGGGTCCGCTGAAAATGTCATCTTCAACAGGTGCTACGACAAACTCCGGCGGAACATAAAACTACTACAGGATCATGAGCCATTGCTTAGCTTCTCCGGTGATGTCACACAACCATTGGGTTCTGACTATATGCGACTGGTCATCAGCGCCAGTCCACGAACGACGGAGATCCATATGGAGTTCATCATTGTGGACTGTTTCAGTTCATAAAATGCCATCATTGGTCGACCGGCACTTAACAAACTCAAGTGCATTATCGCCGGGTACATGGTCCTCATGAAGTTCCCCACTCCTAACGGAACAGGCTGTGTGAGGGGAAGCCAACAACTGGCATGAGAGTGCTATTCCACAACCGTGGCACGATCAACGCACCACGATGAAATCCTAATAGTGGGAAATCATGCAGCGGCACCAGATATCTTCGAAGACCCCAGAGATGACGAGAAGAACTATGTCAAAAAGGAGCCTGTCAACCCGAAGACATCCTTAAGGGTTATCAGCATCTCTGACAAGCACCCTGAGCGGACAGTCCGCATCGGCGCTCAGCTAGACCTAGAGGTAGCGGTTGAACACACCCAGTTTCTACTTGATAACGCCGCCGTCTTTGCATGGTCCTACGCTGACATGCCAGGCATCTCCCCCGAGATCATCACTCACAAATTAAGTATCAAACCATCCGCCTACCCTACCAAGCAGCGGCGAAGGGCCTTTGATGAGGAGAGATACCGTGCTATAGGAGAGGAGGTTGCCAAGCTCCAGGGCATTGGATTCATCCGCCAGGTAAATTACCCTCAGTGGATTTCCAACTTGGTCATGGTAAAAAAACCCAGCGGAAAGTGGCGAATGTGTGTCGACTTCAAAGGCCTCAACAAGGCATGCCCCAAGGACAGTTTCCCACTACCCCGCATAGACCAACTGGTCGATGCAACTGCTGGGCACGAGCTACTCAGCATGATGGATGCCTTTTCCGGCTACAATCAGATCATGATGCACCCTGGTGACCAAGAGTGCACCTCCTACACCACTAACAAAGGCCTATACTGGTACAATGTCATGTCGTTCGGTTTGAAGAATGCCGGGGCAACTTACCAGCGGCTGATGAATGCTATGTTTACTGAACATCTGGGCAAAATCATCGAGGTCTACGTGGACAATATGTTGGTAAAAAGCATAAAAGCCAGTGGACACGTAGCAAACCTCATAATCATATTCGCCATTCTCTTGGCCTACGGTATGCGCCTCAACCCAGAAAAATGCTTCTTCGGCATCACCGCCAGCAAATTTCTAGGTTACATAGTCAGTGAGCGGGGCATAAAGGCCAACCCTGACAAGGTACAAGCCATCCTCAACATGAAGGCTCCAGAATGGAAGAAACACGTTCAGAGTCTCCAGGGCAAACTAACCGCCCTCTATCGGTTTATCTCCAGACTCACTGACAGATGTCTCCCATTTTTCAAAATCCTGAAGACAACCCACAAGAAGGTCATCGACTGGAACCCGGACTGTGAGGCAACGTTCCAAAGCTTAAAGGAGTACTTGGCGGCAGTGCCACTCCTCTCTATTCCTGTACAGGGGGAGACACTATACATATACCTAGCGGTATCACAGACAGCGGTAAGCTGCGCCATTGTCCGGAGGGAAGGCCAGGATGAGCTCCCCGTATTCTACTCTGGCATAGGCATGAACGGGGCCGAAATAAGATATCCACCCCTGGAACAGCTTGTTTTTTGTACTCATCATCGCCGCTAGGTGCCTCCACCAGTATTTTCAGGCCCACACAATTCATGTCTAAACGAATCAACCGCTGAGGCAAGTAATGCAGAACCCTGAGCACTCGAGGCACCTCAGCAAGTGGGCCATCGAGCTCATCTAGTTCGACATTGACTACAAACCAAGAACCTCCATGAAGGGCCAGGCGGTGGCGCACTTCATTGCTGAATTCACTAAGCGTCAGGATGAACCTAACATAGAGGCAGAGCCCAGCACAGCAATGATAACCACCGAGGAACCAGTCCCCCAGCAATCAGACTAGAACCTACACATGGACGGCTTCGCTTGTGCCAAGGCCAGCAGCGCCAGAGTCATCTTGACAGGGCCAGGGGGATTGAACGTGGAATACGCGTTAAAATTCAACTTCAAGGCCTTAAACAACATGGCAGAGTACGAAGCGCTCATTGCTGGCCTACTCCTCGCCATCGACTCGGGGGCTGACAGCGTCAACATATTCAGCGACTCCCAGTTAGTCGTCAACCAGGTCAATGACAGTTTTGGCGGCATACTTGGGGTACGTAAAAACGCTCCTAAAAAAATTCAAATTTCACACCATCACACAGATCCCCAGGGAAAGGAACGCCAAAGCTGATTCACTAGCAAGACTAGTAACCTCTCAACCACACCAAAGTCCAGCGGACACAAGGGTGGAGTGTCTTGACAGACCTAGCATTACAAAAACCCTAGCAGAGATCTTCAACATTGAGGTCAATCCCAGTTGAATGAATGAGATCATGGAATACAAGTGCAATGGAACGTTGCCAGAGGACAAGGTCGAAGCACGACGACTCAAACAGAGAGCAACCCGCTACAACATCCATAATGGCAAGCTTTACTGCCAGGGATTCACCCACCCCAACCTCCGATGTCTAACCCCAGAGGAGGGGAAGGTTGTTCTGACAATGATACACGGCGGAGAATGTGGCAACCACTTGGGCGCCAGGTCCTTGGCCAATCGCACAATGAGACAAGGCTACTTTTGGCCCACGCTCGGCGATGATGCCAAGAGGATATCCAGATCTTGCCACAAATGTCAACAATATGCTGATCTCCCACATGCCCCGGCGGAACCATTGTCGATCATCATTGGCCCATGGATTCACTCCACGTGGTATTTGGACTTCATGGGCCAATTTCAAACCGCCAAGGGCCAGTTCAAATACATCATTGTTGCAATCGACTATAATAGCAAGTGGATAGAGGCGGAGCCACTGACGGCAATCACCACCGCCAAGGTAACTCACTTCCTCTAGAAGAACATCTATTGCCGCTATGGTGTCCCCCACACAATCATCACAGACAACGACACACAGTTCAACAATAAGGAACTCATTTCTTTCACCGCTAACCTGGGCACCAAGATGAGTTTTGCATCTGTCGCTCACCCCTAAACCAACGGCCAGGTCGAAGCAGCAAACAAGATAATCAAGAAGCTGCTTAAAAAGAAGCTCGACAATGCCAAGGGTTTGTGGGCGGAGAAGCTTCCGGAAGTACTGTGGGCCATCAGAACTACCCCAACTTCCGTTACTGGTGAAACACCATTTTGCATGATGTTCGGAACTGAGGCCGTTCTACCCATTGAGGTAACTAAACCTACCGCTAGGGTCAAGGGCTACTGCCCCGAGACCAACGGCGAGGGCGTCAACCTCGACAGAGACCTCCTAGAGGAAAAACGACACAAGGCCCATTTGCACAATTTGTAAAACAAGCAGCGGGTATCGCGTCTCTACAACGCCAGGGTCAAGGCCTGGAACCTCCAACTTGGGGATTAGGTACTGAAAGAAGTCATTCCACCGCCAACAGCACTCCGCCCAACTTGGGAGGGTCCATACAAAATTGTGGAAGTCGCTAGCCCCGGCACCTTCTACCTGATAGACAAGGATGACATCACAACGACCCACCCTTGGAATACCGAACACCTTCGATATTACTACAAGTAGTCATACCGCTACCCTAGAGCATCTTGGCTTAGCTAAATTTTTGACTCAATATTTAGCTAATGGAAGCTACCCAACGGGTACAACCCCGCTTTTTGTAAACGCTGATATATCAGTTATCAATGAAATGAGGAATTATTCAAACCATTGTCGCCAAGTCCAAGCACAAGAATCAACTGGCAACGCCAACAATATTCGGCGGACTAAGTCCGCTACATCGTGCACTTAGAACAATTTTAATCCCTTTAATGTTTCATTGAGTCACAAAACAGCAGTCAAAACTCTGGCGGTTCAAAAAAAAAAATGCAAACAATGCAATCAGCAAACGCACCCACACTTGGAAAAATTTCAGAAATAAAATACCAACTTTATATTGGGGGTTGGGACTCCCGCCCAAGAATATCGTTGAGTTACAATAGGCCTTAGCGGCGCAAAAAAAAAAGGACATCAGCAGCACTACTTCCAGGTTGGGGTCATCTTCATGGCTGAGGAGCATCAGCAAGTCTCGCCCTCCAGCAGCGGTTGTTGCAAGGACTGACGACTTGTCTGATCGGACCCGCGAGCGGTAAGGCTCAGCGTTATAATGGTACCGTCCTCTCAGGTGTGGGCAGCAAGAGAGCCAGCACGGGAGACCTCTGACTGAGTAGGCGGTGGGGTTCGCTGAGAATTGTCCACCGAACGCATACCGCTCTCGCCGCTACCTGAGCGGGCACCCTTAGCCGCAGCGGGAACCACATCCCTCGCGGGCGGTGCATTTTGACCTGCTGGCCCAGCGGGCCGGGATGCCTTGACCCAATTGATAGCGTCATTCTGATTCAACAGTTCCACATTGGCCATGGCACCGGCCTTCGCCGCCTCGGTCATGGCCTTCTTGTATTCTGCCGACTGTTTAAACGTTTCCATAGCGGCGGCCGCTGCACGTTCCCCCTCAGCACCCAGGTGAGCAACCTCGCTCTCCAGCTTCTTCACCTCAACGGACCTGGCGGCAGTTTCCCGCTGAAGGATCTCAACTTTCTTATCCTTTGCCGCCACGCTATCCCTCAACAAGGCTATATCTTGCTCTAGCTTGGAGACGAGGTCCTTCCGCTCTAGGTCCCGCTCAACGGTGACGACCAATTTGCCACTGGCATCCGCTGCATCACAGTCTACTTTGGCCAGGCGTCGCTCCACATCCGCCAGTCTGTCCTTGGTCTCCCCCAGCTCCCCCTGGAGGCCCTTGATCTCCTCCCTGAGCTCCCGCTCAACCCTGGGTTGTGCCGACTCCGCCAGGAACAATTCGTGCAGCCCAACCGAGAGATGTCCAAAGGCCGAGCTGAAGGACGATTGTTTAACTGCGGTTGAGCGCACAATCCCCTCCAAGCTTCCAAACCCGAGCCGCTCGCATAGGTGGAAGATAAACTCCCGCTCAGGCTCTGTCAAAAATTCAGCATATGCGGAAAACGTGTCAAGGTCGCTCGTCCGCACCTCAGGCCCAACGGTCACTGTCGCCTTCGAGGGGGCCTGCCTTGCCGTCTTCTGCTGCTGGACCCCAATGGTCTCCACGTCATCCTCGTCGACAGGATCGTTTTGTCGCCGCTTCCCTAGGTGTACCACCCGAGTCACACCAGCGGCGACGGGGAGCGCTCCCGTCTGCGGCTCCAGCTCCGCAATGGTCACTGGCCCCTTTGCGGCAGCCTACCTCTCCTTCAACCCACGCCTAATGGCGGGCACCCTCTCTTTCTGCTGCACTGGCGCAGTAGGGACATTGCCTCTGCCAGTTCCCGCCTGCACCACGGGTGAGCCGTCAGGGCCGAGATGTGAATGATGCGGCATCGGCAGCACCACAGGAACCTCAGATGGGCTCAGCGCCAGTGTTTGAGGGTCGACGGTGGTCTTTTGGGCCTCTAGTCCAGAGGCGTACATGTTCTCCAGGAAGTTGTTGATCTCGGCACGGTCCAAAGCCTTATCGAACGCCTCGCGGTTCGTTTTGTTACCTGGCGGAGAGTCTGTCCAAAAACAACGGGTTAGCTTGACGGCAATCGAACAAAGGCACACATCAACAGAAGGTACTTACCAAGGGCTCGTGTCAACTGCTGATTGACCAACAGCTCCTAGCCGGTAAGTAGGTGGAGATCTAGCAAATTACTGTTCTGCCAGCAACGGCGGATGCTCGCCAAGCGGCACTCTTCGTCGCGCGACAGGCTATACCGCAGGCCCGCTGCAAAAAAAAAAAAACCAATGAAACGGTCATTACAACAAGGAAGAACCACGCAACAAAAAATCAACTCTAGACGGCTACAGACCGACAACCTCGGTTAGGTTGGAATTCCAACTTAATCCTGAATGTCGGCTCCCCAGCATTCGACCCCGCTTGGTACTCCCATCCATCGGTGCCAACACAGAAGGTCCCCTCCTAGGGTGACATGGAGTCCTTCAAGTTCTCGTTTAGCTTGGCCGCCCCCTAGCGATGACTCAGATCAACTTGTCCGCTGCAACCTTGGCGCTTCACGTACACTAACTCGTAGAAGTGCAGCACCTCCGCCGCAGTTAGACCCTCAAAACCGGACAAACGCCAAAGTGAGTTGAGCGCCATCAGCAACCGCCACATATTAGGGCAAATCTGCCCAAAAGCGATGCCAAACTCACAAACCAAAATCTGGAAGTTTGGCAACAGCGGGAGTGTCACTCCCTGGCAGAAGATCGCATCGTGCATGGCGGCGTGCCCCGCTTCCAGGAACGATGCTCTCTCATCCTTCAGCGGTGGTCGCAGTTCACAACGCCTGGCAGGAGGAACACCCGCTTCACACGGTTGACGGCTGTGAGCCCCGGAAAAATGTATCGAGCTTAACGGAGATCGTACGCGAATTTCAACGATCTCGATAAAGGTTAAGATGCTCGAGGAAATTTTCAGAAATTTTCATAAAGTGAAATCCTCAATTTAGGAGTTGGATAATAAAGTACATGTCACAACGAGTTCGTGGAAATTTTCGGGGAATTTTCCGGATACCCGAGCCATTTATAGCTATTTTCCGAAGTTGTGGAATTTTAGAAAATAAATTAAAGAAATAAGATTTTCAGCGGGGCAATCCTGGCCGTTGATCTATCACCGCTTCATCCTGGCCCTTGATTTCTATTTTGGTTGAGGTATATAGGGCCCTTGATTAGATCAAGGACAGAGATTGAATCAGAAAACACGAGAGAGAGAGAGAGAGAACTAGAGTTCTTTGACCCAGACGCCTCCACGACCCGAGAAGAAACCCGGCCGTTGCGCCACCATCCGGCCACCCCACGACGGCGCACACCCACCATTCCCTTAACCTCCGCGTCGTCTACGTCCCTGTGGTTCCAGATCATACATGCAGCGACTAGAAGCGGGGATTCGACGACTGAAAGCCTTGGGTCTCCTCCGGCGATTTCTGCAAACTCCGGCGACTCGGGCCACCGACAGAGCCGCTTGTGGTATGAAACTCACTCTCATCACGCTCTGCACCTTAGTCTAATTAGTTTTTCAATTCGATTGAGATTAATGGATTGTGCTTCTGGGTATGCTTCGGACGCCGTCGAAATTGACGTTGCCGGTGGTTGTTTTGGCTTCCTCGGTTTAACTTCTGCGTCCTAACCACCACTTGGGTCTTGGTCGAGATAAATCTGCAGTCTTGGGTTGAGTTGATCAACTCAGAATCGACTAGGCTGACTCCGGTTTGCTGTGTTCTTCGACAGAGAGCCGACCTGCAATTTGAGATTTTGTTTGTGATCGAGTTTGATGGCAAGGTTAGTTAGAATCCATTGACAGTTCTGGGAACTTGTTTGTATAGTTTGCTTCTGAAGTTGAATGCCTGTGTTTACAAGTTTACTGTGAAGTTGTGTTGAGAATGGTGGATTGAATTGGTATGGGTTCGTTTCTGGTTGGTACTTACTGTTTGTAAGGGAGTTGGTTTTATCAGTTTGATATTTAGTTAAGGTTGCTAAGGCAATTTGTTATGTTAGTGGTTGCGTTGATGTGAATCGGAAGAAATTATATTTCAGTTAAGGAGAAAAGTTAGGGTTGGGTGCCCTTAGTAGTTTTGGGCTCACCTTGTATGAAAATTGGAAAGTATTGGGTGGCCTTAGCAAATTTCAGGTACACCTAATATGTTTGAAATTAAGTCGTTGCTTGATTTACTTCGACATAGTCGTAATTGGTCGATATCGTAATTTCACGTAAAATGTTCGGTAATTTGGGTTAATTATCGAACCTATTACGGTTGGTCAAACTGGTCAACTCCTAGTCAAACTAGGAAAAGTTGGTCGGACGATTTATTAATCGTCAAGATTTAAATAATTGTTCAAAATATATTAACTATCGAAATGTCGAAACTTAGGACTCCAGATACCCGAGGAACGGAAGGTTCGCGACTCTCGGAGTACGTGAGAGAAAGCATCGGAATCCAGGTAGGGGACTCGGGACTCTCTATTGGCTAATGGTTTTCCATATTTGTTTATATACGTGATGCATGATGAAAGTGTATTGTTAGTTCAAATTTAAAATGTTTTCAAGTTACGTGCGTATAAGATTGTTGATGGCGGTTTGTGAGAGCGGAAAGGTGGTCGATGACTTCCTCGGGGATTAGCCACCCCTAAACCTCCGGAGGGTTAGCTACACCGGTCGGACGGTGCGCAATCGCAATGACGACCCGGTTCCGTGTGTGTAGCTAGTGTGTTAAAGTTTGGAGCTCTGTGACTGGTAAGGTCAGATGTTGGTTCTACGGAACCAGGCCATCAGGTAAATCGCACGTAGTTTTCTAATCATGCATCGAGTTTTAAGATTAATGATATTTTAAGTTTGTCGTTCTTACATATATATTCGCTTTGTTTTCACACTGGGCCCAAATCCAAATTATTACAAAGTTTTAGTTGATTTTCAAACTTAGCCGGAGTAGGTCCCATAGAGCAGCGAGGACGAAAGCTCACCCCTACAACAGTGTATGTGCAGGTACTGTGCACTGGTAACGGGATTGTAGCGGACGGAGCTGGGTGCGCGGAATTTGATAACCTTTCCGGACGGTAAACGAGTTTCTGATGTACTCTTGATCTTTATTTCTTGATCCACGCCATTCTGAAACTTGTTGTTGAGTGTTCATTGTGTGGTTAAGTCTATTAGTCCTCGACCAGTCAAAAATGACAAGTTCTAGACGAACAAAGTGAATTTTGTAATTTCAAGAAGCTTTCACCTCAAAAGTATTTTAAAGTCTCCGCTGTGCGATTTACGAAAAAGTTTATCAACAAAAATGCCTTGCGATTCTCTAGAATGTAAATCGAGCATTCGATTTATGTTTTAGAGTCTCGCGGCACTGTGACATGCTCAAGCTGGCGAGGTGCAGTTTGGGGCGTTACAACGGCAGCCACCGTCATCAGCCCTCTCGCCTCGTCAACCGCGGTACAGTAGCGGAGAGCCCAGGCTGACTCAACCTCTTCACTGCCAGCCTCTCTCACCCCATCGGCGGAGCCGCTAGCTGCGCTGTTACTCGCCAGCCTATCCTCCTGCCTTTTAAGAGTAATGGCATCCTCTCCTGCCCTGGAACTCTCAGGACGACCAGCATGACCCATGGCAACTTCCCAAGGTATGGTTTGTAGCGGTGCAATGTCTAGTGGTTCAGACCAGGAAGTTCCTGCAGGGGTAGACGGACGCAACGAGTCAATAAAAACCCTATCCGCCACGTTGAGCGACTCGTCAGACCCAGAATCCTCACCTCTTGAAATCTCTATGATGCTAGCCATCCCAAAACCCTAAAACTCAAACCAATTAGTTGGCCCAGGATCTAGGCTAGTCCTTTCTCGGTTACATCCAGAAGCATCAAGAACACTTGCCCAGAAAACACCAAAACAAGAACAAAAAGTACCCATATACTCAAAAACCCAGATTCGACCATCCAGACCCCAACCCTCTACCAAACACCAAAACCCATCACCAAAACTTGCTTTACACCCTCAGAGCACACCGGGGAGGAACACAGTACCCCAAATCGGAAAAAAACCCAGAAACCGACAAAAAACAAACAAAAAAATCCAGTAAAACAGGGATGAGATTCAGAGTACCAACCTCAAAGATGAAGACTAGAGTGCGATCGAAAACACTTCTCTTCACGGCAGAAGATCTTCGTGCTTCCAAAAACTGGATATCTTCATGGAATCTCAGCAATACTCTTCTCAAAACGCAGAGCGAAGCTTGAAGACGACAACACAATGTAAAAAGTACGAAGTGCCAAAACACAAGGTTTCCCTCTCTTTTATGTCAATGTCAAACTAATCTAGGCCGTCCGCTGAAAAACGACATCGCACTACAACCGTACATGTGCCTCACAAGCGCACTTACTCTCCTGATTAACCGAGGCGTCGTCTCGGTTACAAAATCAATAATTATCCACATTAATAGCGAGGTGACGGGCATGCTGAAGAGACATTATCACACACGCTAACCCAATACATATAGGCCACGTGTCAAACCCAAGCGCACGAAGCGTCTGTCCAAGGTAACCATCGAGACGGAAAATCGCCAATCATCGAAGCACTCAGCGAGATAGTCTCCGCTAAGCGCAACTCCGCTAGCGGAACTTCTCCCTCCATCTTGCAAGCGAGATAGTCTCCACTAAGCGCAACTCAGCTAGCAGAACTTCTCCCTCCATCTTGCAAGCGAGATAGTCTCCTCTAAGCACAACTGCGCTAGCGAAACTTCTCCCTCCATCTTGCAAGCGAGATAGTCTCCGCTAAGCTCAACTCTGCTAGCGGAACTTCTCCTTCCATCATACAAGTGAGATAGTCTCCAATAAGGACAACCGCTAGTGAGACTTCTCCCTCAAACACCTGGGAAGACAGTCACCACTGACCGCAACGCCATACACCAGGATACCGCTAGGCAGGTTATCGCGACATTGCCAACCACTTATCATTGGCGGAGGGACTTCCGCCAGCAGCGATTCTCGAGGCAACGCCTCACTTTGACAACTACCGCAAAGCGGCGTTGCAGTCAAAACATGGCCCTCCGGGACAGGTAGGGGGATGCATCAACAGTCTCCGACGACCCTGATCAGGCACGTTGACCCTCGCCACTTGGGTATCAAAGATTGGGTTCGCTACCCAACACTCTCTGCTCAGTGCAGCTCCCCTCAACAAACAATACACAGGCCAAATGGAGGTCTATCTTAGCAGGGGAATGGGGGACTCCCTAGGGGGCTTAGCAGGGGCCCACCCGGAAGGGTATAAAGCGTTTGCTCAGTAACTCCATGGTTGACAACGCACTAACGCTAATTATGCTTTTGTAAGACTGGCGGAAGCAACGCTTCGAACCGCTAGGAAACTCCCCAACCAAGATTGCCCTCCTTGACTGAGGACTTGAGGGACTTGTACTTACATAGGCATTCACAAGCATAATTAGCTATAATGAGCCACGCTCATGCTACCGCTAGCGGTACCAACTCCTGCCAAAGGAGTGACCTACGGGAACACATCCAAGCAGGCTACCACTTGAGCCCCGGCTTGCCCCCAGATCACCGTTGACGCGCCGCCACGCTCCGCGCCAAGACAGCATCAGAAGATCCAAGAGTTGGGGACTGAAGCATATCAGTCCCACATCAAAAACATGAAGAAGATCAGCTCCTTCTTCACTTATAAAAGGTCTCTCCTCTCTCCTCATTAATTACGCATGTAATACTTACCTACTGTTACTTTGTCAACATAAATACATTGACTAACTTAGGCATCGGAGAAGAGAAGACCGCCTAGCGCGGTCTCCCTCTGACGCCCTCTATATTTTACTTGACAGGTAGCGGGGACTCTGAATATCATTGATGGCGGACCGCCCATCGGACCAGCGTTAGTAAAGGTTTAGCTACCGCTGAACTTTAAACATTAACATTATATATGAATCGTTTATTTGATTTAAAAAATAAAAAGGATCAGTATATTACTAAATTTGGTGTAGAATTTATAAGAACTAATGTTTTTAAGTTTCAGTTATGTGGGATTTAGCATTTTGATTTGCAAGAAGTGAATTATTAGGGACAAGGCATTGAGGATTTGGGCCGACTGGCCATGACCTTCTTAGGTAGGGCACTAGGCAAGTTTTCCAGTGAGGCAACGTGCATGTCTTTGATCAAGATAAAAACAACAGAGGTGAGTTTGATCTACATATAGCACAAAATAACTAGATCGATAAATCAATAGTAAAAATATCACGAGTTGTTCGAATGTGCCGTCTCAAATATGAACATGATTAATACTCAAATTTGACATTCTTTGGTTCCTTGTAGCTTTGGGTTCAATGGAATAATTGTTTGTTTCGCATTTCTCAAATGAATTTTCATTCATCTCATATATTTAGCGAAGGGAATCATGTTGCGGATGCATTAGCCAACTATGGTACGTCTTCTACTGACTTTGTGTGGTGGGATACAACTCCTAGTTTCATTGCTTCAAATTGTAATGAAGATCGTTTGGGTCTTCCGAAGTTTAGAGTTCGTTAGCTTGTTTTTCTTTGTGGTTAAAAAAAAAGCAAAAATTAATACCTATTGAGGTGAAAATTGGATGTTGCATGTGAAAAGACTCATTACATGATTAATATTGTACTGATATGGTCTAAATTTAATCACTTATAGTGTTACGTTTTATCTAAAAACATCAAAGCACTTAGTGGTAAACTATGCACATAATAAGTTCTACCATTCTGTGTAAATTTTCTGACATGGGATTGTCCAGTCGTCCATGAATCCAAAAAAAATAAACAATTTTGGGACAACTGAAACGGTCAAAAATGAATTAACAAAATACTAAAAGAATCTCTTACTGTGAGCTAATGACGCAAGACACTATGAAACCAAAGAAATATATGCCAATTTGCCTTTCCTCAATGTGCGTTTAATCCGTTTATGCTTGTCAATCACTCATCAATCTTGGTCTTTTCTAATATTTTACTTCATACTAAACTTGTTTATTTCGTAGCCAACAAACAAAAAGCCTTGCCTCCTAAGTCTACCTTCACTATAACTAATCCTTATTTGCTTTAATGAAATCACCCTTAACCTTCTTCTCCATCAACACTGTGTTTGCTATTGCATAGCAGCTACTGTACAATACTTGACCCTATGGAAATTAAATCCCATCAACCACTTCAAATTTTTTTTCTTTCCATATATTGGTCAAGGCCACACTATACCCCTCATAAACATATCCAAGCTATTTGCTTCACATGGTGTAAGAACCACCATAATAACCACCACCCTCAACGCACCACAATTTTCTAAACCAATCCAAAGTTCTGGTTTTGATATTGAACTTCTTGTCATCAAATTCCCATGTATTGAGGTTGGATTGCGCGAGGGAATTGAAAGGCCAAATTTGGCCACAACCCCGGAAATGAAGGAGAAGTTCTTCAAAGCTACCACTCTGCTTCAACCACAAATTGACAAAATTCTGGACCAACATTGACCTCACTGCCTTGTTGCAGATACTTTCTTTGCTTGGGCTACTGATGTTGCTGCCAAGTTCGGTATTCCAAGGCTGAACTTTCATGGAACTGGTTTTTTCCCAATGTGTGCTTCACTAAACCTGTTATTGTATCAACCTCACAAGAAGGTTTCATCTGATTCAGAATCTTTTGTAATTCCTAATTTACCAAATAAGATCAAGATGACAAGAAACCAATTACCGGCTTTCTTCAATCAAAATGTTGAGACAGAATTCACCAAATTGAACAAAGCATCCATATAGAGTGAAAAAAAGAGCTATGGTGTTATTGTTAACAGCTTCTATGAACTCGAATCAAATTATGCAGATCATTACAGGAATGTGTTTGGAAGGAAAGTGTGGCATATTGGCCCGGTTTTCTTGTTCAACAAGGCAGCAGTTGATGAAGAAAATGACTGCTTCCATTGGCTAAATTTTAAGAAACCCAGTTCAGTGATTTACATATGTTTTGGGAGCATGACCAATTTCAGTGATTCTCAGCTCCTGGAAATTGCAGTAGGGATTGAGGCTAGTGGGCAGGAGTTCATTTGGGTTGTGAAGAAAGAAAACAATGAAAAAGAAGAGTGGTTGCCAAAAGGGTTTAAGCAGAGAATGGAAGGTAAGGGAGTTATTATAAGAGGTTGAGCTCCCTAAGTAGCGATTCTTGAGCACGAAGCTATTGGAGGGTTTGTGACTCATTGTGGATGGAACTCTATCCATGAAGCAGTGTCGGCTGGGGTGCCAATGATCACTTGGCAAGTGTCTGCAGAGCAGTTTTACAATGAAAAGTTCGTGACTCAGATACTTGGGATTGGGGTTGTTGTTGGTGCTCAAAAATGGTCGACATTTGAGGAGGATAGTGTGAAGAGGGAAGCCAGTGTGAAAAGGGAGGCCATAGAAAAGGCTTTGACTAGAATCATGGTGGGTGGTGAAGCTGAAAAAATCAGAAGCAAAGCCAAAGCGCTTGGTGAGATGGCAACAAGGGTTGTTCAAGAAGGTGGTTCATCTTTCTCGGATATGAATGCTCTAATTGAAGATTTGAGGTCCCTCAGGGCTTGAATCTTAAGATGGAAATGTTACATCAATAACTAGTTTAAAATATGTAAAGTTTTATTCCAATTTCAATTTGCTCTGAAAAACCACTTTGATGTTCTTGAGAAACATTATCCTGTAATAATATTACGTTTCCTAGTTTGATTATGTTTCCAATGACTACGTTGATTGTCTTTCCTATGACTACTTGATGGTTTATGTTTCCTAGCTAATTTGATGGTGTTAACTAATAAATACCTAAAGATGCATGAGATGGAGAAGCAAAATCTTTGAGAAGCTAGCAACTGAATAGCCTCATATCACTCAAAAATACATAGACTAATAACAGAAGTAAAGGGCCTTTACATGTCTGGCCTCCAATACTACTTCTTTCCCACTGATTTCCTCTACCCTCGTCCACAATCTTTCAATCTCAAGAATAGTACAAGTCCTGCTACTCGATCAGTTCTACCTCTTCAAAGACAAATAAAGAGTAATGGTGGCGGTGAAGATGTCGATGAAGTGCAGGCAGCTCATAAAGAATTGGCTCATTATCAAACTTATAGCATGGCCTGCCAAGAGCACAACATGTTTCCTAAAGCTTCTTCTTCAACAGCACTAGTACTTTCATCCTGCCTATGCAAGAGCTCAATCTCCAAGCCAAAGCTAGACATATAGATCGACAACCTAGCCGTCTGCATTAGTTTCTTACCATTATAATTGTCTTCTGAAAAGTTTTTAGATCTACATGTAACTGCTTCTTCAGAAAGTAACCATAATCGAGCTCGCAGTATACCATAACCGATGTGTTCTTTTAGTTAATTTCCAACTAAGCAAAAAGACACAACTATGCATTATTTCTATATGTATATGTACGAGCATCAAACTGAACATAAAGTACAGGACACACTGGACACATATATTATTGACAAAGTCCTTCTCACTGTGGTTGTGTGACAATGGCATTGTTTGGGACCTGAAACTCGTTGAAGCCTTCTAACTCAGTTTATATGAAAGGTAGTAGTTTTAGATCAAAGGGGGTGTCCATGTGTTTTTGTTTCTATGGTAATCAATAAAAATTGAGTCTTTTGTAGTAGCTTTAGATCAAAGGTTAAAAATTGGGTCTTTTTGTTGGTATGGTAATCAAAAGTATACCCCTGAAAACGAAGTCGATGTGAGTGTTGCTAGAGTCCAGAAAAACAGTAAATCAGGTAGGGCCGGTCCTGAGTCTTTCGAGGCCCCGGGCGAGAATTATCGTTAGGCCCCTTATCTCTAAATTGTTAAAGAGTATTCTTTTTTTTAAAAAAAAAACTCTACATTGTTAAAGAGTCTATATAAATCCATGTTTCAAAATTTATTGAGGATTAACACATTTATACATAAACAAAACAAAATTTCTCTCTTAATTGAGAAAAAAAAAAAACAAATATATTATGAACTGTCAAACTCTACCGCAAAATTCATGCAACCAATGAAAAACCTCTAGACTGCACAAGCATAATTATAAACAAAACTTGCATCAATATTGAGGTTAACCAAACTCCTTAAAAGAAACAGCATAATCTTTTTCTCATTCTCGATTGGAGTCTAGAAAAGCAGAAAACATACCTCTTATTATTATTTCAAAAACCCCAATTTTTAGAGATTGCAGCAAAAAAAAAAAAAAAAGAAGAAAAAAAAGTCAGAAGAGAAAACAATAGGAAGAAATTATCAGTTGAGGCAATGACTCAAATTAGTTTGTGAGGGAAGAGGGATTGAGAGAGATATGGAGGGAAAAGTTGAGAAAAGAAAAAGTTTCTTCTTGATTTATGGAAGAAGAGAGAGCGAGACGTTGCAAAGAAAGAGAAAAATGGTTGGAAGAGAGAGATCCTAATATTAATTCTAATTAAATACCACTATCTTGACTTTTCCGGTTTCTATTGGTTAACATTTTCTGTCTTTATCATTATAAAAATGGACTTATAGCAAATACATACATATTACTAATATATAATGGGCTTTTATATTTGGTGCCCCTTATGCTTTGAGGCCTTGGGCTGTTGCCAAGACTGCTTAGCAGTAAGGCCGGGCCTAATATCAGGTGCTATATGGAGCATGAGCTTTATTCCACAGGATCCTAATCAAAGTAAGGAGCATAATCCTATACTTGCCGTTGGTATAAATAGGTATGATGATCACGTGTATTTCTGAATGAAAGGATATCGTACGTTTTGAATTGTCAAGTGTTTGAGGATAGAAGCCATTTCTCATGTTATTTTCTATTCTGAACTTTTACTGGGCTCAAATACAATAGGAATATTTGACATTGCAAGAGTGGGGCAGTCCTTAATGAATTGTTGTTACTAGGATGGAACATTAGAGAACAAGATGTTTATGTTATTTCTAAGTATATAGAAGATGGACCGTTAGTACTTAGCATTGTTGAAGTTCCTCATTCATATGTATTTGCTTTTCAGTTTAGGGAGGGTAATGCTACTTTATTGGATCTTACAAATGCCCACAACCCTTATTATATCTACAGAACAAGCCCAAATTTCTTATCCAATATGGTTGATGAGACAAATTTTGTTCAAGAGTCGTCTAAAGGATGTGATATGTCTAGAGTACTTCAGGTTTATGATGAAGGAGGTTTGTTTAATGTTAGCGGTATGTGCTAGAATTGGGTGATTTAGATCTTATGTGTATAGATGGTGACAAATACAATGTGAATGTAACTAATAATTTTTTCTTTTTTTGGTTAAGAAGTTCTAGCCCACCTAAACTTTCATTCCTGGATCTGCCACTGGTTGAAGGTATGAACAATTTTGCTCACTTAAAAGGAAGTACTTATACTAAACTATTCTTGCTCATGATAATATTCGCTCCACTTAAGAAAAGTTATATAACTTATATTAAACTACTCTTGCTCATGATCATATTCACTTTACTTAATGTTACACTACACTAAACTAACAAAACCAATAGAATGTTGAACATATTAAAATAAAAACTGTAAAGTGAACACGATGCAAACCTACCATTCTGCATTGCCTTCTGATGGGACCATGCCTCTAATTATGTATTCAGTGTAGCAATTAAGCCCTTAGCCTACACTAATTGTTTTTGTTCTTCATCATCTTCAATTCTCTGCCACCTGTACCAGAGCTAGTGTAGAGCAGCACCATGGAAACTAAATCTTGCAAGCAGCTTGACATCGTTTTCTTTCCATACATGGCTCAAGGCCACAGCATACCCCTTGCAAATATAGCCAAACTATTTTCCTCTCATGGTGTCAAATCCACCATAATAACCACTCCACTCAATGCACCATTCTTTTCCAAAGCAACTCAAAGAACCAAAAGTTTGGAGTTTGATCATGAAATTAATTGAACTTGTTCTCATCAAGTTTCCATATGCCGAAATTGGTTTGCCATAAGAATGTGAGAAGGCTGAGTTAGTTACAACACCAGAGATGGAAGGAAAGTTCTTCATTGCCACCAGTTTGCTTGAACCACAGCTCGAGCAAATTTTAGATGAACATCGTCCTCATTGCCTTGTTGCTGATGCTTTCTTTCCTTTTGCTACTGATGTTGCTGCTAAGTTTGGAATTCCAAGGCTATATTTTCATGGAACTGGTTTCTTCCCTTTATGTGCTTCATTGAGTGTGATGATATATCAACCTAACAGGAAGTTGTCAACCGACTCATAATCTTTCGTAATTATTCCTAATCTCCCAGATGAAATCAAGATAACAAGAAACCAAATCCCAAATTTTTTTTAAGCTAGATGCTAAAGCAGAACTCACCAAGTTCTTCAAAGCAGCCATAGAGAGTGAGGAAAGGAGCTATGGGGTCATTGTTAACAGCTCTTATGAACTTGACCCAGTTTATGCAGATCATTACAGGAAGGTGTGTGGGAGGATGGCATGGCATATTGGCCCGGTTTTATTATGCAACAAGGCAACAGATAAAGCATAGAAGGGACCGGTGGCCTCTGTTGATGAACACCAGTGCTTGAAATGGCTAAGCTCTAAGAAACCCAATTCTGTGGTTTAAATATGTTTCGGAAGCATGGTCAATTTCCTAGAAATTGCAGTTGGTCTTGAAGCTTCTAGACAAGACTGCATTTGGGTTTTTGAGAAAATAGATAATTTCATTACTTATCCATGGCCAGAAGGCACGTATATAAGATGCTATCTCATACGGTCATTATCAATTTGTTCTTCAACACCAGTGTCATCATCTTCAATTCTCTATAGTGTCTGTCTTGCTATGGAAACTAAATCCTGTGAGAAGCTTAATATCTTGTTCTTCCTATACATGGCTCAAGGCCACATCATACCCTCACACATATAGGCAAATTATTTTCTTCTCGTGGTGTTAATTCGATCATAATAACCACTCCCCGACCCTCAATGCACCATTCTTTACCAAAGCAACCCAAAGAACAAAAAGTTTGGGGTCTGATCATAAAATTGAACTTATTATCATCAAGTTCCCATTTGTTGAAGTTGGGTTGCCTGAGGAATGTGAGAGGGCTGATTTGATCACTACCCCAATCCCTAGAGATGGAAGGAAAATTCTTCATAGCCACCACTTTGCTAGCTTGAACCACAGCTCAAGCAGATTTTGGATGAACATCGACCTCATTGCCTTGTTTCTGATGCTTTCTTTCCTTGGGCTACAAATGTTGCTGCCAAGTTCGGAATTCCAAGGCTATATTTCCATGCAACTGGTTTTTTCACTTGTGTGCTACATTGAGTGTGATGATACATCAATCTCACAAGAACTTGTTATCTGAAACCGAATCTATTGTTATTCCTGGTCTCCCAGATGAGATCAAGATAACGAGAAACCAAATCTCGGATTGTTTTAAGCTAGATGATGAAGCAGAATTTACCAAGTTTTTAAAAGCATGCCTAGAGCATGAGGAAAGGAGCTAGGGGGTCATTGTTAACAGCTTCTATGAACTTGAATCAGATTATGCAGATCATTACAGGATGGTGTATGGCAGGAAGGCATGGCATATTGGACCGGTTTCCCTGTGCCACAAGGCAACAGAAGAACAAGCCAAGAGGAGATTAGTTGAAAGCTCTGCTACTGAGAAACACCAGTGCTTGAAATGGCTTGACTCTAAGAAACCCAATTCGGTTGTACATGTATGTTTCGGTGACTTTAAGAAGCATGACCAACTTTGCTGATTGTCAGCTCCTGGAAATTGCAGCAAGCCTTGAGGCTTCTAGACAAGACTTCATTTGGGTTGTGAAGAAACAAAAGAAAGAGACAGAAGAGTAGTTGCCTGAATGATTTGAGAAGAGAATGGAAAATAAGGGATTGATTATAAGAGATTGGGCCCCCCAACTGCTGATTCTTGAACATAAAGCCGTTGGAGCATTTCTCTGTCATTGTGGGTGGAAATCAATCCTTGGGGGAGTCTCTGTCTGATGTTCGCTGATCACTTTAAGTCTTTAACAATGAGAAGTTGGTGATGTAGATACTTTGTGTTGGGGTTGCTGTTGGTGCAGAAAAATGGGTTTCATTTGTGGATGAAAGTTTGAAGAGCAAGGCCCGTATGTAGAGGAAAGCCATTGAGAGAGGACTGTGACAAGAATCATGGTGGGTGATGATGCAGAGGAAATGAGAAACAGAGTTAAAGTGCTTGGAGAGATGACAAACAGGGCTGTTGAAGAAGGTGATTCATCTTTTTCTGCTGTCCAGGGTGTGAGAGGTTGGATTGCCAGAAGGGTGTGAGAGTGTTCACATGGTTGAAAGGTATGAAGACCTCCAGAAGTTCTTGAAGGCCACCACGATGCTAGAGCAACCACTTGAGAAGTTGATCAAAGAACACAGACCCAATTGTCTTGTAGCCGACATATTTTTCCCATGGACAACTGATGTCGCTGCAAGGTTTGAAATTCCAAGGCTTATTTTCCATGGAACAAATTTCATCTCTCTATCAGTTTCACAGTATTTGATGAAAATGGACCTCACAGAACTGTCCGATTCCAAACCACTTGTCATTCCCAATTTACCGCATGAGTTCAAGATTCCAGGAAACCAAATACCTGATTTCATGAATCAAGAATGTGAGTTGAAACGTTTCGTCCAATCGGCTGCTGAATAGGAGAGGAGCAGCTTTGGGGTTGTTGTTAACAGTTTCTATGAGATTGAACCAGCCTATGTTGACCATTATAGGAACGTTCTGGGAATCAAGGCTTGGCATATAGGCCCCACATTTCTATGCCATAAGGAGATTGAAGATAAGGCACAAAGAGGACTAACAAGCTCCATAGATGGACTTGAATGTCAGAAATGGCTGGATTCCAAGAAACCCAATTCAGTAATTTATGTGAGCTTCAGGAGTGTCGTCAAGTTTGATGATGCTCAGCTCATTGAAATTGCTTTGGGACTCGAAGCTTCCGGGCAGCAATTCATTTAGGTTGTCAAGAAAGATGAAAATAATGATCATGAAAGTGATAAGGATTGGTTGCCGGAAGGGTTTGAGAAGAGAGTTGAAAGCAGAGGACTAGTTATAAGAGGGTGGGCACCTCAGGTGCAAATTCTTGAACACGTGGCGGTCGGAGGCTTTGTGACACATTGTGGGTGGAACTCGACGCTTGAAGCAGTGTCTGCTGGAGTTCCGATGGCTACGTGGCCGGCGTTTGCTGACCAGTTTCACAATGAAAAGCTGGTGACTCAAATACTTGGCATTGGGGTTGGTATTGGTGTTTCAAATTGGGCTAGATTTGGAGGGGAAAAAGTGATGAGTGAAGCTATAGAGAAGGTGGTGAAACATATTATGGTGGGTGAAGAAGCAGAGGAAATGAGAAGCAGAGCCAAGAAGCTTGGGGAAGTGGCAAGAAAGGGTGTGGTGGAAGGCGGATCATCTTACTGTTGAAGGAATATCGATTTAGTGTGCCTTATCAAACTAGGAGTTGCAATAGGAGAGAAGGTTCTAGATTTCCCAATCCTACACGGATTGGTATTCCTTGTAACATTAGAACTAGCACTTTGTAATCCCTATATATAGGGCTCCTATTCTCAATAATAATACACACTTCTCTTATCAATCTCTCTCAATACCAATATACTTAAACACGTTATCAGCACGACTCTAACCACAAAACAGAAAACCAAAACTCATTCACAAAGCAGCCCCTAGCCCGAGCTAGCCGAGCCTTCGCTGCAGCCCGCGTGCCCGTGCGCTTGCAACCTTGCACAGCAGCCCCTGCTGCCCCCCTTCCTGCAGCCCTGCGTTCCAGCCTGCTGCCATCGAAGCATCACTGCTGCGCAAACAAGCCAACGCACACCCACTGCATCTTTTTCCCGTTCCTGTGCACATCCGTCTTCTTGCAAGCCTCGAAACGTCTAGTTCGGAAGCTCAGATCGAAAAACTTTCTTCATCAAAGTTGTTCGTCTCTGTCTCTTCCATCTAACCTCTATTATATTGAGATCTGTACACCAATCGAAGTACAAGCTGTTCAGAACAGAATCTGCTCCGAATTTTCAACAAGTAAGTATTCAAAAGAGTAAGTTTTGAAGTTCCTATAATTCGAAATTTAAATATTTCTTCTTTTCTCGGGGACTTGAAAACCTCCCTTCTTCTACATCCCACCTTTCTTATAACATGGGTTCGATTCTTGAAAAGCGGAATCGTGGGGATTCACGCAATTATCGAACTAAGAGCGTTCGTAAGACTTCGGACTAAGAGCGTCCGTAAGCATCGATTTAACGAACTAAGAGCGTTCGTAAGCTATGGACTAAGAGCGTTCGTGAGCATAGATTTTGACCATTTAAACATCATTGTTTCGGTCTAATCCAAATATTCTTGGAAATCGATTTCTTGGTAGCATTAAGGCTCAGAAATCTTATATTAGTTTTCGTGGAAGCATTGACTCCAAAACTAATACGTTCTTGCTTTCCTTTCAGGATGTAAGACTTGAACGAGCTCGATTTTACTCCATTGGATTCAACGGGCACGGGATATTTATTTGCCTACAATCCAAGAGCCCTATTCTAAAGGAACCGCTCAAGACTCACAAACTGAGATAGAAAATTCCAGGGCATTTACCCTGATGAAGCGCCACATGAAGATGGCCCTCCAGTTTGAGTACATGAATGAGGATAACGCTAACAACCTTTGGGTTGCGCCTAGTGAACGTTTTAGTAACATTCACAACTTTCCGAACATAGAAGCACGATGGAATAATATCTGCTTCACTATAACTTTGAAAGAGTTATGAAATATTGTTCGGAGGCTCTCTGCATCATATTATTTATGCATGCTTGTGGAAAAACACAAAATAACAAATTGATTAAGAAAACCCTAACATGACCATAGGAGTCATGACGTTGAGGGTATAGGGTTGGACACCATGGCGCCATTTTTGGCCATGATTGCACTATTCCAACGCCATTGGTTCTAGGGACCATATGTATTGTGTCAATACACCTCAATCAAGAGAGCATCCTCTTCATGATATTTTATGGAGTACCTGATCAATGGTAATACATCGAGCTATAAAAGACTTTAAATCTGGCGATGAAGATAGAATGCTGCAGATTTTGATTAGTATAGTCCTTTACTTTTCCAAGAATTATGTAATGGCAATTATGCCTTAAATCAATAAAATGACTTATTGTATTAACTCTTTCCCTCTAGGCGTACTCAATAGTACTTGTGATGTCTAGGCAAGGTTTGATCTGAGAGAACGATTTTAAAAGTGAGCAACGCTCCACCAAAATCTCGCCTTACCTTACCTGGTCACAACTAAATTGAAATTACCGAACGGATAGAGTGACTACGATTTGTCTACGATTTGATTTTTATATTGGATTAGATTATGGTCACGAAACTTTGGTATCATCATTGGATATTATTAATAAAGTATCGATTTATTTTATCTCATGTCGTAGACATGTTTTTCGAACTTTATTATTTCAAAGATATAAGAGCCAATGGTTTTCATGTGGAAACACATTGTGAGAATGGACAAGAGTTCCTTTGCATCACCTCTAATGACTACGGACATAAACGAGTATTAGAGAAACTTATGTGTCGCTCTAGTGGGTTGTATGCAACCACTATTCGAGTCATTGAATCCAACCATGTCATGAGAGATGATTTATGGGATTCCGACACGTATAGGCTTTGGCACGACCGTTTGGGACACCCAGGTCGTGACATGATGATCCGTATATTAAAGACTTCACACGGACATCCCTTTTTCAGAACAAAAGGAAGTAAAACTCGAAATTTGGATCAAGGAGGAGCACCTGCGCCTCACGGCGCCTTCCCCCTTTAAGTCTGGCCACCACTAGCCGGCGCCGCCATCCCCCTGCGGCTCAAGGGTGGCTTTGACGCCACCTCTGCTCCTCTGACTCAAATTTCGACTTCTAAAGTCCATTGTGACTTCATGGCTCAACCAAAATCCTCATTGGTTGTTTCTGGAGCCCATTATCTGTTCTGCAAAGCCTGCTCTTTAGCAAAATTAGGATCGAGACCATCCTGTGCAAAGGACACTAAAGAAAATATAATTCTTGCAAAGAATCCACGGTGTTATTTGTGGACCTATTCAACCACCATGCGGACCATTTAGATATTTTATGGTGTTGGTTGATGCATCGACACGCTGGTCACATGTCATACTATTGTCCACAAGGAACGCTGCATTTGCTAAACTCCTAGCACAAATAATTAAGTTAAGGGCTCACCACCCTGATCATCCTATTAAGTCTATAAGGTTAGACAATGCTGGGGAGTTTACATCAAAGACTTTTGATGATTATTGCATGTCCATTGGGATAGAAGTTGAACATCCAGTTCCTCATGTTCACACCCAAAATGGTCTCGCAGAAGCCACCATTAAACGACTACAAATGGTTGCTCGAGCATTGGTGATGCGCACCAATCTCCCTATTTCTGCTTGGGGCTATGCAATATTGCATGCAGCTGTGCTTATTCGTCTAAGGCCCACTGCCACTCAACCCTTTTCTGTGTCCCAGATGGTGACTGGGTATGAGCCTAATGTCTCACACTTACGCATATTTGGGTGTGCAGTTTATGTGCCTATTGCGCCGCCACAGCGCACCAAAATGGGTCCTCAACGACGATTAGGCATTTATGTTGGATATGATTCTCCAACCATTGTCCGCTATTTAAAACCCTTGACAGGCGATCTCTTTACCGCAAGATTTGCGGATTGTCACTTCGATGAGACAGTCTTCCCGTCGTTAGGGGGAGATAAGAACATAAATGTTCAACAGGAACGACAGGAATTATCGTGGTCTGTCTCCACTCTGTCTCATCTTGATCCCCGAACCGCACAGTCCGAAATTGAAGTGCGGAGAATTCTCGATCTTCAGAACGTAGCAGAATCGATGCCTGATGCGTTTTCTGATATCGCTAAAGTGACGAGATCACACATACCTGCTGCAAATGTGCCTGCAAGGATTGATGTCCCTAAAATTAGAGGACATGACGCCACCTCAAGGGCACTTGAGCATGGCGCCAACGTCCACAGTGGTAGTGACGTTGTGGCTAGGCCCATGGCTCTTGCCAGGAAGCGCGGGAGGCCAATAGGTTCGATGGATTCTCGCCCAAGAAAGAAAGCGAGTTTGGCACAAAATAATCCATTAATCATCGATGTAAATAATCCATCTCATGAGAATATTCCGGATTATGGTTATGTCCAAGAGACATCATTGGGGGACGCTCCAATGTCAGAACCAACTCCAGAGAATAGAGAGATCTCCATAAATTACACTAGTGTACATGAGATGATGGATAGAAATTCTATGGCGATTGATGATGCATTTGCATATCATATTGCAAAAGGAATTATAGAATATGATGATATCGAACCTCACTCTGTTGAAGAATGTCAACGAAGAGCGGATTGGCCTAAATGGAAAGATGCGATCCAGGTTGAATTGGATTCACTAACAAAGAGACAGGTATTTGGGCCTGTAACGCAGACACCCCCAAATGTAAAGCCTGTTGGCCATAAATGGGTCTTTGTTAGAAAGAGTAATGAGAAAAATGAGGTGGTAAGATACAAAGCCCGCCTTGTGGCGCAAGGTTTCTCACAACGCCCTGGAATCGACTACGAGGAGACATATTCTCCCGTAATGGACGTGATAACGTTCCGCTACCTTGTCAGTTTGGTAGTTTCCGAAAAACTTGACATGCAGCTTATGGATGTGGTTACAGCATATCTCTATGGGGATCTAGATTCAGAGATATATATGAAGGTTCCAGATGGACTTCAATTACCCAAATCAAGTGGCTCTAAACCACGGAGCGCGTTTTCAATAAGATTAAAACGCTCACTATATGGATTAAAACAATCCGGACGGATGTGGTATAACCGTCTAAGTGACTACTTGATTGGGAAGGGATATATTAATAATGAAATATGCCCATGCGTGTTCATTAAAAGAACAAGTTCCGGATTTGCAATCGTAGTAGTTTATGTCGATGACATGAACCTAATTGGAACTCTAGATGAGTTGAAGGAAACTGCTAAATACTTTAAATCCGAATTTGTGATGAAAGATCTTGGGAAAACACGGTTTTGTCTCGGTTTAGAACTCGAGCACCGTAGTGATGGGATTTTGATCCATCAGTCTGCATATACTCAGAAAATTCTAAGGCGCTTTAATGAAGATAAAGCGAAGCCTGCGAGTACTCCCATGATCGGCCGTAGTCTTGAGCCCGGAAAAGATCCGTTTCGTCCAAGGAATGAGGACGAAGAACCATTAGAGGCCGAAGTGCCCTATTTGAGTGCAATAGGCGCATTATTGTACTTAGCTCAATGCACAAGACCGGATATCTCATTCGCAGTAAACTTGTTAGCTCAACATAGCTCTGCGCCAACATGCCGCCATTGGATTGGTGTAAAGACCATCTTTCGATACCTAAGAGGTACGATTGATATGGGCCTATTCTATCCCTACAGAGAGAAAATGAATGACGGAAAGTTGGGATCGAACCCCAAAAGGCAAAACGCCCCCGTCCATGGAATGGCCGCCGGCCATGTTGCCGCCGCCGCCGCCGCCGCCGCTCATGGTGGCCGGCGTCCTCCTATCTCCCTCCATCAAAACGATAATGATGTCTTGATGGGTTTTACTGATGCAGGGTACCTCTCTGACCCTCACAAAGGTCGCTCCCAAACAGGTTATGTCTTTACCATGGGAAGCACTGCGATATCTTGGAGGTCTACAAAACAGACCCTTGTTGCTACTTCCTCGAATCATGCAGAGATTATTGTTCTACATGAAGCCGTTCGTGAATGTATATGGCTAAGGTCTGTAATTAGACATATTCAAGGAAGTTGTGGTTTGAAGTCTACCACAGATGAACCTACATGCATTTATGAGGATAATGCAGCTTGTATTGAGCAAATGAACCTACAGATGAACCTATTTGAGTGCAATAGGCGCATTATTGTACTTAGCTCAATGCACAAGACCGGATATCTCATTCGCAGTAAACTTGTTAGCTCGACATAGCTCTGCGCCAACATGCCGCCATTGGATTGGTGTAAAGACCATCTTTCAATACCTAAGAGGTACGATTGATATGGGCCTATTCTATCCCTACAGAGAGAAAATGAATGACGGAAAGTTGGGATCGGACCCCAAAAGGAAAAACGCCCCCGTCCATGGAATGGCCGCCGGCCATGTTGCCGGCGCCGGCGCCACTGCCGCTCATGGTGGCCGGCGTCCTCCTATCTCTCTCCATCAAAACGATAATGATGTCTTGATGGGTTTTGCTGATGCAGGGTACCTCTCTGACCCTCACAAAGGTCGCTCCCAAACAGGTTATGTCTTTACCATGGGAAGCACTGCGATATCTTGGAGGTCTACAAAACAGACCCTTGTTGCTACTTCCTCGAATCATGCAGAGATTATTGCTCTACATGAAGCCGTTCGTGAATGTATATGGCTAAGGTCTGTAATTAGACATATTCAAGGAAGTTGTGGTTTGAAGTCTACCACAGATGAACCTACATGCATTTATGAGGATAATGCAGCTTGTATTGAGCAAATGAAGTTAGGTTTCATCAAGGGTGACAACACCAAGCATATATCGCCTAAGTTCTTTTATAATCAGCAACAACAATCACTTCTAAAGATTGAAGTGAATCAAATCTGATCAGAGGATAATGTAGCAGACTTATTCACTAAGTCGTTACCTAAATCCACCTTCGAGAAACATGTGAAGAGCATCGGATTGAGAAAGTTATCCGAACTCCCACGATTGTAGCAATCAGGGGGAGATATCGACATCAGGGGGAGTTATGATATCTACATGTTCGATCTCGAAGAGTGAAGGACGTGTTGTGCTCTTTTTGTCCTTCGACCAGGGTTATTTTTATCGCACAGGGTTTTTTGTTACCTGGCAAGGTTTTTAACGAGGCAACGGATAAAGCGTCACCACCAAGTTTGAAGCGGAACAAGGGGGAGTGTTGAAGGAATATCGATTTAGTGTGCCTTATCAAACTAGGAGTTGCAATAGGAGAGAAGGTTCTAGATTTCCCAATCCTACACGGATTGGTATTCCTTGTAACATTAGAACTAGCACTTTGTAATCCCTATATATAGGGCTCCTATTCTCAATAATAATACACACTTCTCTCATCAATCTCTCTCAATACCAATATACTTAAACACTTACAATGATTTGAATGGCTTGATTGCAGAATTGGGGATCCATACCCCTGCTCCCAACTCCTAATTAAGCATAGTATTTTCTTTTTCTTTTTCTTTTCTTTGCCCAAAAATTTAGCAAGAATACTGTTTCAGAAATGATATTTGTGATTGATCATAGTTATCAATGATAAACCTGTACCCAAAAAAATATATATATGATAATTAATCATAATAGTGAATATTAAAACACACAATATCGACTACGTCGCATAATTATTTGTTAAGATTGAAAAGCCTAAAATATTACCGATTCAGTTAATTCAAGATATAATGTCAATAATCGTCTAACTAGAACGAGTAGAATCAAAAGCAGTTAATAAGCTTTTTTTGACAAAAATGAGAAACCCCTTTTCACTTTCTTCTCAACATTTTGAGCTTCCTAGAAAATATTTATGATCGGACCATCAAACATTTTAACTTGGGAGATTCGAAAATCAAAATTTAGTTTTTCACAACATCTTGGACTTCTTGGTCAAACTAGAAAAAGACAATGTGGAAAAGATTCATGACCAGGCCAAAAAACATTTTGGCTTAAAACCCTGATAAGTAAAGTTTATTTATATATTTATTCTTGATTTTGATTATGTTTTACTTTATTTTGAAAACTAATAATAAGAGACGGGCACCCCTGAACCCGATCCTGCAATGAAATAAGGTTTTCAAAATCCGCCTGCCCTCAGACATAACATTTCCCCAAGTCCTTGCCCCAATTCAGTAGAAAAGAATACTTCAATTCAGGGTTAATTCGATCATAATATTCATCCCACAATGGGAGTATATATACAAGTACAAAGGAGTAGTCTAACTCTAATAGGAAACAATCTTTCCATAATTATAGGATTTTCTATAATTACAAGATATCCTAATTACATACGGATTTACAGCGATTCTACACTCCCTCTCAAGTTGGTGCGTAGATGTTTATCATGCCAACTTGTCAATCAAGCTGTCGAATATCTTCCTGGACACTCATTTAGTGAGAACATCAGCTAATTGCTCCTCTGAGTTTACAAATGAAAAGCGAATAACCTTTATGTCAAGATTTTCTTTAATAAAATGACAGTCAATGATTTTTTTTTTTTTGATCAGGTAAATAACATTTCGTGAGTCGAACTCACAACCTCCCACTTACGAAGGGGAGACTATGCCACTAAACCAATGGTACTGGGCAATGACGGTCAATGATTACATGCATTTTTATGCGCGTAATTATGTTTTAAACACTAGAATTAAACTAATCTCCAAATTAATTATTATGTAATTAATCTATTTTTATTTATGTTGTAGTAAATAAGCGGAGTTGTGGATTTTGGAAGAAGAAGTGCAAAATTAGAACAAAATGGGATTTCTGACAAAATGACGAAAAGTCAACTAATTGACCATCAGGTCAACCAAGTCAACTTGGCTTAATAGCAAGAAGTCCAAGGCCTAAGACCAAAGAAGCACAAGTGAAGTCCCAAGCCCATTTGTATTACATCTTTGTATTTAAATTTCAAATTCAAAATGGATGTAATGACAATAGTGGACCACTCACACACATCACACATGTGGATGAAGATATTTATTTGTGTTCACACTAGACACACACTCACTTATACTTTTGCCCTCCTATTTTCTTGATATTTTCCAAAATGTTTTCTACACTTTTAATTCTCTATATTTTTATTAAGTAGTTTTAGTCTTTTCATTTTACCTATTTTCTACTTGTTTTTGAGCCCTTGGATCTAGGATACAAGTCCAATCTTGACCCTAGAACCCAAGGGGGTATTAAGCTTAAGACCCATTTTTCTACCCCCTAGGCCTTTTGGCCGAATTTAGAGACCTCTCCTCCATTTTCCATTGTTAATGCTTAAAGTTCAGCGATAGCTAAACCTTTGTTAACGCTGGTCCGATGGGCAGACCACTACCTGTGATACTCAGAGTTTCTGCTACCTATCAAGTGAAATACAGAGGGCGTCAGAGGGAGACCGCACTGGGCAGTCTTCACTTCTCTGATGCCTAAGTTAGTCAATGTATTTGTGTTGACAAAGTAACAGTCGGTAAATATTAATTGAGTAATTAATTAGGAGAGAGGAGAGGACCTTTTATAGGTGAGGAGAGAGCTGATCTTCTCCATGTTTTCGATATGGGACTGATATGCTTCAGACCCCAGCTTCTGGAGCTTCTGATGTTGTCTTGGCGCGGCGCGTGGCGACGTGTAAGTGGTGATCTGGGGGCAAGCCGGGGCTCAGGCGGTAGCCTGCTTGGCAGTGTTCCCGTAGGTCACTCCTTTGGCGGGAGTTGGTATCGCTAGTGCTAGCATGAGCGTGGCTCATTATAGCTAATTATGCTTGCAAATGCCTATGTAAGTACAAGTCCCCCAAGTCCCCAGTCAAGGAGGGCAATCTTGGTTGGGGAGTTGCCTAGCGGTTCGAAGCGTTGCTTCCGCCAGTCTTGCAAAAGCATAATTAGCGTCAGTGCGTTCTCAACCATGGACTCACTAAGCAAAAGCTTTATACCCTTCAGGGTGGGCCCCTGCTAGGCCCCTAGGGAGTCCCCCACTCCCCGGCTAAGATAGACCTCCATTTGGCCGGTGTATTGTTTGTTGAGGGGAGCTGCGCTGAGCAGAGTGTGTTGGGTAGCAAACCCAATCTTTGATACCCAAGTGGCGGGGGTTAACATGCCTGATCATGGCCGTCGAAGACTGTTGACGCATCCCCCTACCTGTCCTGGAGGACCATGTTTTTCCTGCAACGCCGCGTTGCGGTCGTTGTCAAAGTGAGGCGTTGCCTTTGGAATCGCCGTTGGCGGAATTCCCTCCGCTGATGATAAGTGGTCGGCAATGTCGAGGGGACCTGCCTGGCGGCAGCCTGGTGCATGGCGTTGTAGTCAGCGGTGACGGTCTTCCCAGGTGTTGAGGGAGAAGTCTCGCTAGCGGAGTTGTCCCTATCGGAGACTAGCTTGCTTGGCAGATGATAAGTGAGAAGTTCTGCTAGCGGAATTGCGCTTAGAGGAGACTATCGCTTGCAAGGCGAAAGAGAGAAGTTCTGCTAGCAGAGTTGCGCTTAGCGGAGACTATCTCGCTTGCAAGATGGAAAGAGAGAAGTGCCGCTAGCGGGGTTGCGCTTAGCGGAGACTATCTCGCTTGCAAGATGGAAAGAGAGAAGTGCCGCTAGCGGGGTTGCGCTTAGCGGAGACTATCTCGCTTGCAAGATGGAAAGAGAGAAGTGCCGCTAGCGGAGTTGTGCTTAGCGGAGACTATCTCGCTTGCAAGATGGCAAGAGAGAAGTGCCGCTAGCGAAGTTGCCCTTAGCGGAGACTATCTCGCTTGCAAGATGGCAAGAGAGAAGTGCCACTAGCGGAGTTTCGCTTAGCGGAGACTATCTCACTTGCAAGATGGAAAGAGAAGTTCCTTTTCGATAGCTACCCTGGACAAACGCTTCGTATGATGGTGCCCAACACGTGGCTTACATGTATTGGATTAGCGTGTGCGATAACGTCTCTTCAGCACGCTCGTCATCTCGTCATTAATGCAAGTAATTATTGATTTTGTAACCGAGGCGTTGCCTCGGTTAATTCAGAGAGTAAGTGTGTTTGCAGGGCACGTGTACAGTTGTGGTGCGATGTCGTTTTTTCAGCGGACGGCGTAGATTAGTTTGATGTTGACATAAAAGAGAGGGAAACCTTTTGTTTTTGGCACTTTGCACCTTGAACTAGTATCTTCGTCTTCAAGCCTAGTTTTCTGCGTTCCGAGAAGAAGATTGCTACGGTTCCGTGAGGTTGTCGATCCCTGAAGCACGAAGATCTCCAGTAGTGAAGAGACGCGTCGTCGGTCGCACCAAAGTCTTCCGTCCTTAAGGTTGGTATTTTGAATCACATCCCTGTTTTATTGGATTTCTGTGTTTGCTTTTGTCGGTTTCTGGGTTTTTTTCGATTTGGGGTGCTCTGTTCCTCCCCCGTGTGCTCTAAGGGTGTAAAGCGAGCTTTGGGGATGGGTTTTACTATTTTGGTAGAGAGTTGGGGTTTTGGGGTTTGTTGGATGGTCGAATCTGGGTTTTTTGAGTATATGGGTGCTTCTGTTTTTGTTTTGGTATTTGCCGGGCAATTGTTCTTGATGTTCCTGGGTGTAAGTAGTAAAGGGATAGTCTAGATATTTTACGAACTGACTGGTTTGGGTTTTTAGGGTTTTAGGATGGCTAGCGTCATAGAGATTTCAAGCGGTGAGGATTCCGGGTCTAACGAGTCGCTCAACTTGGCGGATAGGGTTTTTATTGACTCGTTGCGTCCGTCTGCCCCTGCAGGAACCTCCTGGTCCGAACCGCTAGACATTGCGCCGCTACAGACCATACCCTGGGAAGTTGCCATGGGTCGTGCTGGTCGTCCTGAGAGTTCTAGGGCGGGAGAGGATGCCGCTACTCGCAAGAGGTGAGTAATAGCGCCGCTAGTGGCTCCGCTGATGGGGTGAGAGAGGCTGGCGGGGAAGAGGTTGAGTCAGCGTGGGTTCTCCGCGATGGTACCGCGGTTGACAAGGCCGGAGGGCCTATGACGGTGGCCGCCGTCAACCGCGTAAAGCGGGTGTTCCGCTTGCCAGGCGTTGTGAAACTGCAACTGCCGCTGAAGCATAAGAGGGCGTCAGTCTTGCCAGCCGGGCATGCCGCTGTGCACGAGGCGATCTTCAGCCAGGGAGTGACATTCCCGCTACTGCCAAATCTCCAAATTTTGGTCTATGAATTTCACCTCGCCTTTGGGCAGATTTGCCCTAACATGTGGCTGTTGCTGATGGCGGTAAACTCACTATGGCGGTTGTCCGGCTGTTGAGGGTCCAACCGTGGCGGAGGTGCTGCACTTCTACGAGTTGTTGTACGTGAAGCGCCAAGGATGCAGCGGACAAGTGAATCTTTGTCGCCGCCAGGGGGCGCCCAAGCTAATAAAGAATTTGAAGGACTCCATGTCACCCTGGCGAGGGACCTTCTGCATTGTCACTGATGGATGGGAGTACCAGGCGGGGTCGAATGCGGGGGAGCTGACATTCAGGATTAAGTCGGAATTCCAACCTATCCGAGGTTGTTGGTCTGCCGCCGTTTAGAGTTTATTTTTGTTGGGTAATGATTCCCTGTTGTAATGACCACTTTGTTGTTGTTTTTGTGTAGTGGGCCTGCGCTATAGCCTGACTCGCGAAGAAGAGTGCCGCTTGGCAAGGATTCGCGGCTGCTAGCAGAACCGCAACTTGCTAGACCTCCGCCTACTTACCGGCTGGGAGCTGTTGGTCGACCAGCAGTTGACACGAGCCCTTGGTAAGTACCTTCTGTTGATGTGTCTTGGTTCGACTGTCGTCAAGCTAACCCGTTGTTTTTGTACAGACTCTCCGCAGGGCAACAGAGCGAGCCGCAAGGCGTTCGAAAAATCCATGGACCGCGCCGAGATCGACAACTTTCTGGAGAGCATGTACGCCTTTGGGCTAGAGGCCTAAAAGACCAACGTCAACCCTCAGACATTGGCGCTAAGCCCATATGAGGTTCCCGTGGTGTTGTGGATGCCGCATCACTCGCACCTCGGCCACGACGGCTCGCCCGTGGTGCAGGCGGGAGCTGGCGGAAGCAATGTCCCTGCTGCGCCATTGCAGCAGAGAGAGAGAGTGCCCGCCATTAGGAGAGAGTGGAAGGAGAGAGTGGTGACTTGGATACACATTTACGCAAGCGTACGTATCATTGTCAAGATATGGAAATATTATGCCCAAAGTTTATCGTACCACGGGGATTAGTGGCTAACCCACAATCCTTGGGTAATCGGAAATAAAGACACTTAGCAAATAAAGAAAAGAAAAAGAAAATAAATAAAAATGTTAATCTAAGGCACCAAGTCCTAGCAATGCTCGGTTTTGGTTCTCACCAAAGCCTAATCACAACTAAGAGCCTAGTGATGAATATTTACAATGAGTTGAAGTTCAATATTTTGAGAGTTGATTTTAGATTAACAAAAAGTAATGAAATGTAAAGCAACTAATAAAAATGCAAAGAAATTAATAAAAGTGTAAACAATATAAATGAGAATGTCGGGTGTTAGGGAGGATCCTTCACCAAATCTCATGTGTCGGAAGCTAATCTAATGTAGATGCATATTTCCTATTTTGGCGGTAGTCGTATCCAAGGCGGTTCAAGGCTCAAGGACCGAAATTCCCTTTCATGGTATTCCTACTCCGGTTCAAGGGCCGTAGGGACTCACTTGGCATGAATTAGAGCCGGTTCAATGGTCACTAATTCACATCAAGAGGCGTAGAGATCGAGGAATTAGACTACTAAGCGACCCGCCCGCGCAATCACCTAACGGGTGTAAATCACCATGCTTATGACCCCTCGAATACGAAATTGAAGGTTTCTAGCTTAGGAATTAGAGGGAGTCAAGCCCCTAACTCCATCCTAGACATGCTCAAAATACACACCCTAGAGTTGACTAGGCTCCTAAACATGCATTTTAACCCAACAAAAATAGATATAAGCATCCATCATATGAAAATTACATCATTACAATAAATTAAACATCTTTTACACAAAATTTGGGTTAGGGACACAACCCTAAAACACAACAAGAAAATTACTCACAACCCATAATTATTGACATCAAAACTACAAAATTCAAAGAGAAAAGAAAAGAGAAGTGTAGGAGAAAACAATGATAGCCACAATTAGCTAGAAAGCCAACATGACTACTCTTGAATTATAACTCCCACAATTACCCAAATCTTGAATCTTGTAGAGGTTGAGGCCTTTGATGAATCTTTGAAGATTTGGGTGAGTAATTATTTAATTCTCTAAAATAAAACTAACAAAAATCTTGAAAATAGAGAATGAGGAGAGGAGAGAGAGTAGCCCAAAGGGGCTGCCTCTGTTTGGTGCGGCTACTGATTAGAGAGAGAGGGAGATGGGGATAATTATGGGTATATGAGGGAATGGATCATTCCCATCAGTTTGTGGCTGCAAGAGGAAGAGAAAAAATGATAGAAAATGACATGTGGCAGCAAGGGATAGGAAGAAAGGAAAAAGAAAAAAAAAATAAAGAGAACAGGGAAGAAATGGTGAAGGAGTTGGGGGGGGGGGGGGAAGGAAATTGTTGATTATGATGCTGACGTCATGATGATGTCAGCAAAGGCGTTTTTTTTTTTTTTTGGTTTTCTTTTCCATTTCTTCTCTTCTCTTTTTTTTTTTCTTCTTTCATCTCCCTTCTCAATTCATTTCCGCAAATGGGGGGGGGGGGGGAAGGAAATTGTTGATTATGATGCTGACGTCATGATGATGTCAGCAAAGGCGTTTTTTTTTTTTTTTTGTTTTCTTTTCCATTTCTTCTCTTCTCTTTTTTTTTTCTTCTTTCATCTCCCTTCTCAATTCATTTCCGCAAATGCTATCGGAGGCAATTAAATTCCGCTTCCTTGATGGAGTTGACCATATTGACCCGCTTTGACTATTTCGTCTTTTTGTCGGAAATTTCATTTTGCTCAATTTTCTACCATTTTTCTCTCGATTTCCGCAATTCCGCTTATTTCCTACACAACAAATAAAATTGGATTAACTACACTATAATTGGCTCAAGTATCAACATATTTCTAGTGTTTTGGATACAATTACATGCATAAAAATGCGTGTAATCACACCCCCACACTTGAACTTTGCTTGTCCTCAAGCAAATTAAATGAAATGTAATCCGAAAATTTAATAACTCACAAACATAAAGAAACTGTAGTATTAGCCTTTCCAACCATAACCCTCAGAGAACTAAGTGTATATGACCATGAAGTAGATATAAGCACAACTTAGGATTTTCGAATTTGTAAGGCAATTAAGATGCACATGTGGGAAATGCCCAAGTGTATGCATGTGTAAACCATGTGTCACATCAATCCACCATAATCAAATAGACACATAGAAGACCCGATATAACCCACTAAACTCACATAGGTTCACTAAATATTACCGCTCAAGTGTTTAGGGGCTATATATGTTTCACTCAAAAGCAACTTCACAACACGCGTCGCCATATGCTTGCCCTTCGATCTCATCTCCGCTAGGTAACGCACAACATTCAAGATCAAGAGGTCTTTTATTTGGTTGTAATGGGGCTAAGGGCAAGTGGCAATAAGAAATAAAGGATAGGGAGAGACAAAGTCCATGAAAATCGGTGAAGCAACTCTCTCTTGTAGAGATTTAAGACTTTTGCTTTCGAATGCTAAGTCACTCACTCTAAAACCCAATATACAACCCATACTATACTATGTAATACTCTTTTTTGTTTTTTTTTCTTCACGCAACTTTTTTTTTTTCTTCTACTTTTCTTTTCTTGAACTTTCTTTTTATTTTCACAACTTCTTCTTCTTCTTCTTTTTTTTTTTTTCCAAACACACACACTCACCCCCACACTTATTCTTTTGTAACTTCACACTTTTGACTTATCTTTCTTTTGAAGCACTCAAACATAAAGTCATTCTCTCGAATCGCTTCACCAACTACCACGGAAGGGTAGGATAAAAGTGTTTAGGCTAGGTAGGAATTTGTGGTGCAAATGAAGAAAAAGGCGAAATATATAAATAGGCTCAAAGTGGCAATCTAGTGGTAAATATCTTTGGGCACATGCTTCTTTGGCCATGGTGGTATATAGTCCTAATGCCTCCATCCTTTCTATCATATCGCAAGCTAAAAGTAGCCTTGAGAGGTCTCAAGCAAGTTCTAGATACGCATTGTCATGAAATTGTACACACATGAAAGAATAAGTGAATGAACTATGCATACACTATAGATATAGGCACAAAAGCTCACAAATAAGACATGCAAGTTAATCGAATAATCTATATGCTTCTCTAACCATGATGAACCAACCTAACATAGGCTATGTGCACACATATAATCAAGCATAGATCACATATACAATTAATCAAAAAATAAATTCAAAGTCCTAATCATGCTTAATCTATCCACAATCATAACAAGTTAAGTCCATGTCTCGTCATTGGGGTTGGAAAAGGCATTAACCACTAACTTCAAATTACAAAAAGCTAATCTAAAAAAAAATAATTCCTTTTTTTTCTGTTTTTTTCATAGGCGCCTGAGCCCTCATGGCAACTGTTCTAGGGTGAGGTAGGTGAATGAATAGGGTTGGAGCTATATATACAAATCAAGAGACAAGAGAGATGTAGCTGGTCGTGAGAGAAAGGTAGAAGAGAGGGACATGTGGCAGCATGGGATAGGAGAGGGGAAAAAGAAAAGAAAAAGAAGAAAAAAAATAAATAAAATAAAGAAAGAAGAAGAGGCAGCACGTGGGGAGGGGGGGGGAGGAAGTATTCTGATGCTGACGTCATCACGACGTCAGCAAAGTCTTTTTTTTTTTTTCCCCTTTTCTTTTCTCTTCTCTTTTCTTGTCTTTTCTTTTTTTTTCTTTTCTTCTTCCTTCTTTTTGCTTTCTTCTTCTCTCTTCTCAATACACTTCCGCATATGTTATCAGAGACAATTGGATTCCACTCCCTTGATGGCGTTGACTATGTTGACCCTCATTGACTATTTCGTCCTTTTCTCAGAAACTCCAATTTGTTCCAATTTTACTCTATTTTCTCTCGTTTCCGCAATTCCGCTTATTTCTACAAAATAAAGAAAATGAATTAATTACATATTAATTGACAAGGGGATTGGCTTATTTCTAGTGTTTTAGATACAATTAGACGCATATAAATGCGTATAATCACACCCCTACACTTGAACTTTGCTTGTCCCCAAGCAAACTAAATGTAAAATAATATGCAAAAATCTATTAACTCAAACACAAATGCTCTAACATAAAGAAAGTGCGGTAACGGCGCCATTGACTTGGATACACATTTACGCAAGCGTACGTATCATTGTCAAGATATGGAAATATTATGCCCAAAGTTTATCGTACCACGGGGATTAGTGGCTAACCCACAATCCTTGGGTAATTGGAAATAAAGACACTTAGCAAATAAAGAAAAGAAAAAGAAAATAAATAAAAATGTTAATCTAAGGCACCAAGCCCTAGCAATGCTCGGTTTTGGTTCTCACCAAAGCCTAATCACAACTAAGAGCCTAGTGATGAATATTTACAATGAGTTGAAATTCAATATTTTGAGAGTTGATTTTAGATTAACAAAAAGTAATGAAATGTAAAGCAACTAATAAAAATGCAAAGAAATTAATAAAAGTGTAAACAATATAAATGAGAATGTCGGGTGTTAGGGAGGATCCTTCACCAAATCTCATGTGTCGGAAGCTAATCTAATGTAGATGCATATTTCCTATTTTGGCGGTAGTCGTATCATAGGCGGTTCAAGGCTCAAGGACCGAAATTCCCTTTCATGGTATTCCTACTCCGGTTCAAGGGCCGTAGGGACTCACTTGGCATGAATTAGAGCCGGTTCAATGGTCACTAATTCACATCAAGAGGCGTAGAGATCGAGGAATTAGACTACTAAGCGACCCGCCCGCGCAATCACGCAACGGGTGTAAATCACCATGCTTATAACCCCTCGAATACGAAATTGAAGGTTTCTAGCTTAGGAATTAGAGGGAGTCAAGCCCCTAACTCCATCCTAGACATGCTCAAAATACACACCCTAGAGTTGACTAGGCTCCTAAACATGCATTTTAACCCAACAAAAATAGATATAAGCATCCATCATATGAAAATTACATCATTACATTAAATTAAACATCTTTTACACAAAATTTGGGTTAGGGACGCAACCCTAAAACCCAATAAGAAAATTACTCACAACCCATAATTATTGACATCAAAACTACAAAATTCAAAGAGAAAAGAAAAGAGAAGTGTAGGAGAAAACAATGATAGCCACAATTAGCTAGAAAGCCAACATGACTACTCTTGAATTATAACTCTCACAATTACCCAAATCTTGAATCTTGTAGAGGTTGAGGCCTTTGATGAATCCTTGAAGATTTGGGTAAAACTAACAAAAATCTGGAAAATAGAGAATGAGGAGAGGAGAGAGAGCAGCCCAAAGGGGCTGCCTCTGTTTGGTGCGGCTACTGATTAGAGAGAGAAGGAGATGGGGATAATCATGAGTATATGAGGGAATGGATCATTCCCATCGGTTTGTGGCTGCAAGAGGAAGAGAAAAAATGATAGAAAATGACATGTGGCAGCAAGGGATAGGAAGAAAGGAAAAAGAAAAAAAAAAAAAGAGAAAAGGGAAGAAATGGTGAAGGAGTACGGGGGGGGGGGGGGGGGGAAAGAAATTGTTGATTATGATGCTGACATCATCATGATGTCAGCAAAGGCGTTTTTTTTTTTTTTTGGTTTTCTTTTCCTTTTCTTCTCTTCTCTCTTTTTTTTTCTTCTTTCATCTCCCTTCTCAATTCATTTCCGCAAATGCTATCGGAGGCAATTAAATTCCGCTTCCTTGATGGAGTTGACCATATTGACCCGCTTTGACTATTTCGTCTTTTTGTCGGAAATTTCATTTTGCTCAATTTTCTACCATTTTTCTCTCGATTTCCGCAATTCCGCTTATTTCCTACACAACAAATAAAATTGGATTAACTACACTATAATTGGCTCAAGTATCAACATATTTCTAGTGTTTTGGATACAATTACATGCATAAAAATGCGTGTAATCAAGTGGTTTGCGTCTGGCTGACGACTCTCAGTAGACTCCGCCCCCTACTCAGTCCGAGGTCTCCCGTGCTGGCTTTTTGGCCGCCCATACCCGAGCGGATAGTACTATTGTAACGCCGAGCCCTATCGCTTGTGGGTCCGATCAGGCGAGCCACAACCGCTGCCGGAGGACGAGACTGCCGCTGATGCCCCCTCACCCATGAAGACAGCTCCACAGCCTGAAATAGTGCCGCTGAGGCGTTTGTCTTATTTTTTTTTTTTTTTTGCGCCGCTGAGGCCTTTTGTAATTCAACAATACTCTTGGGCGGGGAGTCCCGACCCCTAAAATAAAATTGGTATTTTGCTTATGAGATTTTGCCAAGTGTGGATGCGTTTGCTGATTGTATTGTTTATGAACCGCTAGAGTTTTGACTGCTGTTTTGTGACTCAATGAAACATTAAAGGTATTAAAATTGTTTCCAAGTGCACGATGTAGCGGACATAGTCCGCCGAATATTGTTGGCGTTGCCAGTTGATTCTTGTGCTTGGACTTGGCGACAATGGTTTGAATAATTTCTCGTTTCATTGATAGCTGATATGTCAGCGTTTACAAAAAGCGGGGTTGTACCCATTGGGTAGCTTCCCTTAGCTAAATATTGAGTCAAAAATTTAGCTAAGCCAAGATGCTCTAGGGTAGTGGTATGACTACTTGTAGTAATATCGAAGGTGCTCGGTATTCCAAGGGTGGGTCGTTGTGACGCCATCCTTGTCCATCAGGTAGAAGGTGTCGGGGCTAGCGACTTCCACAATTTTGTATGGACCCTCCCAAGTTGGGCGGAGTGCTGTTGGCGGTGGAATGACCTCCTTCATTACCCAGTCCCCCAGTTGGAGGTTCCGGGCTTTGACCCTAGCGTTGTAGAAACGCGATACCCGCTGCTTGTTTTGCAAATTGTGCAAATGGGCCTTGTGTCGTTTTTCCTCTAGGAGGTCTCTGTCGAGGTTGACCCCTTTGCTATTGGTCTCAGGGCAGTAGGCCTCGACTCTAGCGGTGGGCTGAGTTACTTCAATGGGTAGGACGGCTTCAGCTCCGAACATCATGCAGAATGGTGTTTCACCTGTGGCGGAAGTTGGGGTAGTTCTGATGGCCCACAGAACTTCCGGAAGCTTTTCCGTCCATAAACCTTTGGTGTCGTCGAGTTTCTTTTTTAGCAGTTTCTTGATTATCTTGTTTACTGCTTCGACCTAGCCGTTGGTTTGGGGGTGAGCGACAGATGCGAAACTCATCCTGGTGCCCAAGTTAGCGGTGAAAGATGAGTTTTTTGTTGTTGAACTGTGTGCCGTTGTCTGTGATGATTGTGTGTGGGACACCATAGCGGCAATAAATGTTCTTCCAGAGGAAGTGAGTTACCTTGGCGGTAGTTATTGCCATCAGTGGTTTTGCCTCTATCCACTTGTTGTTGTAGTCGATGGCGACAATGATGTACTTGAATTGGCCTTTGGCGGTTTGGAATTTTCCTATCAAGTCCAGGCCCCACGTGGAGTGGATACAGGGACCAATGATGATCGACAACGGTTCTGTAGGGGCGTGTGGGAGATCAGCATATTGTTGACATTTGTGGCAAGATCTTGATATCTTCCTAGTGTCGTCGCCGATCGTAGGCCAGAAGTAGCCTTGTCGCATTGTGCGATTGACCAAGGATCTGGCGCCCGAGTGGTTTCCACATTCCTCACTGTGTATCGCTGCTAGGACGACCTTCCCCTCCTCTGGGGTTAGACACTGGAGGTTGGGGTGGGTGAACCCCTAGCGGTAAAGCTTGCCACTCTGGATATTGTAGCGGGTTGCTCTCTGCTTGACCTGTCGTGCTTCAACCTTGTCCTCTGGCAATGTTCCATTGCGCTTGTATTTGATGATCTCGTTCATCCAACTGGGATTGACCTCGATGTTTAAGATCTCCGCTAGAGTTTTTGTGATGTTAGGCCTGTCAAGACACTCCACCCTTGTGTCCGCTGGACTTTGGTGTGGTTGAGCGGTTGCAAGTCTTGCTAGTGAATCAGCCTTAGCGTTCTTTTCCCTGGGGATCTGTGTGATCATGTGGAATTTGAATTTTTTGAGGAGCGTTTTTACGTACCCCAAGTACGCCGCTAACTGTTGGTCTTTGACCTGGAAACTATCGTTGACCTGGTTAACGACAAGCTGGGAGTCGCTGAATATGTTGACACTGTCAGCCCCTGAGTCGATGGCGAGGAGTAGGCCGACGATGAGTGCTTCGTACTCCGCCATGTTGTTTGAGGCCTTGAAGTTGAACTTTAATGCGTATTCTACGTTCAGTCCCCCTGGCCCTGTCAGGATGACTCCTGCGCCGCTGGCCTTGGCGCAAGCGGAGCCATCCACGTGTAGGTTCTAGTCTAACTGCTGGGGAGTTGGTTCCTCAACGGTTACAATTTCCATGCTGGGCTCTGCCTCTATGTTGGGTTCAACCTGACGCTCAGTGAGCTCAGCAATGAAGTCTCCACCGCCTGGCCCTTCATGGCGGTTCTTGGTTTGTAGTCAATGTCGAACTCGCTGAGCTCGATGGCCCATTTGCTGAAGCGCCCCGAGTGCTCAGGGTTCTGCATCACCTGCTCAGCGGTTGATTCGTTAAGACATGAATTGTGTGGGCCTGAAAGTACTGGCGGAGGCGCCTAGCGACGACAATGAGTGCGAGAGTGAGCTACTCCAGGGAGGGATACCTTGTTTCGGCCCCGTTCATGCCTCTGCCGGCGTAGAATACAGGGAGCTCATCCTGGCCCTCTCGCCGGATAATGGTGCAGCTTACCGCTGTCTGTGATACCGCTAGGTATATATATAATGTCTCCCCCTGCACAGGAATAGAAAGGAGCGGAACTGCCGCCAAGTACTCTTTCAAGCTCTGGAACGCTGCCTCACAGTCTGGGTTCCAGTCGATGACTTTCTTGTGGGTTGTCTTCAGGACTTTGAAAAATGGGAGACACCTGTCAATGAGTCTGGAGATAAATCGAGAGAGGGCGATTAGTTTTCCCTGGAGGCTCTGAACGTGCTTCTTCCACTCTGGAGCCTTCATGTTGAGGATGGCATGTACCTTATCAAGGTTGGCCTCTATGCCCCGCTCACTGACTATGTAACCCAGAAATTTGCTGGCGTTGACGCCGAATAAGCATTTTTCTGGGTTGAGGCGCATACCGTAGGCCATGAGAATAGCGAATATGATTCTGAGGTTTGCCACGTGTCCACTGGCCTTTATACTTTTTACCAACATATCATCCACGTAGACCTCGATGATTTTTCCCAGATGTTCAGCGAACATAGCATTCATTAGCCGCTGGTAAGTTGCACCGGCGTTCTTCAAACCGAAAGGCATGACATTGTAGCAGTATAGGCCCTTATCGGTGGTGAAGGAGGTGCACTCTTGGTCACCAGGGTGCATCTTGATCTGATTGTAGCCGGAGAAGGCATCCATCATGCTAAGTAGCTCGTGGCCAGCGGTTGCATCGACCAGTTGGTCTATGCAAGGTAGCGGGAAACTGTCCTTGGGGCATGCCTTGTTGAGGGCCTTGAAATCGACACACATTCGCCATTTTCCGCTGGGTTTTTTGACCATGACCAAGTTGGAAATCCACTGAGGGTAATTTATTTAGCGGATGAATCCAATGCTCTGGAACTTGGCAACCTCTTCCTCTATTGCACGGTATCTCTCCTCGTCAAAGGCCCTCCGTCGCTGCTTGGTAGGGTAGGCGGATGGTTTTATACTTAGTTTGTTTGTGATGATCTAGGGGGAGATACCTGGTATGTCAGCGTATGACCATGCAAAGACGGCGGCGTTGTCACGTAGAAACTAGGTGAGTTCCGCCACTACCTCTGGGTCTAGCTGAGCGCCGATGCGGAATATCCGCTCAGGGTGCTCGTCGGAGATGCTGATAACCCTTAAGGATGTTTCTGGGTTGACGGGCACCTTTTTGACATATTTCTTCCGTCATCCCTGGGGTCCTCAAAGATATTTGGTGCCGCTGCATGATTTCCCACTGCTAGGATTTCATGGTGGCGCACTGATCATGCCACGGTTGTGAAGTAGCATTCTCGTGCCAGTTGTTGACTTCCCTTCACACAGCCTGTTCCGTTGGGAGTAAGAAACTTCATGAGGAGCATGTACCCGGCGATGATGCATTTGAGTTTGTTAAGTGCCGGTCGACCAATGATGGCATTATATGAACTGAAGCAATCCACAATGATGAACTCTGTATAGATTTCCGCTGTTCGTGGACTGGCGCCGATAACCAGCCACATGTAGTCAGAACCTAATGGCTGTGTGATGTCACCGGAGAAGCTAAGCAATGGCTCATGATCCTGCAGTAGTTTTCTGTTCCGCCGAAGTTTGTCGTATCACCTGTTAAAGATGACATTTACAGCGGAGTCGTTGTCGACAAGGATCCTTCCCACTGACCATTTATCGAGTATGGTGTCGATCAAGAATGGATCGTCGTGGGGCAGATGTGCTCCGCGTTCCTCCTCCTCTAAGAAGGTAATGGGCTCCCAACCAGATTTGGGGAGTTTAGCGAACCTCTCATAGCGGATGTTGCACACCTCCTTGGGGTGATTAGCACGCGCATAGCGCTTTTTTGGTCTGTGAGACATATTGGTGATTGGGGCACCACCGTCGATAGTGTTGATGCGGCCCAAGGGCTCAATGTTAGCGATCACGGGTGGTGGTTGATGTACCTTGAATTGTTCCATCTTACCGTCTCAGTATAGAGTCTCGATGGCTGTTTTGAGGGCATTACACGTGTTGGTGTTGTGGTTGCTGTCCTCGTGATATTTGCACCACTTGCCAGTGTTTCTGGGCTTTCCGACCTTTGGGTATTTCCTTGGGGGTGGTGGCGGTATTTGGTCCTCGCACTGGTAGTATATTTCTTCGTACGAGGTCGTGAGGACTGTAAACACCGCGTGCTGCTGGGATGACTCTTGCTTATTACAGTTATCCCCATGAGATGAGCGGTTGCCCCTATTGTATTGTTGGTCCTTCTGCTGCTTGCTTTGGTAGTTGCCTTGCTGCCACTCTCTCTTCTTATCAGTTGTGGGTGTGGCAGAGGTTTTGCTAGCGGTTTCTGATGGCTGGCAGAGGGTTGCGTGGACTTTACAGGTGTTGGTGGTGGTGGGGGGGGTTTCTCCATATGTAATGAATTCTGCCTGTGCATGGATGACAGCCTCGCTCATGACATGGTCGTAAGCGGCATTTGGATGGTTGTAATTGAGGTGATAGAGAAATGGTCCCTTAAGGAATCCCTGCTTGAAAGTTGCAAGCGCCATCGTTTTATCAAGATTGCGGCACTGAGACATTGCCGCTCGCCACCTGGTAACAAACGCCTTTAATGTCTCCTCCGCCCCCTGCTTGAGGTTGAATAGTTGAGATGTATTGTGGTGTCCGGCAGCCAATAGGATGAACCGAGAGAGGAAAGCATTTGATAGTGCATTGAACGAGTCGATAGACCCTGACGGACACTCAAAAAACCAACTCATTGCCTCACTATCCAGCGTTTCGTTGAACAAATGGCAGAGGGTAGCGTCATCGAAGCCCTTGTTATTGGTGACTTTTTTTAAGGTGTCCATATGGACAAAAGGGTCAGTCATGCCGCTGTAATGTGACATCTTTGGTGTCTTTGCGTGTGCCGGGCGGATGGCATGCAGGATCTTGGCGGTGAGCGGTGGATGCAAAGAGTGGATTTGGTATTGGCACTGGGGAGCCTGTCTCGGCCCGGATTAGCCTTTGCTCTAATTGTTGCATCCACTCCAGTATTAGGGCCATTGTGTTTCCATCGGGTCCTGCCTGGATGTTCCGCTGAACCAGCTCTCGCCCGGGGACAGGTATATTACCCTCGGTTTTGGCCCTGATTGTTGAACAGCTGGTGTGTGGCTGTGACTCCGCCTCCTACTCCAACATTAGTCGGGGTTCTGAAGGTAGTCCCATTCCTCATAGCTTTGGTGGGTTCAACGGTACCTACATCTGTATGATTAGTCCGGGCACCAATCCGCCGGTGTTGGGCTGACTGCGCCTAGTGCTCCGCAATTGCTTGCTTTGCGCTGGGTTGGCGTTTGCTTCCAGCGCCCTCTTCAGCTCTTCAAATTTTGACATCAGCGTGGCCACCTGCCTTTATGCCTCAGCCTTTTCTCTGTGCTCCTGCTCGCGCTCTCGATTTTCCTTATGAAGGTCCGCTAATGCCAGCTCATACATAGAGGAGAGGTCCTGCATCGGAGGGCGACTGAGCCTCCGCTGTAGGTTGGGTTGGTGGGACCTGGGAACTGGCCTGTGGTTCCCCACCGGGGTTGACCGGTGTGTTGAATAGTGCACGGTTAACGTTAACCGTTGGATTGACGTTGATCACTGGGTTAGTGAGGTGGGGGTTGGCGAATTGATCCGCCTGCTCAGTGTTTTCCCCGCTACCGTTAGTCATGGTGGATGTGGTGGGATGGCCTTCTGTTCAAGTGTCCCCACAGACGGCGCCAATGTTAATGCTTAAAGTTCAACCGTAGCTAAACCTTTGTTAACGCTGGTCCGATGGGCGGACCGCTACCTGTGATACTCAGAGTTTTCGCTACCTGTCAAGTGAAATACAGAGGGCGTCAGATGGAGACCGCGTTGGGCGGTCTTCACTTCTCCGATGCCTAAGTTAGTTAATGTATTTGTGTTGACAAAGTAACAGTAGGTAAGTATTAATTGCTTAATTAATGAGGAGAGAGGAGAGAACCTTTTATAGGTGAGGAGACAGCTGATCTTCTCCATGTTTTCGATGTGGGACTAATATGCTTCAGTCCCCAGCTTCTGATGCTGTCTTGGGGCGGCACGTGGCTGCGCGTCAGCGGTGATCTGGGGGCAAGCCAGGGCTCAGGCGGTAGCCTGCCTGGCTGTGTTCCCGTAAGTCACTCCTTTGGTGGGAGTTGGTACCGCTAGTGGTAGCATGAGCGTGGCTCATTATAGCTAATTATGCTTGCAAATGCCTATGTAAGTACAACCGCAATTGAGCACATTGGCACCGGAAACTTTGTGTGATATTATTCTTAGTTTAGAATTATGTTATTCTGCTAGGCTCCTGCAAAAGGAGCGGAATTGTTTCAAGTGTAATGCACATATTCCCCTGGTGGGAACATGTATTGAGCCATTCTAGCCTGTGTTTGCTATGAATGAAATCCTTACTTTCAAAAAAAAAAAAAAAAAAGGGTTTTCCTCTCTCTTGGTCCTCTTGGATCCATCTTATTCATCTTTTTTTAATTTCATTCTGTAATGTGTTAACAGCGTTAGTTGTTATTAAATAAAATGATACGTGTCAAAATTTTATTCGTGAGACAAGTTTGGGGACAGGTGATCTCCTCCCTCCACACTCCCATCTAGTTTTTAAATACTTTTTCTTCTCTAGACCCCATGAAATTCCGAACGTCACTTTTGGACGAGATCATTTTTCGCGACCTTTGTTTGGCTAAAGATTTTTAGAAATAGTTTGGGCTTGGGCCTTAGGCCCAAAAATAGCATAAGATTAGAGTCCTGAATTTACGTTGGACACCTAACAGACGGGGATGCTAGGGAACCTAGCCCAATATGTTAGTTGACCTTCGACCCAAGCATCTCCCTTGACCCGGTAAGGTTCTTGTAGCTCATAATAGCATCCTTGTATAATTTTGAAATCTACTTGTGTGTGCGTTTACGATTTTCTTATATTACCTTTCTTAACCATTGGGGAAATTTCTGCTCGCCTTACCGAAGCTCTCATCAACCATCTCACCGACTTTCAAAAGCACAATTTATTTACTCCTTATATTTTTCAAACTCGAGCAAGATTCCAACAAAACTTACTCTGTTATTTTTCTATCTAAATACAAGTTTGGTGAGGCCCAATCCTTATTTGGTCTTGCCAACACTTTAATTTGAGTTTTCTTTATACTTATTTTACTTTTATTTTCCCCATCATTTTGGTTTTTACCCCCTATTATTTTTATCCCAAATTTATCTGATTCAATTCCTTCACTTTCCCCAAGCTGAGTCATCTACCTCACACGCAAAGCCCAGCTTTTCCTCTTTCTTTGTTCAATTCAAAATTGGGCAGAGGGAAAGGAAACCTCGATCAGCAACTCTATTCCATGTTACCAACATGCAAAGGGAAACTCCCCCTAGAGAACCATATCAGACCTTCAAAAGGGAGAACCCAGGCAAGAAATCGTCGTCCACCCTCCTCTTCTAACCCTTTCTTTCTTTCCTGGGCATATCAGTGTGTTTGTGTGCCCTGAAACGCCTAGTTAGGGACCTCCGATCAAAATCCTTTCATCATCAAAGTTATTCATCTATGTCTCTTCTATCTACCCTCAAAATTTCAGCTCCATTGGAGTTGATTTGGGACCTGTACACCCCTCAAAGCTGAAGCTGTTACGAAGCTAGCCAGTTCCAAATTTCTGCTTGAATTCCCTCTCTTGCTCTACCCAAATCCTCCATCTTCCTTGAGATTGATACCAACAGTTGGTAAGATTCTTGAACTATCGAGTTCCTATTTCTTTCCTCAATTTTTAGGCTCAATACGTTCAAAACAACTCTTTTACATATTGAGAAGTTTCTGTTTCACTCTGCATGTTCGAGATTGAGCTAATTTATTGGCCTGCAACTGAGCTCGATCCAACCAACTCCCTCAGCTCCCTTTCCTGTTGAAGCCCTCAAGAAAAACTCACATTTTGGTTAGTCTTTGGTGAGTATCAGCCTTTCCTTAACACTGTATATTTTTGGGTTGTTGTTACAAACTCTTGCAGATTACAACTTGTCTCTGTTGTTGTTGGAACCTTATTGCTTTAACTTAGAACCTTTCATTCTTTCTGATGTGTTGGTTTTGTGCTAGACCATGGTTATCTTAAATATTAAAATCGTGCTTGATCCCAAGAGCTTATTTGTTTTATGGTTGTCCAAACACCATGTCTTCAAAACATCATGTTATTGAGCTACAAGACCTCCTCTTTTTAGTATTAAAGGATGACTGAAAGTTTAAGTCTTTAGGAGCTTTAGATACTTTCTGTAGGTGTCTTAGAGCCTACTTAACCAGCCATTTTGGGTACCAAAAGAGCTTTACACAAAAGAACCAATTTATGCAGTTTTTCAGTTTTCAGTATAATCTGACCCAGCTACATTTCTTTCAAAACTGGAACTGAACCGTTAATAATTTGGGATCAATTCCTTCTGGACAAAGATAGTAGACACATAGATGAACATTCTAGAGTTTGAATCGCCCCAAAATAATTTTTCTAGAATTTGTTATGCAATTTTGAAATATATGGACAGAAGCTGCTGTTTCTGGAAAGAAACTGGACACCGTTTTACTTTGGCCTTTAAAACCCTTACTCTTTAAATGACTTCACTCAAAATTCTGTAAACATTTCATTCTTACTGAGTAGGTTGTTAAACCATCTTCTTTCCAAAAATTTCCCAAGAATTTACCTCAAGTGTTTTGGACACTCCTCCTTGGCCCTTAACAGTTCCTACTTAAACTCTGTTTCCAGTTTTTGACAATTTATCTTCTAAAGGTGTTTTGCCACTTTTCCTCAAAAACCAACTCTCCCTTAGTACCCAAATGGTCTGGTTATTAGCTAGTAAATTAGGTTAAAGGAGAGGTTTTCTTTGGAGAGTATTGTGTGTGAATAGCTAGCCGTGTTTATCGTTATTAATGCCGCTTATTGATCTAGGCTCTATATCTTGGTAGGATCTTGTGACGTGGTGGTTGCTACAAGGTTGCATTGAGGCCAAGTGCTGCAAGAGAAAGCTCGAGTTCCAAGTAGGGGATGTCTTTTAACTCTATCTATGCTTTTCTTGCATATACTATGTTTTATATGAGGCCTCTTGCATGGTTTTGAAAATTATCTGTTTTACAATTGAAATGGTTTGCGTGGATTGGATTGATGTGTTGGAAATTGATGGGGATGTAAGGAGAGGTCTATTCCTCCTTGAGCCACCGGTGGTGGGCAGTGTGCACCATGCCCTTGTAATTGAATTATCCCCTTTGTCTCTAGCCTTGTGATTATTGAATTCCGGAAAGTGATTGGCTAGATGGACGGTTGTGATGGAAGTGTGCATTATATGAATGTAATATTACATCGACGTTTGTCTTTTTATTTTGAGTATTTGGACTTTCTATAGGGTTTAACTAAAGGGAAATGATGGAAAATGTCATATTAGAGTGTGAAATGATAAAAATGTCACCTAGTTTTCCACTTGATAAAAAGGTCCATAATGAATTGTTAGTAATATTAATTTAGTCCTTATGAATAATGAGATGATGTTAAAAAATGTCAATTTTTAATTTTTTTAATTCTGATTCTACCCTTAAAGGTAATACACGTTTATAACTATTTCACTCAAAATCTCAGAGCTTAAATTCTCTCTCTTTTGATCAGAAAGCTTGATTCGATTTTGATCGGAGATTCTCTCTCTGCCGCCAGCTTCCAATTGCGCTTGGTCTCTCTACAACGATCTCAAATCTTAGTTTTGAGTGGTTTTGGAGCTTCAATCCACAGCTTTCTTCTCTTTTTCTAGGTCTGTGGCTTCGACGACAGTCATTTGTCCTTCGCCTCTTGCGTCACTCCATCTGAAACGACGTTGAGGTGCAAGCCTTGTCCGGCGCAGCCGCAGAGCCGTCCTTCTCGTCGTCGCCTCCGATGTTGCCGGACTACGACATTTGGTAGTCGACTGCTTAACTCTCTTCACATCTTGAAGCTTTCGCCAATACCAGACTGGAGCTCTATTTTGCAGGTATGCAACTCGTGGATCTGGAGATAATGAAAATCCAGATGGTCTCGGAGGAGATTAGCCATCGCTCGAGGAGCAGAGCACCTCGTCACTCCTCCGCTATCTCCTCAACCCTCGACAAGCTCAAGAATGTAGGTATTGTTTTACTTCACTGATTTCTGTGAAAATTGAATGCGATTTTGGGGTTGTGGTCTCTCCTTCATCTGCATTCGGGTTGTAGCAGCCCAAACTAATTTATGTGTTTTATGCAATTATATGTTTTTAGAAATTAGTCTTTCATTGTTCCTTGTATGATTTTCTGATCTGTACCCTAAGCTATTCTGTTGGTATCTTAAGGGAATGTGGAGGAGTAATAGGAGTTCCAATTGATCACTTCCATCCATTGGTCTCTTCATCTTGTCTTGGTATAATTGATTATCGTTGTGAGCTGTACCCAAAGCTATTTGGTAGGTATCTTATGGGAATGTGTAGAAGTAATAAGAGTTCTCATTAATCACTTCCATCCATTGGTGTCTTTCATCTTGTCTTGGTATAATTGATTGACTTTGTGATATGTTTTTCAAGCTATTCTGTTGGTATGTCAAGGGAATGTGAAGTTAACATTGGGACAGGTTTGTTATTTTATCTCCAAAAAGCTTTAGGTTGTCAAACAACAACAAAATTCCAATTGGATTACTTCAACGATTCTAGTTCACTCAAAGACCACAAACCAAGCTTCGACGATGTTCAGGTCTGGCCCCTTGCTTTCTAATCTCTATATGTCTATCTGTTTGACTCGAAACGTTGTGAATGCGATTTTCTATGTTTTCAATTTCATTCATGGATTGATAGATCTAATTGCATTTTAGGGAGCATGACTTTTGTTAGGTAGAGAAATTGAAATAATGCGCCTCCTTTAACATTGGACTACTATGCATCTACTTGCAAGTGACCCTCCTTTAACATTGGACTACTATGCATCTAATTGTCCTATTTTGTTTGAGATTGTAAAGAAAGAAATGGAGTGTGAAGCTCTTAGATCATCATAATGCCGCCTTGGATAGGCCGGTTACACTTTCATGACTGTTTTGTTCATGTCTGGATTTTATCATTAGCTTGTTACTTAGCTGTAGTACCCATATATTTATTAGCTTTAATTTCAAGTAGCTGCTGTAGTCTTGTCACTTAATGAACTTAATGGAAGCAGGGATGTGAAGGTTCAGACTCTTATCTACATTTTCTTGACAAGTTTATCACTACTCTTTACTGAAGGAAATTGTCCCATTACTTGGTTTTTGAGAAAACTCATCATATCTTATTCCACCATGTAGTACACGTGTATTGCTAAAATTTGCTTTGGTGAATTGAAGTATTATATTATATGGTCTTTGTTTGTGTTTGTGGTTGAAATTGATGATTTCCGTGGCTTTGGATAGTGATGAGATAATGTTCATGTTTAGAGAAGCCAAGACGTCCTTATGAGAAGGAACATTGAGCTGAAGCTTGTTGGAGAATATGGGCTTCGGCACAAGAGGGACTTGTGGAGGGTCCAGTATGCTTTGAGCCGCATCCGTAATGTTGCTAGGGAACTTCTTACTCTGGACAAGAAAAATCCTCGCCGTATCTTTAGACCCAGTTGTGGTTATGTTTTATTTTGTTTAATGTGCTTATGGGACGTTGTCCTAATTGGAAAAAGTGTTGTGGTTGTACTTTGACTAAAATCACTTGAAATCTTCCTGGAATCACAATAAAATATTCTTACTAATGTTTTGAGCATACAGTTGTCTTACGCTTGAATTCATTTTGTCCAAAAAATACTTGTGAAGTTCAATTGCAAATTTGCAGCACCTGTCACTGACCAAGTCACTGTCAATCCCTGACCAAGTAACTGTTAACCTCAAGTTACCAGCAAAGTCACGGACCATATCACTGTCAATCCCTGGCCAAGTCAGTGTTAACCTCAAGTCACCGGCAAAGTTACTGGCCACGTCACTATTAACCTCAAGTCATTGGCCATGTCACAATCATGAACATGTCACTGTTAATCACATGTCACTAACTAAGTAACTGACCATGTCACTAACCAAGTAACTGTCAGTAGCCAAGTCACAAGTTAATAGCGAAGTCACTGTTAATCACATGTCACTAACTAAGTAACTGACCATGTCACTAACCAAGTAACTGTCAGTAGCCAAGTCACAAGTTAATAGCCAAGTCACTGTTAATCACATGTCACTAACTAAGTAACTGACCATGTCACATTATATGTCACTGACCATGTCACTAACCAAGTAACTGTAAGTAGCCAAGTCACTAACTAAGTAACTAGTTAGTGAATTTGTCGGTGATTTGAGGCTAACAGTAACTTGACCAATGACATAGCCAATGACATGTGACCAGTAACTTGGCTAGAAATTGACAGCAACGTCACAGGCCAGCTAGTGATCTAGCCAGTGAAGTCACAGGCCATGTCACTGACAAGTGACATGGTCAGTCACATACATTGTAAGTGACATGATCAGTTACATGTTCAGTTACATACATTGTAAGTGACATGGTCAGTGACGTGTATAACAATGACATGGAAAGTGACATGCAACTTGGCTAGTGACATGGTCAGTGGCTTTTTCGGTGATTTGAGGCTGATAGTAACTTGACCAATGACAGTGACATGGTTAGTGACTTGAGGTTGACAGTTACATGGTCAGTGACTTGATTAGGGATTGACAGTGACATAATTAGTGACTTTGTCGGTGACTTGAGGTTAACAGTGATTTGATCAGTGACTGACAATTACTTGATCAGTGACATGGTTATGACTGTGACATGGCCAGTATCTTAACCAGTAACATAGTCAGTGACTTAAAGTTAACAGTGACTTGACCAGTGACCTCACTAACTAGGGACCTGGGCTGGCCAATAACTTCACTGCCAATGACTTAATCAGTGACGTGTATAACAGTTACTGAAAAATTAGTCTATAAACAGTATCTATAATTTCACATTGCATTGACTGAAAAATTCCAAGTGATGTACATGCAACTTTCTCATCTCAACATTACATTCTTTCTTGTTACACAAAGCCACGAGGACAATTAAATACTCCATCATCTGGAAATTGGACCTAACAGGCATACCAGCTGCCTTCTTCACATTCCTAATGTGCATAATCCTATCGGCTTTCAGGGAATTTAGTCTCACAGATATGAGGCAACTGCATGAAAGAAGTAATTTTTATCAGAGAGAATATGAAGCAATATCAACAGTCTACCAACAGCCGTGATGACATGAAATTACCATGAAAGTCGCTATGATCATCTTCCAGCAAACCATCTTCCATGGAGAACTTGTCGAGCATTTATTGCAACTTATGTGTTCTCAAATCTCTCAAGTACACAAAACCAGCTGTATTCCTGCTCATTAAACGTGTAACAAGAGTAGACATAGATCTCTAAAACTGAAAAAAGGACACAAGCACTAATGCAAACAAAACTTACTTGTCAACAAAGATATGTTTCAGCTTCCCGTATTTTGAATATTCCTCCTGAACATCTTCTTTAATGTCCATGTCAATATCTGGTTCAGCCCACTCAAAAAGGGAACCAATAATTATATAATACACCACTCATGGAATCAAAATGATGAATTTTTATTGAGGGCGTCCACCACAAACCTCAATTTCTTTGGGATCAAACATATTTGTCAACAGTAAGCATTCGCTTGGAACACCAATTGTATCTACAGAAGGAACACTAGTTGTAGAAATCTAAAGAATTGGAACACCAAGTCCAACGAGACAAGGAACAGAGGCCAAGCTAAGTAGATTAAACCTTCCCTATGACAAATGTTGCTAATTGAAACAAACAGAGAACCGAGTATCACACAGAAACTGCAGATACATATCTCACTATTCTCTAATAGCTCAAAATTCTTAGACATAAGCTTAATCATTAACTGCGGTAAGACGAAGAATCCGAATTCTGTTTGTTCATCATTCAATTAGCACTTCCTACACAATCACTACTTTATGCACAAATCAAAAACATGAAATTACTATTTCGGTAACAGCAAGATCAAGCAGATACATAACTGATAATGTTCAGGAACTAAAAGCAGAAAATTATTAAAGACGAAATCAATCGGATTTATAACGAGCTAATCTTCGAGCATTCATGGCTCACAGTGAACGATAGCAACCCAATTCCTTCGTTGCTGCTTTGATCTTTGAATTTGAGTTACTGAAAACGATTTCAGGAAAGTTAATTAAGACAAAAGAAAAACAATAATAGAGAAGATGATCAGCGACGAAGATGAGCGGTATAAGAGAATCGAGGAATTCAGATCTGAGAAAGAGAGATATTGGAGCTGAAGAAATGCACCGTTTGGAGGGAATCGAATCCCTCTCGTCCCATTAATTCAATCAAACTACGAAATGCTGAGGAGAGGTCTTGGAGGCTCCGGCGTCGACCTTAGACTCGAAGTGGTGCTCCTCGTCGGACATGGTTGGCTCCGATCTCACAGAGAGAGATTTTTTTTTAAGGGTCGAGAGTCCGAATAGGTAAGGGTTCAGAAGGCTTGGGTAACGGGAGGGAGAGAGAGCTGTCAGTGGCAGTTTTTGTAGTTAAATTGAACTATAGTGGTAGGTTGTGAACAAGTGACCTTAATTATCATGTGGACATTTGTGGTGTTTGAATTATAATAAGGCACTTCAAAATGACCTCTTTTATCATTATCCCTTTAACTAACCCTTGTTTATTATTTATTGTAAGTTGAATCCCACGACCTTTTGGATGGATTCAATTCCTTTCTTTTTCAGTCAATCATGCATTCAATTTAATCTTCAGCAATATCGCAACTTATTTTGTTGTATTCTCATAGATGACTAAAACTTAAAATATTTGTTATATTTTATAAATAAAATACTTATATATGATTTTGGTTACCGTCCATGAATTTTCGTTGAAATTCTTTTTTTTTATCTTGTCTTAGTTGTGCCCAATCTAACTAATAGTTTTGGATACGCCACTGACCACAACCATAACATGTCTGAACCACTTGCATGCAGTTGGCCGAAATGACTTTATTAACTGCAGCCTCTGGTGATCCTTTTACCGGGGGATACCTACGTGTATTTGTTTTTTGACTCAATAGGATTAATAAATGAGTATTCCAAGACTACATTGGAGTTGTATTTAAGTTACTACACACACTTGGAGAACTTCCATTCAAGAACTATCTATAACTTCTCTTGCGGTCAAATTGGTGACACTGTAATGACCTAGTGATTTAGTTATGGATGTCTTATTCAACCAGTTAATGTAAATATATAATGGTTGTACATCATATTGGATATGTTGGGGGATATATTGTTCGTCGTGTGGTTTTACAGAACAAAAATAATTCAACCATAATTCAAGAAGTACAACAACAATATGGAAGATATGGTTGTCATGATAGAACCAGAGAAGAAATTAGTAGGTTTCCATGTCTTCAAATTGTTAATGAGCGATTTCATTTCGCAGAGTTAACATAAAAGCAGTTAAGCGATCTTTTTGGGATATAATGCATAGATGATTAGTTTTATATGGATAGTTTGTTTATATCGGTATTTTGTTGATTATAAAAGAGAATTTCTTCTGTTTATGATGGTGTATTATGAAGAAATGAACACTGTACTAGTATGTTTAGACGTTTGATAGAGAGAGAAAAAATTATATACTAAAAAAAAAAAATTATGCTTGTTAACTGTCAGTTGGCTAATCCAACTGAGAAAAGTGCATGTTCAGTCATCATAAATCAAAAGAACTATAAGACAAGTAAAACCAAGATATGTGAGGATAATGGACAACATTTATGGTATTTTTCATGACATTGTTTCAGCATCATATTTTGTCATCCATAAATCTAATGAGATAGTTGTATAAAAGCCTATGACCCTATGACATACCTTCAATTAGATTCTTTGGTCTCATGTTACTCTTAAGTCTTGTAGAATAGATTAGTGATGACATCTATAGTAAGTTATGACATGAATGAGCCTTTTGAAGTTAAATGTACTTTGCCCAAATTCATATGAGAAATAACAATTGAAAAGACCAACAACTTGTATCACTAAAAGTACCATAAGCCCAAACCATTATAGCAAAAAACTTCAGAACCCAAAAATCTAGAGCAACATCAACAACGGTTGACAAATATAAAACCATGAGATACAGAGTCATCAACACAAATGCTGGATTGAAGTCAAGAATTGAGGAACAAAATAATTATTCAAGAAGCAAAAATGACACAATTGGATTACCAAATTTCACTTTACCTAGTTAGTAATTACTAATGCTTATAGTAGTATAATTTTCTAAATAGTAGGTAGGTTTATGCAATTGACATTCGGGCCCAACGATTTCAGATTGGTGGCTGTGAATTGCTCGTTGTTCGCATGGTTGTTTTTCATTGTTTGTTTGAGCTCATCATACCTAATAATTAAATCATTGTAGTATTTTTGGGGCTTAGTCTTTAATTCATTACATTCTTAGAAATATATTCATTACATTCTTAGAAATATATGATCATATAGTAGGTTCAAATTCGAGAAACAATATTGAGATGCTTGTACAAATGCAGAATTCTAAGTTGAAGGTAATGAGTATCGTATCTCATGGCCAGAAAAAGAAGAAGATGCAATTTGTACATAGTCACGAAATCTCATTAAATAAAGAAGGAACAAAGGCGTTAAAAAAAAAAAAAAGGAACATAGGAAGAACACAGAAAGTTCTAAAAACATCAATAAGGAAAAAGCTGCAATGAAGAGTCATATACATTAGGGTTAAATACTATTTACTCCCTGAACTTTCAAGGAAAAAACAGTTCAGTCCCTGCCTTTTCAATTTCACACGTTTACTCCCTCATCTCTCAATTTTGAACCAATAGGTCCATTCCGTAAAAAAAACTCTATTAAAATGTCTATTATACCCTCAGTTCATCTTTTTTCTTTTTCTTAATTTTTTTTTATCTTTTTTTTTCCTTTTCTGTTTATCCCTTCTTCTTCCACCTCTCTTCTCCTTCAACATCAAAATTTCTAAAGCGACCAAATCAATCCGAAACACAAAACCTCTCTTCATCTGCTCAATCAAAAAAAGAAAAAAGAAAAAAAAAACAAAAGAGAAAAAAATCTTTTTAAAAAAAAATAATTAATTCATTAAAAAATTTGAGGGTAGAATAGACATTTTGGGTCGGAGAATAACAAATTGGACCTATTGGTCCAAAATTGAGAGATGAGGAAGTAAACGTGTGAAATTGAAAAGGCAAGGACTAAACCGTTTTTTCCCTAAAAGTTCAGGGAGTAAACAGTATTTAACCCTATACATTATTATGTTAAGCTTGATAAAGACTAATATGACATTAAGTGCAAATGTTGTTTGTTTGAGTTTAGTAGAATGTTGTAACTAGTGTAATAATTCAGAGAGAGATGCCTAAAGTTTCAAGTAAATTTGTATAACCAAATGAAGAAAAAAAGTTGAAGAGAAAGTATAGTTTCATAAAAGGTTGTTATGAATACCTCAAATCTAAAGAAGTGAGGTTCCATCATAATAAAATGTTAGAAGTGTTTTACAACCTTACAAGTTTTGTCAAAGGTGAGGAACAATACAACAAATCTGGGCATCAGTGGCCGTTGGTCACTGAAACCAGTGAATCTGGTTACTAAAATGGTTGTCACTAAATTTTGGGGTCACTATAGGTATAGGCAGACCTAGCATGTGTCAGCTGCAGCCCCCACTACAAAACTATTTCTACTCTATTATATACAAATGTTCTATATACTATTATGCATTTTCGGTCCAATTCTCAAACTTTCGCCCCACAGGAACAAATAGATACAACATATAGTTTTGTACACATTCAGTTATCTGTTTTAGCCTCTCTTTTTTTCCTATCGTTTTGAAGGGCTTAAAATTCAAGTCTTGCAAATTAACTTTCAATTTTATTGTAGTTTTGATGCTTTATAATTTCCAAGTACAAGGCTTTCCTTTTAAGGAGTTGGGACTTTTTCCACCAAAGGGAAGAAAAATACCACTAGACTACATGCGAGTTGGTATGTAACTTCCATCATACTATCACATTGCTTTCTTGCACAAAATGCTTATGGACAAGTGAGAAATATCAGTGCCGCTCCCATGTGAATGGACTACAAGAAGCTACATCACCTATTATCCCAACAGAAGTATCAGCTGATTTGGCAGAAAACCTATCGCCTTGGCTACATTTAGACTGATATTCTGGTGATGGTGTTGGAGTTCCCACGGAGTGACCCGGAAAATGAGCCTATTGCAAATCTGATATCATAACAGATGTATCAGCTGATTTTATAGCAAATCTATCTTCTTCACGTTCTGATGATGGAGTCGGAGTTGCCATACAAGAGGAATTCTCCAGAGCCAAGGGGCTGGGATATCTAGTTTGCTCCAGCCTTTTAGAAATTTCCAATTCCGCACCTGACAAAAACCTATCAAGCCTCTCTTTCAAGACAGGAGAAAGTGCATCATAATATGTCAACACATCAAGAGAGCGAATCACTCCTTTCTTGACAAGTACACTAAGAGATGAAGACACGCCTCTAATAATTATATCTTTATGTTCCACATCATAGCTGTCCACAAGAAGGAACAAAAACTCAAGAAGTGTGTGTCACATCAATGTATCTAGGTATAATGTACACCATCAGTAGCATTGCAAGCTCAATATTCATTATATTATCTACCCTTTCATCAAAGAATAGCCAATCATAAAGTAGAGCTAGTTTCACATTAGCTTAGACATAATTCTTTGTGCAATATTTCAATAGCCAACCTACAACAGCCCATCTTGGAATGATATCTGATTGTATGATTTCATTTGGTGGGTGGTGTGCACAACATATAAAACGGACAATGTCAACTATCAAAGTCTCTCTGTTTGGTGCACATAGAAACTTCTTAGCAAACCATGCCTGGTAACGCTTTTGACTCCCTAACTTCACATAAGTAAGTAAAAATTGCAACTGTGTCTCCATTTCTGGTGAAATCCGAAGTAAAATATACTGACTTGAAGTCCTTGTGTTATAGAGCTGCGAAATAACAGAAAAACCAGGAGTCTTAAACTTGCCTTGATTCAATACCAGATCTTTCCACGTAGCTCTAAAGTTTGGTATATGAACCACATCTTGTAGGAGCCGAACAAGATCCCTCCCAATCTTTAAACAGACAGAAAAATGCTCCCTTAACACTTTAATGCAGAAATCAATTTCCAATTGCTTTAACGCTTCCAACTTTGGATTACTTAGCAATCTATAGTGATCAGCTAGTAGCGAAAGATATGTATACAATCCACTGGTCAAAATCATTGGTTCTACTTCCAAGAGAGAATCCCATTTGGTCAAAAAAATGCTCACGATCTCAAAACACAACCACAAATTTCCATCACTAAAATCCCCACCAACAATTTGCCTCAGAAAACAAACCAACAAACCATGGATGCCTACAGCCTGAACATGAATCATCTCCTTAGTAACCCAAATCAACTGGCATTTCACCGGGTCAACAAGTTTCGTGTACAATTCATTCACAACCTTAGCAATCAAACTAGCAAACAAGCCATACCCATCGGTGACAATGGCATGTAAATGCTTAATATGTGTTTTGGCAAAATGGGTTTCGCATAGAACTCCATACAAAATAGCCTTGTTGAGCAGCAAATATTCCTGTGGGGTTGGGATTGTTATTGCCAATGGGGGTCTTAGTTTTGGTTCAAGGAGCTCAAAGGCCTCCTTCAGAGAGCAGCCCACAGGGTTTTCAGCTTCATGGGAAGCAATCCGAATCAGGTTCAAAGCCATTTAAGGTTCATAGGATACAGTCACAGCTAGAATGAAATTTGAGTGTGAAGACATAGAAATAGGTCAGAGAAGCACCTTTTAGTGGAGTCTCTGAGTATTATCAAAAACCACAATTTGTGCACTGGCTAGAAGTTTCTAGGGCCAAACATTGCTGGTAATACTCAGTTTACCACCTGCAAGGATACAATGCAAAAAAAGTAGCAAAAGTATACTTTAAGTCTCTGCCATGAACTCCAACATGATTAGTTGGGTAATGAAAGAAGAGCCATAATTACAACAGAGCATGGTGTCATTTAGCATACCAGTATACATGCGGAATGTGGATCCAAGGCTGAACTGTAGGTGAAGTAGAGGTGTGATTAAGGTTACTGCATATTGAGGGGGTACTCAAGCTACTAGAAGAAAATGTCATCTAGACAAACATGCAGAAGTAAAACAAAAAACAACCAAGTGTCATTACCAGTTCATTACTTATAATCAAATATGAGCATTTATCATTTATCAGCAACACAACAGCGAAGCAGGTCCAATATGAGTGCAATAACATTTCCAATTTATTCACAATTAATCATTGGCATTCACGAAACTAAAATCTGCATTCCAGTTCATTACAATTCATAGCATTCACATGCAGCTCGAGTACTCTTAGTCTCTTTCACATGTATGATCATTATCATTCACAGTTCAACCAAAATTCAGTTTCATCTTGATTATCATTACAATTTATACAATTATACATCACAGTTCATGCAGCAATGTATTACCAATAGCATTCATCATTCACAGTCCATACATCACCATCTACCCACAGCATAACAGTTCATACATCACAGCCTTATACATAACAGTTCATACATCACCATCTACCCACAGCATTCATGATTGAACAGTCCAAGTCAAGTACCCTTACCTCCTAAATGTATGCTCCTAAACGTATGCTCCAACTGATCACACTTGGACTCCTTGATTTATTTTTACTAGGAAGCAGGCAAACAAAGAAGTTGGTCAGACAAACAATTTCTAATAGATTCATTATAATATATAAGAAATATAAAAGCTTGTATTGAAGCTGGCAGAGTAGGTAAAATCATACCTTCGTAAGCAATAAGGTCCAGTTCATTAACATCCCTGCATAAAATCAGAAGCAGCACAAGTCTGTAAGCAATTATTAAATCAGAAGCAATACAAGTTTGTAAGCAATTATTAAATCAGAAGCAAAACGAACTAGATAATATTCAGACCTGCCTTTAGAATTGCCAGTCCTCAAACGACTCACAAATACAAGCATGAATTATAGAAATGTATAAGAAAAGATGAAGAGAATTCAAATGTTGAAGACCGGCAACTAATATTATAATTTCAATATGGACAAGTTATAAACATTGTGAAATACAAATCAGTATTACCCTTTTCAAAAAAGAAATCAGTATTACCTTGTTAGCAATGTTAGACTAAAGCAGGATGTACCTGTAAAGACAAAAGATGCATATTAGACTAAAGCTGATTGAATGAATGACAAAAAGGAAGAGGAGACATGAAGGTCATGAAGTAACCTTGCATTTGTCATTGTTTGTTGGCAAAACCCAAAAACAAGCAATACAGCTTCTCGCAGCTCATCCTGAAACCAGCATATAATTTATAAATTTAATTGAAACATGGAACAGAAAACAACTGCAAATCCTAATACATCCAATCACACTCAGATAAAACCTCGAAAGAGAAAGGTAACAGATAAATCAATCCTCCAAAAACAATAACCCAAAAAATAAAAAAATACAAAGAGAAAGAATGAGAGACCTGAAGGATTGACAACTAAATCGTTATCTTTTACTTTGCTAGAGTACCCGAAATCAGACATTTCAACCAAAGAAACACGACCTTCTTCAGTTCTTCACAGTACTGCATGATAGTGACAGCGAGATTTAATGTTAGAAATCGAGATGGGGATAGTAATCGACTGAATAACAACATAGAATAGGGACAGTAATCGAAATATTACCTTGCATTTCGTGAAGGAAACAACAATTTTCCAGAATTAGAGTTTGGATGGTTTGGGGTTTTTAGATTTTTGGGTGAATCTGTTGAAATTTTACAGAAATAAGGCTGGGGATTTCAACTATAAGCTTCTGCAAGTCAATTATCAAAGGAGTTGATGATTTTTTAGGACGGAAACTGGGAATCGATGATTTTGGGGAGGGAGGCGGTGATATGTCGAAACTGGGAGAGAAAATAAGAAAGAGTCTTTTTAGATGTACCCAGCAAAGTTCTAAGTATACCCAGCAAAATATTTTTTTTTATTACCTTTAATTTATGTTTAATTAAACAAACTGATTTTCCCAAATTACCCTAATAAACAACATACCCAGCAAAACACAACATACCCAGTATTGTTTAAACATTCAATTGCAAATTTCACGAACCTAGGATGTATGATTTCAGTTTCAATCTCATTTCAAATCTTAGAAGATAAACAATGAGTACTTGAACCAAACTCTCACATCCTTGAAGATTTATACTCTCAAGACTCGCTGTGACGTATGGAACATCAACCAGCTTCAATGAGTGGCTAAGATTTTTAGGTACATAGGGTTCTGTAAAACAAAAGGAAATGGAGAGAATAACTTGGCCTAAATATATGACTCTTAATTACTCCAACATTTACTCCATGAAAGAACTAATTTAAGCATACCTGGTCTTTATTCCAAAGAGTCTGGAGTTGGCTATGGGGCATATGAAGCTCAACAAGACAGCTTGGAGAAAACTTTGATGGCAAAGTTGCCAAAGGATAAAACCGCCAGGACAGATATCTAAGGACATTAGGAAGAGACTCGAGACCTTGAGGAAGTTTCAATTCGGAGCCAATCTCTGTTTCAAATCCAAGAGGCATAAGCAAAAGATGAAACTAAGAAATGAAACAGAAATGTAAAAGAAACTGCATGGAGCTTACAATGGTTTGATAATAGAGCTGATTCAATCTGAACACCCGATCAGCATCAATCTCAACCATCTAATCATCTTCTGGATTTGACCTCTGTTTTCAATCTCCTTCATCTGCAAACCCAGCATTGCATCCCTTTCTTTGAGCAACTTCTTTGTCCAATCTTATCCACTGTTGAAATTGAATTTTCATTGCTCACCGTTGAGCTTGTGCAGAAATCTGAGTAGGGCATGATGGGGATGAACGAGCATAAAGATTTTTGTTTTGCTGGGTACATTATCTCCCGGGGCATTTTGGGGAAATTGGTTTGTTTGTTTGTTTTTTTTTAATAAAAATAATTCTGCTGGGTATACTTAGAACTCTGCTGGGTACATTTAGAAAGACCCAATAAGAAACTGAGAAATTAGGCTTAGGTCGAGCAAACTGCTAGGCGGGTCAACTTAGCTTCGGTTGACTGGGACTTCCCTTATTATAGGATTGTTTAAACGCATAGTTTTACTAGCTGTTATGCTGTTTGTCTCTTGCCCAGTGTCGAGCTGACACGTGGTACTCATGAGGACGACCCAGCCTATATGAACTGCTTTAGCTTTGTACTTGATTTATCATCGCAGATAATACAATTTCTTTGCTTCTTTTTCCTTCTCTGCATTTCAACTTTATCTCAAATTCCAGTAGTTAGGGCCAAACCCCTAACAACCTGGTATCAGAGCCCTCGATTCGGGGGGATGGTGAAACTCAAAGGCGGTGGCGGAGTTATCTCATGTGGAATTTGATCTTCAAGTCCACAAGGATGAAACCTCAGCCAAAATTGGGGCTATGCAAGCGTCCGTAGCAGGCTTGCAAGACTCTGTCGCGGCTTTGCGCTCGGAACTTTTAGAGGAAATGAAACTGATGAGGTTGGAGGCCACAAACCCTCAACCACAAAATGGGTCACCTCCGCTTAGCTTTGGTTCCCTACCAGCGTCAACCGGCAGTCCTCGCGTCAGCTCTGTTGCGACCTCAGTTCCTCCCACGACGGCAACATCAACGGCGACATCACCTGGTTTACAGGAACGAGTGGGTAGTATCTCTAAACCATCTAACTCTGGATTTCCGTTCACTTTGGGTGATGCTGATGTTATTTTAGGCTTTGCTAGTTAGGTCGATTCCCAAATGATTAATGTTGAGGAGGTAGCCCAAACCACTAGTGTCAAATCTAGTGTTTCTTCTGTGCCTAGCAGTGGTATTCCTAATGATGGGGGTCTATGTAAAGCAACAGGAACCTCGATCTGCTCCTCACATGCAAACTCACTATTATTAGCACTCAAATTTTGGGTCCTTACCTTTCAATTCCATGGCGGGACCAACTCGCAATTTTTACTCTACCTTCAGTCAGCCTTCTTTTGGTTATGTACCCACCACACACTATAGTGATACAGACCCCTTTGCTTTGCGATACTCAGGCCCCTATGATCATACTTATTGTAGTCGGCCACCTCATTCCATGCCACTGCCCACACTACCTTTCGCTGTTCCAATGTATTTGAGCCAGCAGCACACATCACCACCCCTCCAATACTTTTCCAATCCACTATTTGATAGTTCCATTCCATATCCTAAGCCTCACATGCCCCATTCATCTGTAATGCACACCAGACCCTTTCACCAGCCATTGTTTCAGCCACAGCCTTATAATGCTCATCTTCAACCCATGCTAGATCCTCGGCTTCCGACCATGAAGCAAATGAGACTTGACTTCACTGTTTTTGGAGGTGGTGATCCTGTGGAATGGCTGAATAAGGCTGAGCAGTTTTTAGAGTTCTACCAGATTCCAGAGGATAAAAAGCTATCTATTGCAACCATGCATTTAACAGATAAAGCTTCTGATAGATGGTACATGTTCAAACATGAATTTCCTCCTACTTGGCAAGGTTTGGCTGATCTGTTAATGCGAGAGTTCAGTGGGCACAATGTGGTCGATTATCAAGCTGCTTTAGCTAGAATGTCTCAGAATGGGAGTGTGGAACAATACAAGGAGGAGTTCACTAAACTTTCAAGGAGAGCACCAAGTTTTTCTCAACAGGTGTTGCTGTCCTGCTTCTTGGGTGGATTAAAGAGTGAGATTCGAGCAGATGTGAAGGCTCAGAAGCCCCGGACGTTATATGAAGCTTGTGAACTTGCCAAAATTTATGAAGAAAAAGAGGCTAGCCACCGTAATGCAAACAGAAGTGGTTTGGGAGCTAAGTCTTTTTCATCCACCTCACTTAATGCGTCAGTCAGATCATCTCACACTTCAGTGCTAACTCATCCTACCAATATTCATCGACCACCCTTCCGAGCTACAAGTACACCACAAACTCCTACAGCACAACAAGGCCATATGGGCAGCAGGAGGCTTAGTCAAGCTGAATACCAAGAAAGAAGAGCAAAGAATCAATGTTTTTTCTGTGATGAGCTCTTTAAACCGAGGCACAATTGCAGGAAGGGACAAATCATGGTGATTGAGGTGATGCAGGAGGAAATTGAGTTGCCAGGGCAGGGTGCTAGTGATTTTAGTGAGGAACTCCAGTCTGAGGAAGAGCACACAGAGGCTGAAATTCAGTTACAAGTTATGGGAGATCAAACTCATTCTGACACCATGCATTAAAAGGGGTGTTTGGTAGTAAACAGGTTCATGTGTTAATAGACACTGGTGCTTCACACAACTTTATACATCTCGTAGTGCTCAAAAGGTTTAAGGGACAGGTTGTTAATATCCAACCCCTTAATGTGCGACTAGCAAGTGGAGCCCTGATGCAAACCAAAGGACAGGTAACAGTGGAGCTACAACTACAACAATACATATTCTCAACTGAATTTTATATACTACCTGTTTCAGGTTGTGAGATTGTACTGGGAGCTGCGTGGCTTATAACCTTGGGTGACATCACTTGGAATTTTGAGACTATGAAAATGCAGTTTCATAGTGGGGATAGCCAATATTTGCTACAGGGGGAAACCAAGTCTGCCGCGGCTATGGTGAGTATGACAAGACCGTTGAGGAAAGAAAAAGAAGCTATCTTAGTTCAACTAAGACCAATGGCATCCCAAAACACTACAGTGACCACCAATCCTGCTATTCAGGACTTATTGCAGCAGTATTCTGCGGTATTCCAGCCACCAAACTCTCTTCCACCTGCTCGAGATCATGATCACAGGATTGAACTATTGCCTAACACTCTGGCTATCAATGTGAGACCGTACCGATACCCTCACTTCCAAAAATCTGAGATAGAGAAAATTGTGCAAGAAATGCTTGCTAATGGTATCATCAGACCAAATGTCTCCCCATTCTCCTCACCAGTAATTTTAGTGAAAAAGAAAGATGGGACTTGGAGGATGTGTGTAGATTATAGGTCTCTTAATGCTGCTACTGTGAAGGACAAATACCCAATCCCTGTAGTGGATGAACTCATTGATGAAGTACATGGGGCCACCATTTATACCAAACTGGATTTGAGTTCGGGGTACCATCAAATACGGATGTTTGAAGGGGATATCAACAAAACAGCATTTCGGACTCACTCAGGCCACTATGAGTTTTTGGTGATGCCCTTTGGACTTACAAATGCTCCATCAACTTTTCAATCTGTTATGAATGATATTTTGCCGGAGTATCTCAGAAAATTCGTTCTTGTGTTTTTTGATGACATCCTAATTTACAGCCCCTCTTTGGCAGAGCATTTGGTTCACCTGCAATTAGTCTTTGAGAAATTGCAACAGCATGAGTTAAAAGTGAGAGAAAGTAAATGCAATTTTGGGGTTTCTCAAGTTGAATACCTTGGCCACATTGTCAGTGCTAAGGGAGTGGCAGTTGATCCCTCCAAAATTGAGTGCATTAAGCAATGGGAGAAGCCAAAGACACTGAAGGGTCTAAGAGGGTTTCTTGGTCTAGCAGGGTATTACAGAAAATATGTGAAACATTTTGGGATCATTGCCAAACCACTGACTGATATGCTCAAAAAGGACAGTTTCAAGTGGAGTTATGAATCGGAGACTGCTTTTGAGTTGTTAAAGCAGGCCTTAATTACTACCCCAGTCCTAGCCATCCCAGACTTTACCAAGGAGTTTATAATTGAATGTGATGCATCTGACAAGGGAATAGGAGCTATGCTTTCACAAGAAGGTCATCATGTGGCTTTTTTAAGCAAGGCCATAGCTCCCAAATACTCTACCTTGCCTGTTTATGACAAAGAAATGATGGCAGTTGTGTTTGCTGTGCAGCATTGGAGGCTGTAGATACCTCTACTAGCAAGGCTAGTTTGCTATCTCACCAAGCATAATTAATACCCTCTTTGGGACACCCACAAGCCATGGTGAGGCCCAACCGCTACTTGCATCTTGTAGCCCTATGTTCAAGCTACGCTACGGTATCTGGAAGTCGCAAATCCGTCGCCGGGAAGCCACCTTTCCGGCCTTGCCAAGTTGCCTCCACAATATGCTTTTCTAGACTAGAATAGTAACTTTGAGTGCTACATCTAAGAGAATGTAAATGAGGGAGCCTCCTTCCCCTATAAAAGGAGACTCCTTCCCACTTACTCAACATCCCATTACATCTTTTGTAATCCCCTTGGGCCGCAAGGCTCAACACACTAGTTAAACATTCAAGTGGACGTAGTTTCCCGCTAAGGCGGGAAATGAATCACTATACATCCCGTGTCACTCTCTCTCTCTTCTCTCTCTTTACTTATCGCTAATTAGATCCCCACGGATCCAAACGTTAACATTGGCACCGTCTGTGGGAAGCCAACACAAAGGCTTCGTCACTTACCATTGAGTTAAGTCATCTTAACCGAGCTCAAAATAATTTCTTTCTTTGAGTCATATAAGGGATATTCTTAGCGGCAACTTACGCCATCTATCAAGTCAACCCTTGGTCAACGCCGGTCAGGTCTGGTCAATGCCCATCAGCATCGGTCAAGGCCTGGTCAACTTCGATCAAATGCTAGTCAACAATTTATAGGACTGGTCAACACTGGTGATCAGCGGTCAACGCCCAACTCAAGAAGTCTCCGTTGACCTAAAAAAAAAAAAAAAAAATTTTGCTGCCAATTCTCTCTGGACACCCAGAGATCTCCTTTGGCCACCCTCCTTCTTCTTCGTTCCATCCTCCGCCAGCAAGGCTTTTCCGCTAAGCAATCCCTCCGCTGAGCTCACGGTCATGTCCAGTCTCCACCACACTGGGCCTTCGCCAGGCTTTACGGCAAGGCAAAGTTTGAACGGCACTTACCGCCAAAGTATCAACCACTATACAGCAACACCGCCAAAGTCTTTGACGCACCGCCAACAGCTAAGCAAACCTCCTCCAAGCAAGGTCCCTTTGCGACCCGTCAAGCGTCGATCAATAATCGAAATCTTAGCGGCCTGCCAACTTCGAGCCTTGTCCGCTGATCAACCCCCGCTGGACGACCTCCTCTGGACAACATCTCCGCCGGTCAAAACTACCGCTGACAAAATTTTCTTCAGCAGACCACCACAGTTGGCTCGGACCACCGCTAGCAAAAAATTCTTCCGCTGATCAAGTTCTTCCGCTGATCAAGCTCCTCCGCTGTCCAAGAGAGCCACTAACCAAATGCTCCGCTCCGCTGGACAAAAAACTCCGCTACACATCTTGCACGGTTGCACCAACCACCCTAACATTCAGCGGCAAAATCCTCTGCTGATATCCATCAGCGGCACCAGCAAACTCTCTTTCGTCGTTCAGCGTCAGCATCATCAATATGCAATCGTTGCGTTAAGGTCACTAGTCATCTTCAGTCAGCAGCAAGAGCAGCGCCAGCGCACCAGCAACAGGCGCTACGGGCCTCAAAGCTGCCTCCACTGGGCACCACCGCCGAGCTGCCTCCGCTGGCAACGCCTCCGCTGAGCACCACCTCGGCTGAGCAACAGATCCGCTGAACTGCTGGCCATAGCTCTGCTGACCCTCTAGCCAAGCTTCCGCCAGGCAGCTACAGAACTTGCTCTTTTTCCTTGCTTCTCCGCCCGAGATGCACCTGGGCTATTCTCATACTCTGCTCCAAATATACATGAGTTTCCAACTCTTTTGATGCAGCTGCACGTCCAGGCTTTTGGCCAAAAGAACAAGATAAGTTTTCAACTTTTCCTCACTGCTGCACATCCAAATATACATATATCGATCCCTCACAAGCACATTGACAAGTAGTATAGCTGCTGCAAACATGAAATACACTTGTCATGGGTTAAATCATGCATGTAATCTGCTATGCTCCAACTTAATGACACGAGATCGTATATTTGTTTGCTTCTGCACACCTACAGCAAACACGTACCTGGTTTGAATATGCTCTGCTACTTGCATGATCTTTCTGCCATATTGATTAATTGAACGTAGCCATCAATCACCTTTCACACAAAGCTAGCTGGCACTTAACTCATTTACTTGTTCCAACTATTATATTATAGTTACAATTAAGCATCAGTGCATACCCTTACACACTTGATCTGGGCTTCCTACTTGTCATTAATAAATTCATTAAATGACAACTCATACAGATTATGATGCCTTCCCATATTTAGTGGCTTATGATAGTGGGCATCATGTGCCTTTACATATCACACAGTTATGCGAGCATGTTATTCTCATCACTAGTGGCCCATGATATGCTTCTTCGCACACAATTATGCATATATCTCCCACTATCATCTCGGTTTATATTTGTCTGAACTCAGTGCATAACTCTATGAGCGGTTGGCGGTAGTGATTTACACACTACTTTAGGCAAAATAGATGTAACCACCTAAATTAAGTGTTATCATCCTTGTAAACCATGTTACTGTGCCATCACATCATTTGGGGTAATTTGTGAGTACATATACAAACAAATCATTCGGGCAGGGATTCCTTAAAGTATATAGATTACATGCTAATCATTTACTTTATTTTATGTTAAGGAGATATAATCATCAGTCACCTTTCCAATTAGCGAAATCATCATCCTTCCACTATGGTGCTTCGCCGTTGCAATGGACCATCATGCTCGGCCAACTCCGCTAGCCTCCAAATCGGCATAAGATAAGTAACTATATCTTATCTTTTATGCTCTTTCAAATTGAGCTAATGCCATGCCAGTCACATGCTTTTACTACTTCTAAGCATGACTACAATATATCACACTTTTCATGCTTCCATAAACTTTTGAGCATGCCTACAACATTTCGTAGATTTGGCAACACTTTCTAGACCTCACATGCTAGATATGCCATGCTTCGTATACCGGTCTCAATGATCTCTAAGCATGTTTACAATAGTACATAATGTTATTAGCATCCACATTACAAGTACATGTTATACACATATGCCATACTCCTATTTAATGGCAACCCAATTAAATAAGTATAAGTCACTCAAACAAAATTTTATTGCTTGCTCTATTTGTTTGTCATGTTTCATACAAGTACAAACTTTACGAGTCTGTGATCACCGCCAGGCGGTAAGGCAACGACTCATAATGACAATGACCGCTACGTGGCATTGCAGTCAAGTTTCTCCTCCGAGAAATAGTAAAGGGACTAGTTAACATAGCCCACGGCAGCCATTGATCCGGCAGTTAACCCCGACGCTTGGGTACGAAAGATTGGGCTCGCTACCCAACACCCTCTGCTCCGTGCAGCTCCCCCTCAACAAACAATTTACCGACCATCCAGAGGTCCGTCGTGGCTGGGGAGTGGGGGACTCCCTGGCGGGCCTAGCAGGGGCCCACCCGAAAGGGCAAAAGCGTTCGCTCCAACCAATTCTAGATGGACGACGCACTCGCACTAATTATGCTTGATATACGGCACAAAGCTACGCTTTGGTATCAACCCCCAAGAACACCCTTCTTGACTGGGGACTTCGGGGACTTGTACATACAGCCCAGCATAATTAGCAACGGTCACGCTCATGCCTTAGGGCATAACCTTCGAGCTACCCGTTAAAGCCTTAGCGGCATCAACGAGCTCTAAAGCTCTCGCCGCAGCGGTACCGCCGAGCTTCCAGCTCACGCCTTCGCGGCACCCCCGAGCTTCAGCTCACGAGCTTTCCGCTCATGAGCTTACTGCTCACGCCTTCGCGATACCCACGAGCTTCCGCTCACGAGCTTTCCGCTCACGAGCTTTCCGCTCACGAGCTTACCGCTCACGCCTTCGGGGCACCCACGAGCTTCCGCTCAAGAGCTTTCTGCACACGACCTTACCGCTCACGCCTTCGCTGCACCCACGAGCTTCCGCTCACGAGCTTTCCACTCACGAGCTTACCGCTCACCCCTTCGCGGCACCCCCGAGCTTCCACTCACGAGCTTACCGCTCACCCCTTCGCGGCACCCCCGAGCTTGCGCTCACGAGCTCACCGTTCATGCCTTCCCGGCACCCCGGAGCTTACCGCACACGCCTTCGCGGCACCCCACGAGCTTCCCGTTCATGCCTTCCCTACAACCCACGAGCTTCCCGCTCATGCCTTCCCTGACAACCCACGAGCTTCCCGCTCATGCCTTCCCAGGCAACCCACGAGCTTCCCACTCATGCCTTCCCAGGCAACCCACAAGCTTCCCTCTCATACCTTCCCCGGCAACCCACGAGCTTCCCGCTCATGCATTCCCCGGCAACCCACGAGCTTCCCGCTGATGCCTTTCCCGGCAACCCACGAGCTTCCCGTTCATGCCTTCCCCGGCAACCCACGAGCTTCCCGCTCATGCCTTCCCAGGCAACCCACGAGCTTCCCGCTCATGCCTTCCCAGGCAACCCACGAGCTTCCCGCTCATGCCTTCCCGGCAACCCACGAGCTTCCGGCTCATGCCTTCCCAGGAAACCCTCGAGCTTCCCGCTCATGCCTTCCCAAGCAACCCCCGAGCTTCCCGCTCATGCCTTCCCAGGCAACCCCCGAGCTTCCCGCTCATGCCTTCCCCGGCAACCCACGAGTTTCCCGCTCATGCCTTCCCAGGCAACCCACGAGCTTCCCGCTCATGCCTTCCCAGGCAACCCACGAGCTTCCGCTCATGCCTTCCCGGCAACCCACGAGTTTCCATGTCCACTTGACACATCACACGTTAATGGAACATTGAATTCTTCTACCATTTGTCACTTGCGACAAATTGAATTCTTTTCGCGTTCCATTAATACGAGCGAAAACCAAACAGACACAACCGTACGCGCGGTCATCGTTCATGAGTTACAAATGCATACCTTCGCGGCACTCATGCAACTTACATCTCACGAGCGTAACCCCGTCAAACTCGACCTCGTTCGTCTCCTTGCGCGCGTCACACATTTATCATATGCAATCCATATGCTCACACGACCATGTATCACGCACCTCATACGCTTATATATGCCAACGCATATAAGTACAACTCACATTTGTTGCCCAATGCAACTCGCATTCTACATATGCCTATTTTTTGTCTTTGTTGTGCAGGTTAACGAGTCCCTTCTTGCTTACGGAGTTCGGGGACTTGTAGGGGCTCCGTACCGCCCGGTTACTTATGCTTGGTGACATCATGTGTATAACTCCCCAACCAAGAAGCTCCTCTTACTTGGGGACTTCGGGGACTTGTAGATACCTCTACTAGCAAGGCTAGTTTGCTATCTCACCAAGCATAATTAACACCCTCTTTGGGACACCCACAATCCATGGTGAGGCCCAACCGCTACTTGCATCTTGTAGCCCTATATTCAAGCTACGCTACGGTATCCGGAAGTCGCAAATCCGTCGCCGGGAAGCCACCTTTCCGGCCTTGCCAAGTTGCCTCCACAATATGCTTTTCTAGACTAGAATAGTAACTTTGAGTGCCACATCTAAGAGAATGTAAATGAGGGAGCCTCCTTCCCCTATAAAAGGAGACTCATTCCCATTTACTCAACATCCCATAACATCTTTTGTAATCCCCTTGGGCCGCAAGGCTCAACACACTAGTTAAACATTCAAGTGGACGTAGTTTCCCGCTAAGGTGGGAAATGAACCACTATACATCCCGTGTCACTCTCTCTCTCTTCTCTCTCTTTACTTATCGTTAATTAGATCCCCACGGATCCAAACGTTAACAGAGGCCCTACTTGTTGGGGCGTCACTTCAAAATTTACACAGATCACAGAGCAATTGAGCATTTCTTGAAACAAAGGATCACTACTCCAACACAACAGAAATGGTTACTAAAGTTGATGGGATATGACTATTCCATTTTTTATAAGGCAGGAAAAAATAATGCTGCACCTGATGCTTTGTCAAGGCAAGTGGAATTGTCAACTCTCACTGGGACCTCACAGCCCATTCATAGTTTCATTGAAGAGATAAAGAAAGCTTGTTTGTTGGACACTGAGGCTGCTGCCATTGTGCTCGAACTACAGGTCAATAATGACGGCAAGAAGCACTATGTTTTAAATAATTCTCAATTGTACTACAAGGGTCGTATCTATGTGCCTAAAGTGGATAATTGGAGACTAAAAATCATCTAAGAGTTTCATGAAGGACTGGTGGGTGGACACGCAGGAAGGACAAGGACCTACGAAAGGATAAAGAGGAGCGTTGCATGGCCCGGTATGTTAAGTGACATCAAGCACTTTATTCCAAGATGTCATATATGCCAGCTTTACCATTATGAATCAATGTCCCCTCCAGGCCTACTACAACCCAATTCCATCCCTGACAAGGCATGGTCCAACATCTCCATGGACTTTATAGATGGCCTACCTATGTCTGAAGGAAAAACAGTCATATGGGTGGTGGTTGATAGATTAACCAAATTCGCACACTTTGTGCCGATGTCACATCCCTACACAGCAGCGTCAGTGGCTCATTTGTTTGTGAAGGAAATTTTTAGGTTGCGTGGCATGCCTGAACACATTATATCTGATAGGGATCCAGTGTTCCTCAGTTTATTCTGGGAATCCTTTTTTAAATTGCAGGGTACTAAACTTGACAAGTCACTGCCTACCATCCCCAGAGTGATGGCCAAACAGAAAACCTCAACCGAACCCTGGAACAGCATCTTAGGTGTGTTGCTGGGGAGAAACCACATTCGTGGGTACAAGCAATTCCTTGGGCGGAATGGTGATATAACTCTGCATTCCATTCAGCCATCCAAATGAGTCCCTTCCAAGCATTATATGGATACCAGCCTCCAGCCATCACCACCTATATGCCAGGGTCAACAGCTGTAGCTCAAGTGGACCAGCAATTAAAAAGCAGAGATGAGTTATTGGCACTACTCAAGAGGAATTTGCAGGTGGCTCAGTCCAGAATGAAGACTGCTTATGACAAAAGACATACGGAGCGGGAGTTTGAAGTTGGGGACTATGTGTATCTGAAGTTACAAGCTTATAAGCAACATTCAGTCCACCCACAGGGGCAGCACAAGTTATCACCTCGGTATTATGGTCCATTTGAAATCTCAGAAAGAATTGGTAAAGTGGCATATTGACTCCAGCTGCCTCCTACTGCCAAGATACATAATGTATTTCATGTTTCACTGCTGAAAAGGAAAATTGGTGACTCGGTGACTCCTTCACCACAACTTCCTTATTTAGCCGACCCGGAAAACCCCAAATGGGAGCCTACCGCAGTCCTGCAACGACGGATTTTCAAGAAGCACGGGGCTGTCGGCACACAATGGTTGGTTCAGTGGCATGGAACTACTCCTGAAGAAGCTACCTGGGAAGATGCCGAAATGATTTTGTTGAGGTTTCCTAATTTTCAACCTGCTGGAAACCAAACCAGTTCACCCCAGCAAATGTGAGCTGTTACTCGTGCTGTACTTGAGGACAAGTAGTTTTTGAAGGAGGATGGAATGTTAGGCTGGTCAACTTAGCTTCGGTTGACTGGGACTTCCCTTATTATAGGATTGTTTAAACGCATCGTTTTACTAGCTGTTATGATGTTTGTCTCTTGCCCAGTGTCGAGCTGACATATGGTACTCATGAGGACGACCTAGCCTATATGAGCTGCTTTAGCTTTGTACTTGATTTATCATCGCAGATAATACAATTTCTTTGCTTCTTTTTCCTTCTCTGCATTTTAACTTTATCTCAAATTCCAGTAGTTAAGGCCAAACCCCTAACACAAACCCTAGGACTTGTTGGTTTTGATTTAATTGTCTGATACGATCAAAAAGTAGATAAATATAAAATTTGTTGAATACCATATCAAGATTCAAGAGAGACTCGTGCTCCAGTGGTTGGGGATTAAATTTCTGTGGAAGAGGTTACGGGTTCGAACCCTCCCTCTAACACAATTTTGTATATATTATGTATGGTATGTATGTGTTTGCCTCAAAATCGTCTCGGCCGAAATGAGAGCCGAGGGACTTGTGGTTGAATCGTCCTTCTGAAATTGCGCGTGCGTGCCAACTCGCGGCCGAATGGCCAAGCGAGGTTTCTGATTTGAATGGTGCGTGATCTGACTTCTTTCAAATGATTGTAAGCCGAGGAAGGAACCCTCTCGGCCTTTAGGTTCTGATGCCTCTGTTGCAAGGACTTCTGTTAGGCGTCAATCCTGACCGGGATCTTCTATCACACTCACTTCTTGGGTAAACTCAAAGGTTCGGGTGACAAGCGAGAGATCTATTGGGTGAAGATACTCGCAAATCACGGTAAACAAGAAGGTGAAATGGATTCGGTTGTCAAAACGTTGTGAGATGATATGTGTGTGAACGACGAATCGCATCAATCCAATCCAGACTGGCCGAAAGAGATCAATGGATGATAATTCTACGTTACGAACTACTCCTAAGTGCAAAAAGTAAAATGCATATAAAATAAAGAACAAGAAAGTAAAATGCTTGAATGTAACGACTGAAATAAAAGTAAGAAACTAAAAATGAAAACAAGTTATGAAAGTTGAATAGAAGGCAAAGTACCTATGAAAGACACTACAAGAAATTTGGGTATATGCAAGGGGTTTATTTGCAAGGAGTCAAAATTCCTTGCATTTGGATTGATAATACCAAGAATTATGTAAGTCCTTGCATTTAGTTTGGAGATAATGCCAGGAACACATAAAGTCCTTGCATTTTGTTTGTTAAAATATAAAAAAAGTAAAAGTCTTTGTATTTGCTTTTCATTTCCTCGCATAATTGGTTGAGCGGGATCTTTGGCGCTCTTAGGTTAACTCATTAATTTTTTTTTTTCACTCTCTCTCTTCCCGTCTTTCTCCATCTCTCCATTCTCTCTCCTCTCCCACTTCCCATAGCCAAATTTTAGTCTCATTTCCTCTCATACTCAACCAAACCAGTATCTAGGGTTTCTCCACTTCAAAGTCACCCTCCGATCTCCGATCTCCAATCTCCTCTTATTCAAACCTAGAACCCTCCTCTTCCCCTTTCCAATTTCAATTTCAAATTCGATCGCAGCGATTCCCAATTCCATAAATATGATCACAGCTCCGGCGACGCCTAGAGATGTATAGCAATTTCAAGAAGGCTATTACCCCAGATATTCACAGTCGGGCTATGGAGATTCGTATCGTTTTGGATGACGACGGTCCCGGCCCGGCCTCCAACGGCGATGCGGCGGTGGTTACCAGTCTGAAGACCAAGCCCGAGGACGGCGAAGGCAGCGGCAAGGAGGATCCGGAGCAGACCAAGCTCCGAGCGGGGCTTAATTTGTCAGTCAAGTTCCCTCAGTTCTTTACTGGTTAGTTTGTTTGCTTCTGATAATGGCTTGGTTTTACTTTGTTGTGTTGATATGTTTTGAATGTTTGGTAATGTTGATTGTAGCTAGAGTGCTAGGATTTTTGTTTTAGTTATTGCAGGAACCCCAAAATACCTCAGTTCCCCCGAGATGAAGAACCAAGCCTAAAATACCGAACATCCAAATCTAGCTATGCCGTCTATCTTTTCAAGTTCTCAGTGCAGATTTGTATTTATGATTGGCAGTAGATCTAGCCTCAAATCGATGCCCAGACACCACTCTCAGTATCCCCTTGTCCCTATATCTCTCCTGGGTTTAATTTGATAGCTTTTAATTAATGGTTTGGGTTTGACTTTAATGGATTCTGGGTATCATTATCTGGTTTAATATTGTTTTGGTGTGAATGCAATTTGCTTAAGGTTTGTCAGATTGCATTTGAATTTCAAGATTTTGATTTTTCTTTAATGCAGTATCATGTTACACTCTTTCTCAGCCCTCAAGCTTCTTTGTAAAAGCTTTAATCTTTTGCACCATAAGCTGTCTAGTGGGTCTCCAAGTCTCTTGCAACTTTATGTGGGTAAGTTTTCTTCAGATTATTTCATTGTCTGAGTAATGTTGAGATGATATGATATAGTCCTTGCTAGATTTTGGTGTTGCATATGAATTTGACATAGTCATGTTGGGAGTATGTGAAAAAGTTCAATGCTTTGTTAGTTTGTTAGTGTTAGATAGAGTCATGGAATCAAGATGGACATAAGTTGATTCATCTTCTAGTCTTCTATAGTAATAGTTTACTATTGAAAACTTGAGTTGCCTTCCAATGGGAACAAATGGATGAAAATTATATTCGTAACACAAGGCTTCTTGAATGGTAATGGATGCTCTTACCCATTTTGCATCCTTTATCTTTAATAGTTCAATGCAGGGGAAGAACATACCATAGAGCTGTCCTCTAGAAATCTTTATCTTTGTTCTCTTCTATAGTTTGCTGCCAAAACAGTGGTTTAAAAGCTATGAATATATTCTCTAGGCAAGTTATGAAGCTTTATACACCTAATCTCTGTGATATATGAATCTGATATTTTTAAATTTTATGATTACTTTCTTCTTTCTAATAACAGTGTTCTACTACTACTCGTCTACTCTGTTGCTCTGTGCCTCTTCTGCTGTCTTTGCCTCAAACTTTCTATAGGACTGTAAGTTCACTAAGTTGTAAAGCTTATTATTTTCAATTGTGCATCTTTCTTACTTTATAAATTTTATGAATGATGATGAATGAATCTATTAGCTATGCATCGACTAACATCTATCTACGAATCTATAATATGAGTTTTCTGTAATTGGCTTATGGCTTGCGTTCAGGGTTGGTTAATTAATTGTTTATGTGTCTGTTCAATTTCAGGTATTTGAATAAATATTGTTGCTGTTTCTTAGTTCAAATGAGATTGTTTCAGGTGTTTAAATTATACATTTATGTTTATTGTTGGATTGCATGCAATTCTGTGGCATTTGTTTTTATTTTTTCATCATGTTTTTTGTTTCTGGGTTAGTTTCCTATATATTAATATGTTTACTTGCATGTTCTGCTTGCAGTATATCCCAGTGAAGAATATGTAGGCAGGCTAAACAATATTCCAACAATCTGAGCCACTTCTTATTCAAAACGAATACAAATTGTAATCTTCTCATCAGTTGTCAGGATTTTCAATTTATCTAAATTCAGGTCAGTAATTCAAACTTGAATGTCCCTGTTGTGAGACCTCATTCTGTAAATTCTATATATTTGTGCTGCCTTCACACAAACTGTTAATTTTTAGGTAATACAATACCTCTTTCGTGATTAAATATAAAAATATAGTTGGATTTACAATTTTATGCTTTAAGAGTCTTTTTATTTTATTTCTTTCCTGTGGGACTTGGGGTATTGGATGAGTGAAAATATTCACAACAGCCTCAGGTAGTACAGCTGTAGTCTTCAAAATTTGACTTCAATGACATGAAAACTCAAGATTTATGTTTGCACTGATGATTGATACTTTGATAGTCTCTTAATCTTCTATTTCAACTCTCACATGCTGGATTGATGGAGATAATAATGTCCAAAGATTGAGTCAAAGGTTATAATGATATGGGATTTATAAATTTGTTCTTGATAAAGTGGATATCTAGGAATTAGGTTTGTTGTGATTCCTACAGCTTCTAATTATGAAAAAAAAAAAAAAAATCTTCTCTCTTATCTGTTAAACAAATCTTTAGGATAAATGTTTCGGTTTGTATATGCAAGTCTGGGAAAGAGTTTTAACATTTTGATTAAACTTTCTGATTATATTTGAGTATTTATCTGTGTCGCAAAGATACATGTTCAATATATAAATGATTTTATACAAACTTATAGCTGCAGATACCTCTAATCAAGTTTCTAGGTGGGAAATAGTGATTTTATACAATGCCTATTGTATATGGACTGATGTATTATCCTTTGTCCATAGTATGAAGGCATTCTTGGAAATACAGTAGCTTCAACATACCTCTACGTTTCTGTTCTATATCGGATCTATAGTTTTCTCTGTCCTCTGTCTTCTCTTTTACAGGCTTTTAGGAACTAGTTTGTTCTATATATGATTGCTTGCAGGAACATGCAGCCTGCATGATGTAGGGCTATCGCCTCTTCTAGAAATGAGTTAATTGGGTGTTATCATACTTTGCAAAAGATGAAGTAATGTGCAATTTCTTTGTTATAGTGTTTAGGTCTGGTGCTAGTGTCGTTGGAGTTTATAAAGCGTTACTTGATGTGTTGGATTAACTAACTCATGAGAACTAGAGGACTGACAATAAAATGGAAGTGTTTGGAATGAATTCAGCACACTTTTAGCAAAATCTCTTTCAATTATCTTGCTAGATGTTCCTTTTATGTTTATTTTGACTACTTAGAAAACTGAAGCTTCTTCTTTCATCTTATATATCTCTATGTAGTTAGGTGAGCAATCAAAGCTTAATTCGTATATGTATACATGAGGCTTGATTGAAATTTATGAAACTGATAAACATATTATTGGTATACATTTGAGCATAGGTTTTTCTTTCTCAACTTAGATTTCAGGATTGAGTTTTACTGTAAGTTGAAGATAAGGATCAATGGTTATGAAAAATAACAGAATTTTAGATATACAAGTACAAAAGCTCTTTCAAAACTGCAAAATATATAATTTATCATTCTTTTAGTGATTGCAGTTGACAATAAATTTTCCATGATCTAGTAGTTTATTCTAGCCAAGTGATCAAAGTTCTCATCTTTACAGGTGCTCAATAAGAATGAGGCCGCCCCAGCTAGAAGTGTTCTGTGGTTCTAAAGGAAAAGCTTTGTGATTATCTCAAAAGTCTTCGACATAGAAAAGATATCTTCAGCTAGAAGTGTTTTGGGAAATGCTTTGTGATTATCTCTTAACATATATAGATAAGATGTAGACAAATTGTCCCAAGTTTCTGTTTCAAATGCATGTAAGCGTCATTGCTTTAGATCTGGAACTAGAAGTGTTTTGTACGTGTAGCCTCAATTTTTGATGCACAAGCAAACTAATTTTTTTTAATTCAAGGAATAAAAGAAAAGTCTGGAATGACATTTGGGTTATATTTCCTTATTCAATTTTTTTTTTTTTTTTTTTTTAATTTGTAATACAAAAATGCAAGGAATGATATGCAAGGAATTGTCCTTGTATATTGGTTAACCATAGTTAACCTCAGGTACTGAATTCCTTGCATTTGAGATTAATAATTCCTTGCATTTGCAAACTCAAATGCAAGGAATTTTCAAGTTGTTGTATTTGCTCTTTTGCAAGGGCCTCTTTGCAAGGACTCAAATGCAAGGAAAATTCCTTGCATTTGGGTTAATGCAACGAATTTCAAGCTTTTTACAAGGAAAAAATTCCTTGCAAAAAGCCATTTTTCTTGTAGTGAGAGTAAGAGAAAAGTTTGAGTAAAAGTTGTATATTGATTTGTTTGTGTGGTGCAGGACCCTTTTACAATGATTTACAATGTGCTATATATACAAGTCAAAAACTCTAGCTAACTTGTCCTCCAAGACGTGGAATTGAAGTAGGATTCTCCTTCCTTCTAGGATTGATTCGTCTCGTAAAACTCTGACTTTGCTGATATCCGAAATCTTCACAATTAATATCATAGATTGACTCGAACTCCTTCCTTGTATGGATTCCTCAGACTACACTGTTGACTGACTTGGCCGAACACTTTTAATTCTCATTTCGGCCCACATGCGTGACCAACCTTTTGAACTCGGACTAAACCAAACATATGGCTACATGGTCCAACTCACTGATTTTTGGGTCGTCCATTCCTAAAACCTTGAATCAGGCTGGGTGACCGACCGATACTTTTCCCTAGGTCGTATGACTTCACATTTCCCTCGGTCGTCCGTTCCTAAAACCTCAAATCAAGCTAGGTGACCGACCGACACTTTTCCCTTGGTTGTATGACTTCACATTTCCCTCGGTCGTCCGTTCCTAAAACCTCAAATCAAGCTAGGTGACCGACCGACACTTTTCCCTTGGTTGTATGACTTCACGAACTATTTATCCTGAATGTGTCCCAACTCAGTCCCATTTCTTCTCAACATGGTCGTACACGGAGAGGCGAAGTTCAGGTCCAAACAGTATGCATACAGGGGAGTCTAGGAGTCGGCTTACTACTATCTGAAACAAAATGAAGATGATTTAGCGTTTAATGTAAAATAGAATAGACATTTAAACGGTCATTTTCAAGAATGTATCACCTCCAAATTCCATGAATTTCTTAAGGCCAATTCTTAGGTGCGGGTAGCCGCACCACGTGTACGGTGCGGCTGCCCAATCAAATCTCAGAAATTTTTGTCTTTGTTCCGAAATTGTCCCTGATTTTTAAATGTGAAATATCCAAAATACCCCCCTGCTAGGGGAATGATTGGTCTGCCGCACCACGTGGCGGTGCGGCTGCCCCACGCAAGAATCACTCATTTCTTAAATAAACAGCCTCAATCATATAAGCCAAGATGGTCAGCTTGACCTAACAGATTAATACCTTTGGATTTGATATGCAGAGGAGACCAAGATCCAAAGGAACTGCCCGATAGGGTTCTCCATACTGTAGAAGATGCTCCAAATGAACGAATTGCCATTTCAAGTCCCAACTCTTCAGCCATTGCTATCATCGCAATACCAAGCACTGCAGGGCCCTGGTATGTTTCACCCTTCTCAAGATGTTTATGAATAATGGCCAGGAAGGTTTTGAACCTGCATGAAATAAAAGCTCGCTACTTCATACATGTGTGACAGGGGAACTTAAATGTGTAGTAGGTCTGAGGATATTACCTTGAGAACATTTCCTGTTCCCGCATAAGCACAAGAAAGCAGAGTCATATCACAATGTTTTCTGATTTTTTCATGAAATGTCTTTGAAACTTCAGCAGTGGCCTCAACACTTTCCTGTGAGCCACAAGTGAACTAGGATTTGAATGTTCTCGAGTTCTGAAAGATTGAGTGACTTCTTTGGCAGCAAAAAATGGTTAATAATAAGCAAGCTCTGACTACGTAATATATACTAAATGAATTTGATTTTGTATGAAAAGAAAGAAAGAGAAAGTTAAGTAGTAGTGATGCATTCCAGGAAAGGGAGAAAAAAAAAAAGAAAAAAAAAAACTCCCTTGCGAAAAAGTATACCTGCTTCCCAAGATACAGAAGACCTAGGCTGAGGGGTATTAGGCGAGCAAGGGGCTCCCCCAACTCAGCGTCACTTCTGTCCATTAGTGCAAATATGATTGCCTGAGCCACCTCCTCATTGCAAGAACCAACATATATCAACCCCAAGGAGATTGCAGCGAATGTGATAACATCAAGGGGAGCTTTGGCGTCATTTAGTATAGGAGTCAGCTTACTACGTATCTGGCACAACGATAAGTTGGTTTTGATGAAAATAAGCATATTATAGCAGTTCAAGAAACGCTAACTAAACTAGCACTCTTCTTATTTAATAAAAATGATCAAGACACTAGTGAAGGTTTGACTAACTGTACTCGTGATTCTTGAGCCAAGAATGATATAGACCCATTATTGCACCAATTCGGATAGATGGATCTTCTTTATCTATGTATTCGCCCAGATGTGCCAGTGCCTGGGAAAGAGATCAAGTAAGATCAATACTCGGGGGGGGGGGAGACAATAAAGATTTAGAGATGCATATAGAGAAATATTTATAAGGTCAAGCAGACAAATGGAAAGGTTGAGGTAAGGCACTTACTGGATCACAATCATTTTTTATACTGTAATTGACAGTCCCAACCCCTAACAACGCACCAGCAATGACATGGTTGTCATTGCTGTGGAAGTACTTGTCAATTTGAGCCAGCCCGGGGTCAACATCCCACAGTAAAATTGTACCCTGTCGTGAAGAATTTCAAACAAAACTTGAGAAATACAGTTAAAAAGATAAACAGAAAATATCAATGCTAAGAAAGAAATGCACACCAGACTTGCTGCAGCACTGGTCTTCCCATGCTCCTTATTCTTGAAAAGCCAGTTTCCTGATGCACCACCACTTGAGGCATCTGATGGGACAGTCATCAACTTATCCTGCAGGAACATTAATATTACATGTCAATAAAATCCAAAATCCAACAACATTTCACAGGCAAATCAATTCTGAATAACTTTACCTGACCAAAGCCAGCATTGACAAATGCATTAACAAACGTAGCAGCTAAGTTCTGTCTGGCTGAATCAACACTAGCACCAGCACTTGCCCGGCCATCAAGTAAGTGTGCCTTCACAAAAATACCAACAACACTATGGTGATCAGAGAAGGGATCTAGTGAGGAACAGTGCATGCATCATATTTAACGGATGACATGTATTATAAAATAGTTATTCTGAATATTCTGAAGATCACATTAGGGATCTATATCTAGTGCAAAAACAGTGCAAGCCATATTTAATATAGAAAATTACATATAAGTGTCACTTTGAGACTTATATGACTCATAAGGCCACCTAAATTGTTTTATACACATAAGGCCACTTTAGGGCCCAAAATCATTAGCTCCCTTTTATGCTATACCTATTTTACCTCACCTATCTATTATTTAAATTTCTGTTTCAGTTACTCAGTCTCTCTCTCTCTACCACGATGAAACTCTCTCTCTAGCAAACCGGGAAGCTCTCTCTCTCTAGCTCGCTCAGGAAGACAAAGCTCTCTCTCTCTCTAGCTCGCTCAAGAACTCTTTCTCTCTCTAGCAAACTGTGAAGCTTCCTCTCTCTAGCTCGCTCAGGAAGACGAAGCTCTCTCTCTCTCTCTCTAGCTCCAAAAAGAAGATGAAGCTCTCCCTCTAGTTCGCAACAGTCTCTAATCGATCATTGAGGTTTAATTCCATATCTCTGCACTGTTTAGCTTGATTTTTACTTCGATTTTCATCACTGTAATTTCGTTTTTGTTTTGATTCGATCTCAGCCTTCTTTCTCTACAATTTGTTTAGCTTGATTTGTATTTCAAATTTCATCAATGTGATTTGATTTTTGTTTTGCTAAACCTAAATTGTGTGTAGCTTATAGTTAAATTAGTTGTTCAATCATGCGTAGTTGTTGTGATTTCATCACTGTATCAATCATGTGTTTTTGTTGAAAGTTGATTGCACAATGAAACTGTTGTGCAAGTTGATTGTTCATAGCTATCTCTATTAACTAATGCTACAGATACAGTTCAGAAAAGCAACTAACAGAATGAAATAATTCTACATTTGCTGTTTTGTTATATATTCTTTTTTTTCCTCTTGCCTTTTAATTCATATCAAAACTAGAAGCTGATTGATAGACTGATAGGTTTGCAGTGCAGTGGCACGCTGCTGTCTTCATTTTTCATTATAATACCAATCTTTGTCATGTCTTCGTTTTTCCTTTTTGATTACATATAGTAGCTTTGTATAACTGTTATAGTGCCTTTATCTTTCTGTGGTAGTAGCTTTCTTTTCCTCTGCTAGTATTCATTTTCAATCTGATTCCAATAGCTTTTCTGTTTGATATTGCGAATAGAAGCTAATTATTCTTCCTCTAATGTGTAATTGCAGTAACTTAGCCATAGATGCAGAACCTTATGCAAGGTGCACGTATATGTTTGAGACGATCATGTTCGTTCTTGATATGAAGCATACGTTTAATGATATTGTGAGGGAGGTCTCTGTGGGTTTTAATCATTTGAATCTTGGTTCATTCAACTTGAGGTATTCTTTCCATGGATATAAAAGCTGTGTGTTATCAAGTGATATGGATGTGAAACTGATGTTTAGGTGTATGTTTGATTTTAAATTGAATTCTGTTGATATTTTGGTGAGGGATTCTAATGGGAGCACCATTTTGGTGCCTTATTGTGGTGGGAGTAGTAGTTTTACTTCTGCAACAACATCTTTGGATGATTTTTCATGTGCTTCTTCATGTTTGTCAGTGGGTTCAAGCAATATTATTGATGCAAGTGAATACTTGGGGTGTTATAGGCCAGAGGCTCCAAAGAGTTATCTCACTCATGAGTGGTAGGGCTTTATAAGGCATGAGGATCAAAAGTTTGAAGGGGGGTGTTAGAATTTAGGGAAAAGTTGACCAAGTTTGCTATTGAAACTGGTTTTCTTTTCAAGTACACACGGAATACCTCAAGTCGTGTTATTGCAGAGTGTGCTAAGAGATATTCTGATGGTTGTCAATGGTCTATTCACGCTTTGAAGAACAAGGTGAATGGCTTTTTCTACATAAAGAAGTTGAATAATGTTCACACCTGCAAAGAAGTTCTTAGGCAGCAAAAGAGTAAGCTTTTGGGGTCTCATGTTGTGAAATCGGAGATTGCTAATGAGTTAAAGTCCAATCCTCAACTCAAGCCTAAAGAGATTGTGTCTCGTTTCAAGCATTCTTTTGGTTTAGATGTGTCTTATAGGACTGCTTGGTATGGGAAGGAGTTGGCTAGAAAAGCTGTCCATGGTCATGATGGTGACTCATATTCTCAGCTGCTTTGGTATCGTGATGCTATTTTATCTAGTAATCCGGGCTCTTATTGCATATTGGAAACTGATCCTTTAAGTAATCGTTTCAAATGTTTCTTCATTTGTTTTTCTGGTTGCATTGAAGGCTTTAAGTCATGCATTCCGCTTCTGTTCGTGGATGCGGCTCATTTGAAGAGTAAGTATAAGGGATACATGCTCTGTGCTACTGGAAAGAATGGAAACCAAGGTATGTTTTCTTTTGTGTCCTCTGCTCTGTGCTCAGTATCTTGGACGGTAGCTTTATATACCTGTGATAGTATATATCTATGGCTATGATAGTATCTTTCTGTACCTATATCAGTAGCTTTTAAAGGGTCAGTAGCTTCTGTTTCAGTTTCCATTTTCAAATACTAATTATTTTTTTAATATTTTTTTGCAAAGTTCTTCCCTTTTGCATTTGCAGTTGTAGATTCTGAAAATCATGCAAATTGGGATTGGTTTTTTGATCATCTATATAACATCTTGTCTCCGCAAGGTACAAATGTGACTTTTGTTACTGATCGACACAGCGGACTGTTGAATGCTGTTTCCAGGGTATTTCCAGATTCTCCTCATTCATACTGCTACTACCACCTTAAGGAGAATGTTAGAGGTGTGTACCGAAAGCAATCTGGAAATTATTTTGTTGACAAGATTGTGGAGGAATTTATGAAAGTTGCTTATTCACCTACATTAGCAAGCTATAACTTCAACTTGCACAACTTGAAGAAAGAAGGTGGTCCGCCTTTTGAAGAGTTATGCGATCTTTGCCATTGGAAAAGTGGTGCAATGCTTTTTTCAAAGGAAACAGGTATGTTGAAATGGCAAATAGTGTTGCCGAGTCATTTAACAATTGGACTAGAGATTTGCGTGAGCTTCCTATATTTGAGATGTTTCAAGGCTTAAGGGTTAAGGTTATGGAGAATATGTCTGAGAGGAAGGTTGCATGCAAGAGGTGGACCACTATTTTGTGTCCTCCAATGAGGCTTTGTTGAAGAAATCAATGGATATTGGGCTGCATTGGGCTGTTAGTATGTCTAGTGAGACTGTTTTTGAAGTTCATTCTGATAAATCAGTGGCGGTTGATCTTGGGAACAACACTTGCTCTTGCCGTCAATGGCAAATTAATTCATTCTCATGTTCACATGCTCTTGCTGCAATCCAAAAGGTTTGAGTTGAACCTATCTATAGTTACATTGAGCCATTTTACACCTGTCAAAGCTACATGGATTCCTACGTGCATGGTATTCATCCTATACCAAATATGGAGAAGTTTTATGAAGATGCAGCTAGTTCAACTTCTGTTGTTAAGCCTCCATTGGTTAGGAGGCCATCCGGTCGGCCAAAATCTGTTCGAATGAAATCTGCAGCAGAAGGAGGCACGAGGAGGCATATCAAGTGTGGCCGATGTGGTGAGTTAGGGCGCCACAACAAGATAACGTGTACTGCGCCAATTTGAAAGCTGGCAGAAGTACATGAACAAATGGAGTATCTTTTTACAACATTAATAGTAGTTTTCTATAACAATTTGAGTGTCTTTCCATACCATTTGGAGTAGCTATTACTATAATGTCATTCTTCTACAGAGTAGAGCTTTTACTTGTGTTGGCAACTGTAAATGAACAGAGTTTCTTTATACAACATTAACAGTATGTTTTGATCACCTTTGCAGTATCTGTTTATATGATTGGGAGTGGCTTTTAGTGATGATGTAATAGCTTTTACTATATTGGCATTTTTTAACATTGAGAATAGCTTTTGAGATTGATGTTTAACTTATGAGTGTCAATCCATGGAAACTTCAAAAATTTCTACATCCACAAAAACTTTGTCTAATGGTTTTGACATGAAACTTCAAACAAACCTAGAAATGGACATTAAAGAAGAAAACTAATGCTGAAAGTAACAAAATAGACATCAATTTCCATCCAATATTAAAGCTGAAAATTAAACATAAGGCTACTGTTAATAGTTCGTAAAGCCACTGTCAGTACTTCAAAATACTACTGTCAGCCCGACGTCATTTTCCATCAAATACCAAGGCTGGAAATTAAACAACATAAAGGTACCGTCCACATATGAAAATCTACTTTCATAGCCTAAAAAATCTACTGTCAGCATTGCATAAAACTCCTGTTTCCGATTATCATCTAATGCCTCTTGCCGCTCCTTGTTCTTTTAGTGGTATACGTGAACTCCTTGTCTTCAGTAGCCTTCCTTTTTTTGTTCTTGATTCGATCCACCATTGAATTTCTCTTTACAGCTTGTTTCTTCCCTTTCTTCATCTTTTTAATTGGTTCTTCTTCAGGTTCTGCTTCTTCATCAGCAGCTTCTTCTTCAGCAGCAGCTTTTTTCACCTTTTCCCTTCTCCTTGATTGTTTCTTTGCTTCCTGTTTCTGAGAAGACCTGCCTTCTTTATCTTTTCTTATTGATGTGTGCTTCTTTCTGGTTTTTCTCACTTCAGGTTCTTCTTCTTTGTCTTCATCATCGTCTCCACCATCTTCACCATCAACTCCTTCTCCACCCTCTTCCTCACCATTTTCACCATGAGCTCCTTCTCCACCCTCTTCCTCACCATCTTCACCATCAGCTCCTTCTCCACCCTCTTCCTCACCATCCTCACCATCACTGTTACTGTTTTGTATATCATCTTTCCGTAAATCCTCTTGAGAATCCAACATATCTTTCTCCAGTAGCTTTCTTTCCATTTCCAACAATTCATTTTCCAGATTGTGTATTATTTCTCTCTGCTACTCAATGACGTCCTCCAAGTTCTTTTTTTCCTTCTCAATAGTTGTAAAAACTTTCCACTTCTTCAACAATTTGTTCTGCAAGATCTGTATCTTCCTTGTTGCTATATTGTCTTCCTCAAAGGCTTTTTCCAACTTCTCCTAATATCTATCATTCTGCCTTGCTAGCTTTTCATTCTCTTTGGTCAACTTCTTCAACAAGTCTTGAGTTTTCTGGTTTTCTTCTTGTGAGAGACTCGTTTGAGTTGTTGCTTCTTCCAACGAGCCTATTAAGTCCTTCATTCTCTTCTGACTTTCTACTTCTTCTTTTCACAGTTCTTGGGTGGTTTTCTGGTGCTGTATCAAAAAATAAAAATAAAAAATCACATTAAAAAGCTACTGAGTGGGTTATAAAAACCTACTAACATAGCTCTACAAAGTTACAAACTTGCTCAGAATTGATTAAACGAAACTGAAAGTTTCTTAGGTACTGATTTGAATACAAAAAGCTACTCAAAAATGGTTAAAGAAAGCTACTAACATAATCATACGAATCCACTAACTCATCCATGAAACTGAAAGCTTCTGAAATTTTTAAAAAGCTACTGATGAGCTTAAAAGAAGCTACTCAAACAGTTACATAAAACTACTAAAATTTTCAAAGAAAATTAATTGGTTATAGATCACATAGGCAGAGAAAGCTACTAACCTAGGCAGAGAAAGCTAGTAACCTAGGTAGAGAAAGCTACTGAAAATCAATAAAGAAAGCTACTTACCCAATCTCCAAAAGTTGGAGTTACAAAGTCTTCCTCCCTCAGCTCTTCATCTGATGCTACTCCTCTGTTTCTTCCTTTGATGTCATTTATTTCCACTTCCAAGTCTTCCTCTGTCAGCTTTCGGTCAAACATTTCCTATTTTTCATCAAACAAAGTACACACAATGTTAAAGACTAGAACAATATATTTCTAAACTGATTTCTTATTGCAAATTTATTCTTTATTTTTCTTTCTTTACCTCTATCTGCTCGTTGGTTAGTTTCTCCATTTCTTTGTGCAGCTCGACGAGTGACCATCTTATGAAATTTGGCGGTTGGTTAATTCATTTATCTTGATAGCTCCTCCCATCTTTGTCTTCTCAGCTAACCAATACTGTTACACAACAATAAGAAAAACATTAATTTTGAGGGCTAAATCTACTGAAATGTTAATGAAACTAACAATAGTGGTTACTTACCATGATTAGCGGCAAACAACCTGACAAATTGACATCTTTGTCTTCCTGCTTCTTACTTAGACCATTGTGCAGGTGGTCTAGTACTAAGGTTGCCCATGAATATCGTCGCCAAGAATTCCATTCGCTGCAAATTTCTACCAACTTCCAGGACAATGTAGAACCTGAGGTGCAGAACAAGAAGGATACGAACAGACTCATGACAATTAGTGATGCCACCTCACTTGCAACTTGATTCCTTGGGTCTTTCAAAGATTCGGCAAGTGCACTGTCAACCATCGCTTTTGTCACTTTCTTTGCATCTCCAAAATACTTGTCGATGATGCGATTCTTCGTTGGCTTCTGGTGGTGCTTGTTTAGCTCGAATGTGACTCCTTCCAATCGCCTTCCAAGGCAGATAGCTACATCTTCACTAGTTATTTTCAGTATCCTTTCCCCAAGCAGAAACCCTTTCTGATTGACGTCGTATGTCTTGACCATTCTCAGAATGTCCTCATCTACTTTTCTGCATTCTCTGTCTTTTAAAAGTCCGTGATGGAAGACATAAATGATCTCCCAGAATGGTGTCCTATTCAACCTCAACATTACATCAGGACTGATCATCCCTTTGTAGGTTTTCATCTTCTCGTTGAATGATTGTAGACTTGCTCTATACTGTGGTGTTCGGTCTCTACGTTCAGCCATTTTTCCTTCCTGCAAGTAGAGAAAAAAATTAGAGAAGATAACAAACAAAGCTACTACTAAATAATAAGAAAGCTACAGAGAAAGGCTACAAAGATACTAACAAAAACAACAAAAAGCTACTGTAGTAGATGTGTAAAGCTACTGTCAAAGAACCATAAAGCTATTGAGATAGAACCAGAAAACTTTTGTTAAACATGCAAGCTGGTAAGCCAAGTTGTTGTTAAAGATAAGCTACTGTCAAGCATCATGAAACATATTGCCAAACATTCTAAAAGATACTCCAAAGCAGAACAATTGCTACAGCAAAAGACTGTAAAGCCTACTAGCAAATCGAAATTGAAAGATACTCCACATCAAATTGAAATTGAAAGAGAAAGATACTGCAAACAAAGATCGATGCTCTACATCAAATCGAAATTGAAAAGAGAAAGCTACTGCAAACAAAGATAAGAGAAAGCTATTGCAAACAAAGATTCTCCACATCAAATTGAAATTGAAAGAGAAAGTACTGCAAACAAAGATACTCCACAGCAAATCGAAATTGAAAAGAGAAAGCTACTGCAAACAAAGATTCTCCACATCAAATCGAAATTGAAAGAGAAAGCTATTGCAAACAAAGATACTCCACAGCAAATCGAAATTGAAAAGAGAAAGCTACTGCAAACAAAGATAAGAGAAAGCTACTGCAAACAAAGATACTCCACAGAAAAGCGAAAGAGCGCCGGCGACGAGGTCCAGATCAAGAGGCGGTTGAGAGAGGCCCACCGATGAGGGAGAACGTCGGCGATGAGAGAGAACGTGCACCGGTGATGAGAATGAACGTGCGCCGGTGACGAGAGAGAGAGAACGTGCGCCGGTGACGAGAGAGAGAGAAGGATGCGTTTCTAAAAATGAAACAAACCCTAGATTGATATCACAATTTGGGAGTGGCAGAACTGTAAATTCCTTTATTGTTAATGTTTAAAATTTAATCCTATTTTGTATCTGGTGGCCTTATGAAGGAAGAAAATATTGGGTGGCCTTTAGGCTAAAACAACACCTTAAAGTGCACTTATATGTAATTTTCTCTATTTAATAACTTACACACCTAAAATATAAGGAACAGCTCTTTCAGTTAAATTTCTGATAGGTCCCTTATCCATGGATTATTGAGTTGAGTTAATTGAGTGAAAGCACACCCTATTTTACTACTTTTTTTATAATGATGCAACTAGAAAAAAGAAAATTGTTGAAGTACTAAAACAGTAAAGGGGTGTGGATTATAAGAAGAATAGTAGATTTCTACCTCCTTATCCATGGATTATTTACTTGAATTAATTGAGTGAAAGCACACCATATTTTACTACTTTTTTATAATGATGCAGCTAGAAGAAAGAAAATTGTTGAAGTACTAAAACAGTAAAAGGGTGTGGATTATAAGAAGAATAGTGGATTTCTACCTCCTTGTCAAGGACGTAAATTAAAACCAACAATAAGTTTTACCATAAATGACAAGGACGGAAGTTAAAACCAACACTAAACGCTGTGAGCAAAATGGCTTATAAGTCAACTTTTAGCACATTGAATGCAGTCAAATCCAGTCTTATGACTATAATATATCTTGACAAAAGTGAATTTAGAAATATCCATTAAGTGTCAGATCTATGACATGAAATGAAAAGTTCAAACCCTTGTATATATCTTCTGGAGTTTTGGCCTCCATGAGCTCAATATCACGAGCAAGGGTAAGATAACCTTCACTGAGTTTAGCGTTATTGATAATGTCCTGCAATGCTTCTCTTTCTTCATCTTCTGCAACCATCTCATCGTTAAGCTCAAAATTACTACCCTGTAAAGTTTAACAGGAAAACATGCATGAGAAACACACTGTCAGATACTAATGTCAAATTCAATCTTTCAGTAAGGGTAAATAATATATTTTTTGAAGCACCTAATGCCTCCCATTTCAACAAGGGTGTCTGACTAAATATGTCTCCACTTAGGTAACAAGACAACTAACCCAGTTCTTGTATAATTGCCCCCCCCAGTGGACAAAAGGGGAGGGAGAGGAATAAGAATAAAGACTTGACAGATATAAATTCCAAGACTTACATGTCTGGCAAGGATGTAACAGAATTGCTTTTTCCGCAGCAGATCATCACAAGAGGTAAAGACTTGCTTTACAAACTGCAAACACACTCAAAATTTTTAGGACCAAATCATAAACTAGTAATAATCTTCTCTCAATGTCCCTTGTCGATTAACAAAACACAAGCTAATTTATAAAACGGCACAAACCTCCTTATTGTCGAGGAAAAGAGCAATCTGAAGTGCATTTGGATACTCTTCAAATTTCAGATATATCATGAATGCAATATCCAAAACTAACATATCATCTGGTCCAGGAAGGTATCTGCATTATGTCAAGATACAAAGAGAATGTCAACACAAGGACTCATTCACAAAGATACCTTTCAGCAGGTTATCCGTATCTCAAATAAGAAAATTGTCCAATTAAAATTGGAAAAGCAAAAAAAATTAGCTGAAAAACCCTAAGAGAGAAAAAACCCTCGTCCGGCTGCGCCGCCATGTCCGCTTTGGCCTCTAGCCCGGCCGGCGTGAGACAAGCGTGGCCGGACGGGACTTGTGTTGGGCGGCTCAACGTTTGAGCGGCGGGATCATTAGGCGTGGATGCATCTAGGAGCAGGTTGGAGGTAGGATGGGTTGGGGATCAAAACCAGACTGGAAACAATCTGGAGTGCAGAAGAATGAACGGTTTTGCATCTGGAGGTGCCCGGCGGCTTGGCATGGGTTGGTGGAGGATTTCTTGGGCGATCTGTGGCTGTGGCTATGGTGGCTTGATGCGCGTGTTGCGACCAAGGGACTGTTATCGTAGAAACCAAGATCTATCGTAGGCCGTTGGCTTTCAGATCTTGAGCGTCAATCGTCGCCACGTGCCGGTGATGGAGCGGCTGTGTGGAGGAGACCCATAGCCGACGGCATTGGGTATGGGTCTGGTCCGGTGATTAGCAGGGATGATCGTCGGCAGGTGGGAGATCGATGCAGGCGAGGGCGATCTGATGCAGGTCGGGGAGTTCAGATGCAGGTGGTGGTGTTTGCAGGTGGTGGTGGGAGTGGCGGCCTGCTGAGAGTTTTTGGTGTTTGGTTTTGGTTTCCTTATTTGATTTTCATAAATAAGTCTTTTGTAGGTTTTTTTAGTTTTAGCTGTTGGGTCACACTGCAATTTTGGTATTGACAATCTTCCCTTAGCCGATCGAGAGGTCGTTCCTGTTCTGGAGTTCGGTCAGCAGCGGTGGCAAAAATGTCTGGCTATAGACAATCATCCTTGGCCGTCTAGTGGGTCATTCCTGTCTGTGATTTGGTTGAAGGCGATGGCGATCGATTTGGAGCAGTGGTGGATGGATGGTGTTGACAAGAGGGCGGTGATGGTGTTGAGTTTTTTAGTCCCAGGTCTGAATGTCTGGCAACCTTTTTGGTCGGGTTTAGGTCACAATGAGTGTTGGCTTGGTCGATCCAATGCTGGTTAGGAGGACTCTGGTGGGAGAGTTTAGTGTCGACACAAGTAAGTTGTCTAGTTTAGAGTTCTTACTGGTTGGACGAGAGGTGAGATGTCAAAGAATCACTGCTCCTGCGCTTTTGTCTGTCCCACAGTTGTAGTGCAAGTTTAGAGTCAGTCATAATAGATTTCCAGTGTGAAGTCTAGAGGCCATTTCTGAGTAAGAGATGTCGCATATAACTCGTTGTAAGCAGTTTCATTATTAATGAAGTTCTTATTTGATCAAAAAAAAAAATTGGAAAAGCAAACTTGGCATATTATTTCCAAAAAACATTCCAGATTGGGCAAATCTCTTAATCAAGGCAGTCTGCTTACCTTGCCGAACTGGTGAGGTAGAGACAAGTCCTCTTAAAATTTGTCTTATCAACATGCTCAACTAACAGATCAAGGTCTTCCACCTGGCATTGAACAAACTATCAGTCCCAAGAAAAAAGGGCTTGTCTGCAAAGAACGTATGTTGACAAATTAATATTTGATTTTACCTCCATTAAAAGGTCAACAACTTCCGGTTCGGCATTGTGCTGCATTTCATAAAGGGGTCGTGATCACTTACCCAATTTTAACTTAAAAATTACCCACTTACTCCACTGAGAGTTTTTTACTCCCACTTACCCAGTTTAAACCCAAGTGACATTTTTACCCCCAATCTAATTAATAAACTACAAACACCTCTCTCTCTCTCCTCCTCCTATCAGACTCTCTCTCTCTCTGCCATACATATATCCATACCCATACACCAGATTTAACCCAGACTCCATCAGCTCATCTGACTTCAGCCATCTCGACTCCCACAGGGACAAGGACGACGACTCCAGCCCGACCGGCGATCTCAGTGGCCATAACGACGACTCCAGCCCACCGGCGAAGACTCCACCTGATCATCTCCTAGCATCGGTAACGACTCCACCTGCACACCGCCGCCAGAGACGACCTCGATCTCACCTGTACAAGCTTACCTCGACCGCCCAGACGCCGACGACTCCCTCTCTGGCGTTCAACCATTGACCTGAGCCCGTCGATTGCATCCCAGCAGCAGCGAATCATCTGCCATTCGACCCAGACCGGACCCACCATCGAAAACCAAAAATCATCTGCCGATCAACTCAGACCAGACCCGCCATCGACAACGACTGCTCGATTGGACCGACTGCGTTTCGTTCACTTGATTCGGATCGGGTCGTGGCTGCGTCGTCTTCTTTAGCCACTGGTGGTTCCTCTTCTTCTCCGATCTGTAGTTCCTCTTCTTCCGATATGGCTTGGATAGTTGCTGTGTCGGATTCGGTTCGGAATGCGTTTTCTTCTCCGATATGGCTTGGTGTTGGGCTAATGTCATCAAGATAGTTTCTGGGCTTCTTTTTTTTTGGGTAAATTTGGCAGAAGGATATAAGGAAAGAAGAAAGAAGAATGAAAAAAAAAACTTCATTGAGTAGTTATACATGTCTATTGCGAGGCAATAATATGAGTATTGGGGGGCAATAATATGCATATAAATTGACAATTGTGACTGTAGTGTATTCATTTTGGTTTTGGGAGTTTATGCAATTCACTGGAGGGCAATAATATGATTAATGGAGGCAATAATATGATTATTGGGAGGCAATAATATGGTTACTGGGTATTATTAGGGGGCAATAAATTCATACGCCGGAATCTGGTCACAAGTCCGATAACCGGTCGCCTGAGACCGCGGCCGGCCACTGGTCACCGGAGCACAGCAAGGTGGAGGATGACTTCTCTCTCTAAGTGAGAAAGAATTAAGGAGAGGGCAAAAAAGTCCCCAAAAAAAATAAAAAGAATAAAAAAAAATTAATTGGGTATTAGGGAAATAATCCCTTAGAGTGTTTTGGGTAAATGGGGTTAAAAAACTGTTAGTGGAGCAAGTGGGCAATTTTTAAGCTAAAATTGGGTAAACTGTTAGTGGGGTTAATACATATATATATATATATATATATATATTTTTTTTTTCATTTTCTCCTTTTAAAATAGAGGATCAAATAATTTCACTCCTAACCCCATGGTGACTCGAACTCATGACCTCGATCTTAGGTAGTGGGCGCTCTAACCACTGAGCTAACACCACTTCGTCCTCTTTCATAAATACATGATTAGAACCAAAATAAATAAAAAAAATATAAAAAAAAGAATTAAAAAAAAAAAAACACACACACACAATCTTGTTGTTGATCTTACCCTTATGTGAAAGGCAACTATTTGTTGTACTAGTTCCATTAGATCATCAAAGGGGGTCTCATCACTCTGTAACTGAAAAGGCAAGTTAGAACCAATCCTCAAGAAATCATATACATAATAGCATGAAATATTAAAGTGCCTTGTCTTGATTACGTATTAACACATGTTACAAGACAAATGCTGCGTTTTAAGTGATACATGATACGAGCATTGAAAGAAATTGCAGGATAATATTTCAAATGATGTATTGATGTCTTGAATTTCAATGTATACAAAAGAAGAATGATCAAGGAAAACTTGTCTTGCCACCTCAATTAACTCTTCCAACAAAATAAAAGTCAATGCAACATGTTCAAAGGATAGAGTTCACACCTGTCGCTTGGCATATTCTTGAGCAATTTCTCAAGCTAAGTTCCTGATTACAAGAATGTCAACAGTAGTGAGGATAAGATACATAATTATTAGTCTTATACCCAACTGAAGGAACCTTTAAAAACACGCAAGAACTAAAAGGATGATACTATCATCCCACAAAATTCCACCAGAGGCTATGCATATCATTAGAAATTAGAAGATTCTTACCTTACATGTTCATGGCCCCATGAACCAATATCACCGTCTGACCCCAATAATCTAAACTTTAAGCTTTCCTGAAAGAGGTGGACATATAAAAGACATAAATACACAGCTCTTAAACAACAAGAATGGTGCGGCAGTTTTGCCATGGCCAAAAATAAAATGTAGAAACCTCAAACCGTAAAATAATAAAGACATACCCGTTCTCCTTCAGCAGACATGGTCAATGCCAAAACCGACAGTATATCTGCGAGTTATTTCTGCATGCAATACAACAGTAAATTATTTAAACAAGAGCAAATACTATTAATATTAAAGTGGACAAGGCACCAACAGATAAAACATACCTTCAAATCCGAATCACTCATTAATTGATTCATAATATGCTTTTAGAGTTCCGTATTGCGGGCGAAGATATTTTAATGGCTTTGGATCTGAGGTCATGGAACTAGTTGATGTACGAATTTCCTGCCTACAAAATAAAATTTGATGCCATGTCAAGCCACACAATATTTTCTGATCCATATAAGCAAAGATTGGTGCTGACAAGTTTATCGATCAGTCCAGGTAGTCAGAAACACCAGACCAAGCCAGATGCAGCTGCATGTAAGAAGCGCCAAGACTTAAAAGCTTCCTTTTTCAAGTGTATCAAGTAAAGTTTTCTTCTTTTACTCCAATAAATTGTTTTACAAAGAATTGAGGGAAGTAAATTGCAACCCAAGAGAAAATATCGAACATAATTTTCATAGCTTATAAACTAGCACAATTACTGAAAGATGCAAGTTAAGCTTATATTAAAAAGTTGTGGACAGTAAATTACTGAACTTTTAGGGGCAGAAAAGGGAGGTTATAGCCTATACCTCATGCTCTCAAGGGCAACCTTCTGCAACCCGGGATCCGGATCTTGAACCCTCTCCACATACAACTCCAATTGTTGCTTCAAGGCCAAATCTTCGTCGGACTACACATAAGTACTTACAATTGGTAATTACATTTTTAATGCCATTTTTGTATAAAATTCAATTTACTTGCTAAGAGTCTAAGAGCTCTATTATTATTATTAGTTTATTTATTTATTTATTTATTTTTATTTTGTTTGACAACATTCCAATTTCTTAAGTTTAGAAAGGGTTGTACGTCCCCTTCTCCTTAACCGTAACTTTTAATAAAATGAGAGATTAGAAATGGTTTTATCCAATAATGTGGTATGTATGTTTTTCTTACTCAATTACAAGCTCACGAAAATGACTGGTAGATGTTCAGTACTATTTGGTTTAGTGATATAAGTCTCTCTTTTATAAGTGGAAGGTCGTGAGTTCGACTCACAATAGACTAGTTGTTACATATGACTTGTTTATTTGATTAAAAAAAAAGGATTAGTAGATTACAAAATTTGGTGTAGAATTTATAAGAACTAATGTTTTTAAGTTTCAATAATGTGGGATTTAGCATTTTGATTTGCAAGAATTGAATTATTAGGGACAAGGCATTGGGCATTTGGGTCGACTGGCCATGACCTTCTTAGGTAGTGCACTAGGCAAGTTTTCCAGTGAGGCAACATACATGTCTTTGATCAAGATAAGAACAGTTTGATCTACATATAGCACAAAATAACTAGATCAATAAATCAATAGTAAAAATATCACGAGCTATTCGAATGTACTGTCTCAAATATGAACATGGTTAATACTCAAATTTGACCTTCTTTGGTACCTTGGTAACTTCGGGTTCAATGGAATAATTGTTTGTTTCGCATTTCTCAAATGAATTTTCATTCATCTCATATATTTCGCAAAGGGAATCATGTTGCAGATGCATTAGATAGTACGTCTTCTACTGACTTTGTGTGGTAGGATACAACTCCTAGTTTCATTGCTTCAAATTGTAATGAAGACCGTTTGGGTCTTCCGAAGTTTAGAGTTCGTTAGCTTGTTTTTCTTTGTGGTTTTAAAAAAAAAAAAAAACCAAAACAAAAACAAAAATTAATACCTATTGAGGTGAAAATTGGATGTTGCATGTGAAAAGACTCATTGCATGATTAATACAGTACTGATATTGTCTAAATTTAATCACTTATTAGGTGTTAGGTTTTATCTAAAAACATCAAAGCAATTAGTGGTAAACTATGCACATATAACCTAATAAGTTCTACCATTCTGTGTAAATTTTCTGACATGGGATTGTCCAGTCTTCCACGAATCCAAAAATAAACAATTTTGGGTCCAGTCTTCCACGAATCCAAAAATAAACAATTTTGGGACAATTGAACTAGTCAAAAATATTCCTTAACAAAATACTAAAAGAATCTCTTACTGTGAGCTAATGACGCAAGAGACTATGAAACCAAAGAAATATAGGCCAATTTGCCTTTCCTCAATATGCGTGTATGCTTGTCAATCACTCATCAATCTTGGTCTTTTCTAATATTTTACTGCATACTAAACTTGTTTATTTCGTAGCCAACAAACAAAAAGCCTTGCTTCCCAAGTCTACCTTCACTATAACTAATCTTTATTTGCTTTAATGAAGTCACCCTTAACCTTCTTCTCCATCAACTCTCTGTTTGCTGCTGCATAGCAGCTACTGTACAATACTTGACCCTATGGAAACTAAATCCCATCAACCGCTTCAAATTTTTTTCTTTCCATATATGGGTCAAGGCTACACTGTACCCCTCATAAACATATCCAAGCTATTTGCTTCACATGGTGTAAGAACCACCATAATAACCACAACCCTCAATGCACCACTATTTTCTAAACCAATCCAAAGTTCTGGTTTTGATATTGAACTTCTTGTCATCAAATTCCCATGTATTGAGGTTGGATTGCCCGAGGGAATTGAAAGGCCAAATTTAGCCACAACCCTGGAAATGAAGGAGAAGTTCTTCAAAGCTACCACTCTGCTTCAACCACAAATTGACAAAATTCTGGACCAACATCGACCTGACTGCCTTGTTGCAGATACTTTCTTTGCTTGGGCTACTGATGTTGCTGCCAAGTTCAGTATTCCGAGGCTGATCTTTCATGGAACTAGTTTTTTCCCAATGTGTGCTTCACTAAACCTGTTATTGTATCAACCTCACAAGAAGGTTTCATCTGATTCAGAATCTTTTGTAATTCCTAATTTACCAGATAAGATCAAGATGACAAGAAACCAATTACCAGTTTTCTTCAATCAAAATGTTGAGACAGAATTCACCAAATTGGTCAAAGCATCCATAGAGAGTGAAAAAAAGAGCTATGGTGTTATTGTTAATAGCTTCTATGAACTCGAATCAAATTATGCAGATCATTACAGGAATGTGTTTGGAAGGAAAGCGTGGCATATTGGCCCGGTTTCCTTGTTCAACAAGGCAGCAGTTGATGAAGAAAATGGCTGCTTCCATTGGCTAAATTTTAAGAAACCCAGTTCAGTCATTTACATATGTTTTGGGAGCATGACCAATTTCAGTGATTCTCAGCTCCTGGAAATTGCAGTAGGGCTTGAGGCTAGTGGGCAGGAGTTCATTTGGGTTGTGAAGAAAGAAAAGAATGAAAAAGAAGAGTGGTTGCCAAAAGGGTTTGAGCAGAGAATGGAAGGTAAGGGAGTGATTATAAGAGGTTGGGCTCCCCAAGTAGCGATTCTTGAGCACGAAGCTATTGGAGGGTTTGTGACTCATTGTGGATGGAACTCTATCCTTGAAGCAGTGTCGGCTGGGGTGCCAATGATCACTTGGCCAGTGTCTGCCGAGCAGTTTTACAATGAGAAGTTGGTGACTCAGATACTTGGGATTGGGGTTGTTGTTGGTGCTCAAAAATGGTCGACATTTGAGGAGAATAGTGTGAAGAGGGAAGCCATTGTGCAAAGTGAAGCCATAGAAAAGGCTTTGACTAGAATCATGGTGGGTGGTGAAGCTGAAAAAATCAGAAGCAAAGCCAATGCGCTTGGTGAGATGGCAACAAGGGCTGTTCAAGTAGGTGGTTCATCTTTCTCGGATTTGAATGCTCTAATTGAAGATTTGAGGTCCCTCAGGGCTTGAAGCTTAAGATGGAAATGTTACATCAATAACTAGTTTAAAATATGTACAGTTTTATTCCAATTTCAATTTGCTCTGAAAAACCGCTATGATGTTCTTGAGAAATATTATCTTGTGATAATATTACGTTTCCTAGTTTGATTATGTTTCCAATGACTACGTTGATTGTGTTTCCTATTACTACTTGATGGTTTATGTTTCCTAGCTAATTTGATGGTGCTAACTAATAAATACCTAGATGCATGAGATGGAGAAACAAAATCTTTGAGAAGCTAGCAACTGAATAGCCTCATATCACTCAAAAAGACAGACTAATAACAGAAGTAAAGGGCCGTTACATGTCTGGTCTCCAATACTACTTCTTTCCCACTGATTTCCTCTACCCTCGTCCACAATCTTTCAATCTCAAGAATAGTACAAGTCCTGCTACGTACTCGATCAGTTCTACCTCTTCAAGACAGATAAAGAGTAATGGTGGAGGTGAAGATGTCGATGAAGTGCAGGCAGCTCATAAAGAATTGGCTCATTATCAAACTTATAGCATGGCCTGCCAGGAGCACAACATGTTTCCTAAAGCTTCTTCTTCAACAGCACTAGTACTTTCATCCTGCCTATGCAAGAGCTCAATCTCCAAGCCAAAGCTAGACATATAGATCGACAACCTAGCCGTCTGCATTAGTTTCTTACCATTATATTTGTCTTCTGAAAAGATTTTAGATCTACATGTAACTGCTTCTTTAGAAAGTAACCATAATCGAGCTCACAGTATACCATAACCGATGTTTTTTTTAGTTAATTTCCAACTAAGCAAAAAGACACAACTATGCATTATTTCTATATGTATATATACGAGCATCAAACTGAACATAAAGTACAGGACACACTGGACACATATGTTATTGACAAAAGTCCTTCTCACTGTGGTTGTGTGACAATGGCATTGTTTGGGACCTGAAACTCGTTGAAGGCAAGAACAATTTTGCTCACTTAACGGAAGTACTTATACTAAACTATTCTTGCTCATGATCATATTCGCTCCACTTAAGAAAAGTTATATAACTCATATTAAACTACTCTTGCTCATGATCATATTCACTTAATGTTAGAATACCTAGAAACTCAGAGGAAAACCTAGAGAGAACTTTGAGAGAAAAGTTGCCGACTGTGCCTGTCCGGCTGCGCCTCGACGCTGACGATGGCTTCTGGCCTCGCCGGCGGTCGTCGAGTGCGGCCGGATGGGTTGACGATGTGAGCTAGCGACGGTTGGGGCTGTATGGGCTCCTTAGGCCATGGCTTTGGCTGGCGGCAGTGTCGACACAGGCAGAAGGTACGCGGCAGAGGGTGGAGCCTGATCGGATCCGTTTTGGATCTCGCTGCTATCGCTGGGTTTGTGGCTGGGCTACGTATCTGTTCTGGTGGTTTCTATGGTTTGATCCATTCGGATCTAGCCATGAAATCGTTGGAAGCTCATGGATCGATCTCAGTGCTTTCAGCGGATGAGGGCGACGAGCAGGGATGGACGGGCTTCAGTGCATGCAGTGGAGGGCAGTTTGCGGTGCTGATCGACGACGTGACTTCGCCGGAGGTTGGGATCTGCAAGCAACGGCGTGATGGGATTGGAAGCACGATGGTGGTGGTTGGGCTGTCTGTGCAGCACATTTCGTGGGCCGGGCTCAGTGGCTGGAGCTCTTGAGCCCTAATCCGGTGATGGGCCTGGTCTGGACCTGAGGTATCTTGGGCCTGGGGTTTTACTTGGGGTTCAAGATAAATCATCTTATTTTACTGTTTTTAGTTACTAGTATATTTCGTTGCTTTGGGAATCCTAGGTTTGTATTACTCTCTAATTTTGTTAGGGAACTACGCACTTTCGTGCCTCTAGAAAATCCTCTTGAGTAGTTATGACGGAGGATTCTCGAGACAGGGGCTTGGGAAGCTTTTGGCTCCCGGGTCTCCCTGCCTAGTACTTGACGTTGAGTCTTTTACTACTTGCTTCTTAGTTCTCTCTAGTTATACACCAATTGAGGTCTCTAGGCGACTAGGTTTACTTTTCAAAGAGAGGTTTTGTAGTGAGGATTTATCTCCTGTATGTAGGCTCAATAAGTGAGCGCATGTGTTAACAGTGAGGGTCATCTGTCCTTTGCCTGGTAGCTTATATCATGTATGATTTTGGTGTAAGACAGCATTCGATGTACGTGCCTTCTGGCCATAGATATATGAATGAAAGTATCTCCTTTTCTCAAAAAAAAAAAAAAAAAATTCACTTAATGTTACACTACACTAAACTAACAAAGCCAATAGAAAGTTGAACATATTAAAATAAAAACCGTAAAGTGAACAAGACGTTAGATATGTCAGTATTTCGCATTTCTCAAATGAATTTTCATTCATCTCATATATTTCGCGAAGGGAATCATGTTGCTGATGCCTTAGCAAACTATGGTACGTCTTCTACTGACTTTGTGTGGTGGGATACAACTCCTAGTTTCATTGCTTCAAATTGTAATGAAGACCGTTTGGGTCTTCCGAAGTTTAGAGTTCGTTAGATTGTTTTTCTTTGTGGTTTTCTATTGGTATGGAGGTTTTGGCGTAGTCCCCTCCATTGTAACTTCTCTTTTTCTCTAATAATTTTTTTGGGGTGTTAGGGACTCCTCCCTCACCCTGCTTCAAAAAAAAAAAAATTGTTTGGTGTTGTCTCCTTTGATGAAACTCGTCTTTATCTGCTCTATGTAAGCAGCATTATCCTCGTAGATAATGGTTGGTCCATCAGTGGTGGAATGCAGTTCACATGTGCTTCGAACATGGTTTGTAACGGCTCTTAGCCATGTACATTCACATACTGCTTCGTGAAGAGCTAGTATCTCATCATGATTCGAAGAGGTAGCAACAAGTGTCTATTTTGTAGACCTCTAAGAAATTGCAGTATTCCCAATGGTAAAGACATAACCAATTTGGGAACGTGCCTTGTGCGTGTCTGATAGATAGTCTATATCAGCATATCAAACAAGGCAAGCATCATTCTGAGGATCAAGGGGGTTTGATCCATTCCTTGATGCATAGGGATAGAATAAGCCCATATCTGCCTTACCTCTAAGGTAGCGAAAAATGTCTTTTATGCCATTCTGGTGGCGGCGTGTTGGCGCAGAGCTATATCTAGCTAACAAGTTCTCATTGAATGGGATGTCCTGTCTAGGGCATTGAGCCAAATACAATAATTCGCCTATTGCACTTAGATATGGGACTTCTGGCACAAATATCTCTTCGTTATCATTTGCAGAACGATACGGTTCTCTTTAGACTTCAGACGACTATGAGTGTGCTTGCTTTTATCCTCATTAAAGCATCTTAACATCTTCTAGATGTAATTTGGTTGATGGACCAAAATTTCATATGTACTTGTCCTCGGGCTTCAGGTCGAGACAATAATTTGTTTTCCCAAAGCCTTTCATCTCAAATTCCGACTTCAGGTGCTTTGCGGTTTCCTTGATTTCTTCAGGAATATCAATCAAATTCATGTCTTTGACATAGACCGCACAATTGCAAACCCGAAACTTGTTTCCTTAATAAACACGCATGGGCATAGTTTATTATTCACATATCCCATCCCGATCAAATATTCACTTAGACGGTTATACCACCTCCGTCTAGATTTTTTCAATCTATAAAGTGAACGCCTCAAAACTAATGGAGAGCGTGTTCAGTGGTCTAGAACTATTTGCATCGGGTATCATAAGTCCTTCAGGAATTTTCATGTATATCTCTGTATTATGTTCCCCATAGAGATAAGTTGTGACCACATTCGTAAGCTGCATATTCAGTTTTTTGGAAACTACCAAACTGAAAAGGTAGTGGAACGTTATGACATCCATTGCGGGAGAATACGTCTCCTCGTAATCAACCACAGGGAGTTGAGAAAATTTTTGCGCCACTAGACGAGCCTTGTGTATCACAATCTCATTTTTCTCATTACGCTTCCTTACAAATAGCCATTTAGATTCTACGGGTTTAACATGGGGAGGTGTAGGAACAACAGGTCCAAACACCTTTCTTTTTGTTAAGGAATCTAATTTGACCTGGATTACTTATTTCCTTGTTAGCCAGTTGTCTTTTCATTGATATTGATCGACAAAGCAAGGTTCGAGGTCATCGCATATTATAGATTCGATGGCCACCACAAATACTAATATATCATCGATGATAATCTCAACCCGATTCCAAATCTCACTAAATTTATCGAGTTTCTCTATTCTCGGGAGTGGGTTCAAATGTTGGAGCGTCCCCCAACATCGTCTCTTCTAGGACAGACCCATAATCCGGATTTATCTCATGAGATAGATCGGTTTGAGAATGCGATATTAAGAGGATTCATTTGTGCCAAGTTTACCCTGTTCTGGGGATAAGAATCCTTCGAACCTAATGGTCGACCTCGCTTCTGGGCAGGGACATATGACTGGTTAGCCGCCATGGTCGTACCTCGTCCATCTGGGACGACTCATCCTACATGGACGTCTATCCTTGCAGGCACATTTGTAGCAGGTATATATGATCTCGTCACTTTAGCTAGATCAGAGAAACTGTCTGGCATATTGTATTCTATACTCTATAGATCTAAAATTGTCCGCACTTCAGTACTTTCTGCGTTTAGGGCATCATGATGAAACATAGTGGGGACATTTCATGTTAGTTCACGCTGTTCATCAGGAACGGTGACGTTCTTATCTCCCCCTAACGGCGGGAAGACTGTTTCATCAAAGTGACAATCTGCAAATCTAGCGGTAAGAGATCTCCTGTCAAGGGCTCTAAAGAGCACATAATGGATGGGATTCATAATCGACATGTATGTCCATCCTTTGTTGAGGACCCAATTTTGTACGTTGTTACGGCACAATTGGCACGAGGACTGCATACCCAAATGCGCGTAAGTGCGAAACATCAGGTTCGTACCCAGTCACCAGCTGTAACGCGGAGTAAGGTTGGTAGCAGTGGGCCTCAACGGGACCAACATAGCTGCATGCAAGATTGCATAGCCCCAAGCAAAAACTATAAGCTTGGTGCGCATTACCAAGATTCTGTTTGCGAGACCATCTAGGTGTGAACATAGGGAACTATATGTTCAGCATTAATCCCAAGGGATATGCAATAATCATCGAAAGACTTCGATGTAAACTCTCCGGTATTATCAAGTCTTATAGACTTTATGGGATAATCCGAGTGGTGAACCCTCAATTTCATGATCTGGGTGAGAGTTTAGCAAAAGCAGCATTTTCTTGCAGACAATAGTGTAACATGTGATCACTTTGTCGATACATCAACCAAAACCATTAATATTTAACTGGTCCACATGGTGGTTGGATATGTCCACAAATTTCCCTTGCATTCTGTGCAGAAAAATGGTGGTGTATGTACTAGTCTTTGCATATGATGGTCTAGTATTAAATATTCTTAACGAGTATGGCATAGTGTGTCATTATATACAGGACCCTTATTCAGAAGGGAATGCACCTGCGATGAATTGAGGATACGATTCATCATACTTTGAGCTGGGTGTCCCAAACGGTCATGCCATAGCAAGTAGTTGCTTGAATTAGTTAGCTTCTAGCTAACAGATTTCAATTTCTCCAATGTATGCTTCTGGCCGCACACTCGGAGGTTATGCAAAGATATTCCATGCATTTTTCTCAGTGGTTTCAATGTGATAACTGTTGCTTCGAATATCCTTAATACTCAATAACGTTCTTCTGGAACGTGGAGATTATAAGTCCTCATTAATGGTAAGTTCAGTACCATTGGACAACATAAAGTAGGCTTTGCCGTAGCCCTCTATCAGGTTGGATTGCCCTGATACGGTTGTCACAGAGGTATGAATAGACAATAAGTTTGAAAAATATCTCCAACTTGGGAGTATGGCGTGCGTAATAGCACTTTTAACCAGACAACAAACTTCCCCACATAATATGTCTATTCATTTATTTAATTCAATGGATCACATGTATAAATAAGTTTATTGAATTAAATACATTCGAACATAACTACATTTTCATAATCCAAAATGATTGAAAACATAAATCACCAAAATCCGAAGATGTTTCATTCATTAAGATGAAATAGATATGGCACAAGGGGCCAATTATACCCATGTCTTCGAGTTCTAATCCTCGGTATGTTCAATAACTGGCTGAAAATCCATGATCTCTAGTGTGAAATCGATAGAAAAATGACCCTTTAATAAAGTTGGTATTTCGAGTTCAGCAACCAGCGTAATACTCATCTACTGCTTAGGCTATCGCACAACAGGTGCGGGACCAGCAGTCAATTCCTCCACATCGATAACAAAGATCATGTTGATTCTGGTGGCGACAGGCCGGACCAGTGTTCCTTTCAACTTGGGCTTGCTGAGTTATGGCATCATGGCTCCTACCACGTGGAGCCTAATTACGTGGCCTCTTGGTCTTTGGCCAAGTGGCAGACGGTCATATGGGTTAATTTCGTTCTGCCAATCATGTCTTGCTTCAAGCAAGAAATGGTCATCTGATGGTGAAGGTGCTCTTCCAGAGCGACCCAAAGAGTCTGTATATCCTCTTCATCGGATACTCAACTTGGAGTGTTTACTCCATATGTTTCCTTTTTGAAAATTATGACAATCATATTAAAAGCCTCAATGATGACATTGTTAGCATTGATTGTTGATCTCATCTTCTTTGCAGTCAGATGAATTTTCACACCTTGAGTTCACTTTAGATAGTTTCTTCTGGAGACCTCCAAAGCAACAAAGTCAAACATGTTGAGATCTGACATTTCTTACAGGAAAAGAACAAATAATATTAGTGCTTTGGGTAATATCATCCATAAGCAAGTAATGAGAACTTCAGGTTATATAACATGGTATGAAAAATCGGATTAGACATGTAAAATCTACTGGTTTTTATCATGTGTGGTGAATTTATGAAAGAAACTTCAATTTTCTTAAATGGCATTATCGAAACTACAAGTTTGATTTATGTATGAACTACTGGTTCATTTAGAACTTCTAGTTCATTAGGTACCTGTATTTTCTACACATATATTCTAGTGCGAAAATTTAGACAAGTAACACAATAATATTGAATAAAGTAAATTGTAATAATATCTCACAAATTGGATAAATAAAAATCACAAATCAATTGAGATATTAATTGCATGCTAGTAATATAACAGATTAATTATCACACAATTATGTAAATAAATGCTTCTGGAAATTAATTACACATATTAGATATGGTGAATCTATTTACAATATGAAATCATTTTTCCTTTTATTTTGATTCTGCTGGACCAAAGAAGGAGTGGGCTTGATAGTGAAACCTATCGGGCTTAGTCTGCAGGCTCGTGACCTAGGCTTTCATGCGCTAGTCAAAGAGTATGTGAGGCATGCTGGGCTGCTAGGTCCTGCAGAGGGAGAGTGGGCCTGCTGAGCTCAGGCTAGTCTGCCAAGGAATGAAAAGTTATTACTCAACTCTTTCGGTAACTCCAATTAAATACGACCAGGTAAGGAAAGATGAAGTTTAGGTGGAGCGAGGCTCGCTTAAGTACATGGCCTCATCTGAACCTTTCCTAGATATCGCATCCAACTGGATGAGCCTAGTTTGAGAAGATTCATAACTTTTGTCAATTTGGGCTTGATTTGAGCTTCTGACTCAGCCTCTATTTATATTCACAATTATAACATAACCAAATTCAATATATGTTATTAAATCGTAACATAAATAAATTAATGCAGCGGTTATATACCTAAGGAAATGGGTTAAATCCCATTAATGCTTCTGGCATTACGTACAGGTAATAAATTTGGCAAATGCTTCTGGCACAATGTTTATGTAATAATCGCGTAATAATTTAGCCCATAATGCTTCTAGCATAAAGAATTATAATGGCATATTCAAATATAACCAAAAATTAAGTCCATAATTCATGCAGTACACAATATTCAGATATAGTAATAAAAGATACATTGTGAAATTATTATGACAATTGTTTTGGATAAATGTCAATCAAAACCAAAACATGAATTGAATCAATTGATCAATCACCAATTAAATGGAGTTGAATCTGCTTCCAGCAGTATTAATATTAAATGGTGGTGATAATTACCAATTGGCCATAATGGCACAGTGGACAACATGTTGTGCTGGTACTCACTGTGGCTGGGTTCGAATCCCAGAAATAGTAGATTTTATTTTTGCATGATTGATTGAAGCTCTCTAGTTGTGAATTGGTGCTACTGGACCAAGTGCAGCCAAAGTATCCTAATTCTTTTTTTCTTTTCCTATCAAACAATCCAAAACACATGAACAAATATATACAAATACGTATACAAAGTAAATAAATCATGTAGGATTTGCTAGGATTCATGCATTATGGTGACTTTTCATATTCAATCAATAGGCTTCAATAAGCAACAAGCATGAATATAAAATTAGATTTTGGAAAACATTACTTGATGAAGGACGGATGAATCTTCAGCTTATGTGTGCAGAACTGAGAAGGTTGTCTTCTCAGCCAATCCAAGAGCTATTCGCCTCTTCTGGACAGCTCCCACTTCGAATGGTGTACAGGTCTCAAAACTACTCCAATATGGCTGAAATTTGGAGGTCAGAAAGAAGAGGCAGAGACGAACAACTTTGATGAAGGAAAGATTTTGATCTGAGGTCCCGATCAAGAGGTTTCGGGGCCTGCAAACAGGCTGCAGCAGGGGGATTTTTTTTCTCTAGCTAGGGCTTGGGTTAGAGAATCGTGCTGATAACGTGTTGTAAAACAGAAAAATTTTTGAGAGAGAGAGAGAGAGTTTGGACACAGAGAATCAGATTGTGTGTCTATTCATCTCACCATGAGGGGGTTTATATAGGAGTACATGATGTATACAAATAGGCAACGTTTAATAGCAACGTCAATTACTCCTATTCACAACCCTATCAATCACTAATCTATAGTGAAAGACATATATGACTCTCCATCTATTTACATGATATTAGCCATAATTATTTACAATAGGAAGTATTGAGAGAATGAATTGTTTGATAATCTTATTCATCTCACAATGGAGGTATATAAGGGTGACTACAGGTATACAATCGACTTACGTATCTACCCTTTACCACACAAAGAATAGGTAAGTACTAACTACAAAATAATTACAATATATTATATCCCTAATATTATGCTATGACTCACGCTAACACTCCCCCTCAAGTTGGTGCATACACATCAACCATGCCCAACTTGCTTAGACAGTCATAAAAAAACCTTCCTGAAACTCCTTTAGTAAGTATATCTGCAAGTTGCTCTTCAGTTGGGACGAAAGGAAAGCTAATAATTTTAGCATCTAGCTTCTTCTTAATAAAGTGACGGTCCACCTCCACATGCTTAGTATGATCATGCTGTACTGTATTCTGTGATATGTCAATAGCTGCCTTGTTGTCACAATACAAATGCATAGTACTTTTGAGTTTGAAACCCATATCACGTAACAGATTTCTCAGCCACAACAATTCACACACTCCGTAAGCCATACCTCTATGTTCTGCCTCAGCACTAGACCGTGCCACAACTTTCTGTTTCTTGCTCTTCCATGTAACCAAATTACCTCCCACAAAAGTAAAGTAACCTAATGTTGACCTCCTGTCTGTAATATTTCCAGCCCAATCTGCATCTTTGAAGCCACAAACCTCAAGAATGTTGTTGTGTTTAGAAAACAATACTCCCCTTCCTGGAGCTGACTTCAAGTTCTTTAAAATTCGCATAACAGCATCCATGTGACTCTCACTTGGGTTATCCATGAACTGACTCACCACACTTACTGCATACACAACATCTGGTCTAGTATGAGCCAAATAAATCAAGCACCCAACCAACCTCTGATAGCGGGCTCGATCAGTAGGTACCTGATCTGGATACTCAGCTAAACAATGGTTCTGCTCAACAGGAGTATCAATAGGTCTGCAATCCAACAAACCTGTCTCTGTCAGCAAGTCAAGAACGTACTTCCTCTGGCACAGGTAGATCCCTTCTCTCCCCCTGGCTACCTCAATTCCTAAGAAGTACTTAAGTTCACCCAAGTCCTTCATCTCAAACTCAGAGGCTAACTGTCTTTGCAGTCTATCCATCTCAACAGTATCATTGCCAGTTATTACCATATCATCCACATAAATAATTAGAGCTGTTACCTTGCCTTGTTGATGCTTGAGGAATAAGGTATGGTCTGAGTTGCTCTGTTTGTAACCAACCTTCCGCATGAACTGTGAAAATCTTCCAAACTAAGCACGAGGTGACTGTTTGAGACCATATAGAGATTTTCTAAATTTGCATACAAAGTCACCAGGATGAGCAACTACATACCCAGGTGGAAGGCTCATATACACTTCCTCAACTAACTCTCCATGAAGAAATGCATTTTTGACATCAAACTGTCGAAATGGCCAGTTTAAATTTGCAGCAAACGAGAGCAGAACCCGAATAGTGTTCATCTTGGCAACAGGAGCAAATGTTTCATCGTAGTCTATACTATATGTCTGAGTAAACCTCTTTGCTACAAGCGTGCTTTGTACCGATTCACTGATCCATCTGCATTATGTTTCACGGTAAACACCCAACGACAACCTACAGCCTTCTTGCCTTGTGGTGGAGGCACAAGTTGCCAAGTATTGTTCTTTTGCAATGCCTCCATCTCTTCTTCCATTGCCTTCCTCCACTTTGGATCCCCCAATGCATCCTACACTCTGTTAGGTACTGATACAGCAGATATTTGATTCACAAATGATTCATATGACTTAGACAACCTCCTAGTAGACATATAATTGGCTATTGGGTATTCTGATTTGGCAGCAAGAGTAGGTTCATATCTTTTGGTTGATTGCCCTCGAGTGGTCCTATTTGGTAACACATATTGCTCAACATTACACTCACTACTACTAGTACCAGTGGGTGGACATACCTCAAATGAATGATCTTCAGTACCAGGAAGTTGTGGGTCAGGGGTAGAAGTGATGGCAGGAGGGGCAGTTGTGTCTTCAACTTCATTTTCAGTGATTGAGACTGGGGCCTGGATGTCTGGAGCTTCTACTTCTAGAGGTGATGAGCTGTTGATGGTCTCAACTAGATCCGTCAAAATACCTCCTACTTGCGGGATTTCTTCCCCTCTTTCTGATTCCTCCCCCTCTCCATGATACAGCTCTTCAAAATATGAATTCTCCCCCTGAAGAGTTGTATCTGAAGAGGAAAAATAGTTCATGTCCTCAAAGAAAGTAACATCCATAGTCACATAGTACTTTCTGGTAGGTGATGACAACGTACCCTTTCTGATAGCCTCCGTAGCCAACAAATACACACTTAAGTGCCCGAGCATCTAACTTAGACCTCTGGTTTTTGGGAACATGAACAAAAGCAACACAACCAAAGACACGAGCTAGAAGATTATGAAATGAAGGTAAGGAGACATGAGTGGCAAGAACCTCAAATGGAATTTTTCCCTGGAGAACACTGGATGGAAGACGATTGATAAGATGGGAGGAAGCATGCACAGCATCGCCCAAAGATACTTAGGCATATGAGCACTAAAGAGAAGGGCACGAGCCATATCAAGTAAATGACGGTTTTTTCTTTCAGACACTCCATTTTGTTCTGGTGTTTGTGGACATGTAGTTTGGTGAACAATCCCATGGGTTTTGAAAAACTCTTGGAAAACATGATTAACATATTCGCCCCCATTGTTAGAACGAAGGACTTTAATGGTGCTATGGTACTGTGTTTAAACAAGAGTGCGAAATGTTTGAAAAGCTGGAAATACTTCATCTTTGGTTTTAAGAAGAGCAACCTATGACAATCTCATACAATCATCAATAAACAACACGAAGTATCTCATACCCAATACAATGTGCTCTCTAGAAGGTCCCCAAACATCAGAGTGAATCAACTCAAAAGGAAGAACACTTTTATTAGAAAGACTAGGAGAATAAGTAGCACGGTGACTCTTGGCCAAAACACATGTTTCACAATGTAAAACGGATTCATCCACACCAATAAACAAAGTAGGCATGGTTTTTCTCATAAGACTAAAAGAGGGATGCCCTAAACGGCGATGCCATAACCAAATTTCACTTAGCTTATCAGAACTCGAAGTCAAAGTAGCATGGGACTGTGCTCCTGGTTTCTCCCCTGCGTATGTCTGATCCAGATGGAACAACCTGCCCCTCAAATGCCCCCGACCGATGACCTCCCTAGTGAGAAGATCCTGAAACATCACATACATAGGATAAAAGGTTACAGGGCACTTAGACTCAGTATTCAACTGGAGAACAAATATCAGATGGTGAGACAAGTCAGGCTCATATAACACATTATGAAGTTCTAAGGTAGGAGTAATACGAACTTTCCCTGACCCTAACACAGGAAAGGCCTCACCATTGGCATTGGTTACATAAGACACTGGTGGGAAGACAATTCAGTAAAATATGATTTCTCATAAGTCATATGATCGGGGGCACCAGAATCAATAATCCATGTATCAGAACCAACAAAGTTAGAACTTTTAAAGCCATACCAATCTTACCACGACCAGCTTTAGAGACTATAGTAGTAGCTCCACCTGCCGTATGATGATCATGTCCAACCACTCCATAAAAATATGGTTCTTGGACCAAGTGAACAGCAGCGGCTTTCGCCTTAGGACGATAACCTTGCTTCTTAGGTTTAAGGTGAGGATTCAGTTTCCAACAAGTCTCTCGAACATGCCCAACATCATTGCAATAAGAACACTGAGGACGAGAGCGATTAGCAAAAACTGGTGGAGGTCCTTGTTGATGAAGTGGAACTAAACTCTGCTTCTGGTGGAACGATGCTGGTGCTTGAATGGCTAGGTTAGATACTTCAGCTTGTGCCTGTTTGAGACTGTCCTGCTGAGACTCATCCTTAAGAATGTATGTGAAAGCTGTTGTCAAGCTAGGAGGGTCTGGCATCCTGAGCAACTCTCCTTTGGCACTATTATGTTTTGCATCAAGTCCTCTCAAGAATGCATGAACCCACTCAAGTTCCTTCTCTTTTTGGTACCAAGCAATATCCTCCTGATTCTTAATCTTGCAAGGACGCTTCTGGTCAATTTCAGCCCATACATTCTTCAGCTTGGTAAAAAACACTGACACCGGTTGCCCATTCTGTTGCATTCCTGCAGCTTTGCACATCAATTCATGAACCTGTATAAAATCAGATTCATTTGTATAGAGATCTCCCAACGTCTTCCATATCGCCTCAGCAGTTTCACATTCCTCCACTATCTGTAGCACATCATCAGTCATGGCTCTAAATAAAATTGACATTACAAACCCATCATCATCTTCCCACTTAGAATAGGCCTCCACGTCATCTTCACTAGGAACCTCGATTGTTCCTGTCACATGCCCCATCTTGTGTATCCCACTGAGATAAACGGACATAATCTTCTTCCATGTTCGGAAATTGGTATCAGTGAGTTTTGTACATCCAAAAGAACCACCTTCTGACCTCTTGACAGAGACCTCAACTTTCTGGACCTCATTGGCCTTAGAACCCTGACCTTCACTTTTATCACCACCCATCACAACAATACAGTAGCAAAAATCACAAAGTATGCAGCGGAAAAAAGATAGAAAATTCCAACAATTGCATCGATTTTTTTAAAAAATTTAAATTTTTTTTTCTTTTTTAGAGAAAACCTGTTGTATGGGTTGACCGAGTGAGGTTGACCGAGACTAAGTTTAGGCCGAGTTGACTTGGTGAAACAGTGAACGAAAGGGACGATCTGACCAGAGAAGATGGCCTGAGGTGAGCGACCGGTCTGAACAGAGTAGCAAGGTGACGCCGGAAACTGGCAGTGATGGAGGATGAGCTATTTGAAGAACCGATCGAGAATCGTGGACCAGTCACGACCTGGAGAAACCAGCGAACCTGATCTGGAAATCAAAGGACGACGCCGGCAACTGCGTCTGAGCGGTGGAAGGAATCCGGTCTGAAAGGGAGACGAAGCCGGTCTGAACAGAAGGAGCCGGCAGTCTGTGCGACGAAGACTAGTCTGGAGGTCTGATCGCTGGCGTGGCTGGGTTGGCGCAATGGACCTGGTTTGGATTGATAGGGAAGCGACGCAAGGTCGGTCTCTAAGGAGACGAAGACTAGTTTTGATAAATAACAGAGGACGACAAAAAAACAAACCCAAACAAAGGGGTTTGGTTCTGTACCAATTCCTCAAATTGAGAAAAGAAAGAGAACTAAAGAGACAAAGTCCTTCCGGATCTTTGCTCTGATACCAAGTCAAAATAAGATAAGAACTTGGGAAGTATTGAGAGAATGAATTGTTTGATAATCTTATTCATCTCACAATGGAGGTATATAAGGGTGATTACAGATATACAATCGACTTACGTCTCTACCCTCTACCACATAAAGAATAGGTAAGTACTAACTACAAATAATTACAATATATTCTATCCCTAATATTATGCTATGACTCATGTTAACAAAATCGACCATAATAACCAGTGCCCCTCAATGCACCATTCTTTACCAAAGCAACCCAAAGAAGCAAAAGTTTGGGACTTCATCAGAAAATTGAACTTATTCTCATCAAGTTCCCATCTGCTGAAGTTGAGTTACCTGAGGAATGCGAGAGTGCTGATTTGATCACAACACCAAAGATGGAATAAGGAAAATTCTACACAGCAATCAGTTTGCTTGAACCACAGCTCGAGCATATTTTGGACGAACATCGACCTCATTGCCTTATTGCTGATGCTTTCTTTCCTTGGGCTATAGATGTTGCTGCCAAATTTGGAATTCCCAGGCTATATTTTCATGCAACAGGTATGTTCACTTTGTATGCTACATTGAGTGTGATGATAAATCAACCACACAAGAAATTGTTATCTGAAACAGAATCTATTGTGATTCCTGGTTTCGGTGATGAGATCAAGATGACAGGAAACCAAATAGCAGATTTCTTTAAGCTATATGATGATGCAGAATTTACCAAGTTTTTAAAAGCAGGCTTAGAGCATGAAGAAATGAGCTATGGAGTCACTTTAACAGCTTCTATGAATAATGAACTTGAACTAGATTGTGCAGATCATTACATGAAGGTGTATAGGAGGAAGGCATGGCATATTGGACCGGTTTCCCAAGGCAGCAGAAGAAAGAGCCAAGAGGGGATTAGTGGAAAGCTCTGCTGCTGAGCAACACCAGTGCTTGAAATGGCTTGATTCTAAGAAACCCAATTCAGTTGTATATGTATGTTTCAGAAGCATGATCAACTTAGCTGGCTGTCAGCTCCTAGAAATTGCAGCAGGCCTTGAGGCTTCTGGACAAGACTTCATTTGGGTTGTGAAGAAACAAAAGAAAGAGATAGAAGAGTGGTGGCCTGAAGGATTTGGGAAGAGAATGGAAGGTAAGGGATTGATTATAAGAGATTGGGCTCCTCAAGCGCTAATTCTTGAGCATGAAGCAGTAGGAGCTTTTCTCTTTATTATTGTGAGTGGAACTCATTCCTTGAAGGAGTCTCTGTTGGGATATCGATGATCACCTGGCCGGTGTCTGCTGATAACTTTTACACTGAGAAGTTGGTGACGCAGATACTCTGTGTTAGGGTTGTTGTTGGTGCTGAAAAAAGGGTTTCATTTGTGGATAGAAGTTTGAAGAGTGAGGCCCGTGTGAAGAGGGAGGCCATTGAGAGGGCCAAGACAAGAATCATGGTGGGTGATGATGTAGAGGAAATGAGAAACAGAGTTAAAGTGCTTGGAGAGATGACAAACAAGGCTATTGAAGAAGGTGGTTCATCTTTTCAGATTTAACTGCTCTAATTGAAGAGTTGAGGACCATTGGTGGATCTTGATTTTCTTGAAGCTTAGCCCAATTGGCGATACGTTGTGCTTTGAGAAAGAAAGGTTGCCCTCAATAATCTTCTGCTACCCTCTACCACTAAATCATTCACCTCCCCAAGCTTTTAAATTCTTGTTTGGAAATTAGCTTATAGTATTTGGTTTATTCAATTATTAGATATAATTTCTCCAAGCACAAGAAACAACATTGTGATTAAACAACTTCATAATGAACCAATAGAATACTAATGCAAATCCTAACCACGTCGCCAAATGGTGGTTACTAGTTAGTTACTAGGTTCCGACTGATCTTGAGACACCCTTAAACAAATTAGGTTTTCTCTCTAGCGAGAAAAACCTCTACGGCCTTCGGTGTCCTCGTCTGTGAAGATCAGTCCTGTCCGGTGGCACCCGGACATCTTGGCTGGCCTCTGGCCTCGCCGACGTACTGCGGTCTGCTGCCGGACGGGATATTGATGGCTACTGCCTAGGGTTTTCATGGGAGAAAGGTTTTCCGCTTGAGGCTTAGGTTATGCTGGTTTTGGCGCAGGTCTCTGGGTGTCGTCTTTGATTCGGGGTGGCAGGTGCTTCGTCGTGGGTTTCCAGGACCGGCGTGAGATGTTTGGATTGTGGAGCCTCTGATCTGGTGCGCTACATTGGAGTCAGTTTCGTAGTGGTGCTGACCGGGTTGCCAGGGTCGAGGTGGCGTAGTTCCATGGCAGCATGGCGGTACGAGTCACGGAGGCTGAGGTAGCAAGGGATGTGGTCGTACGGTGGCGGCGAGGTTGAGCGGCATTGCTATCTCCTGGTGTGAGAGAGAGATGCCGTTTGGGCTTGAATCAATCCAATACTGCTGGGCCTTAAGTTGGGCTAGGGTTTTGGCTTTGGCCCACCACTATGTTATTTAGTTTTCTCATTTTACAATAATTGTTCCGTTTTTCAGGGACAGTCTAGGCACTTTTGTGCATCTAGTTTAAGTATTGGGTCTAGGTCTTGTCAACTTAATTCTCAGTTGTCTCTAGTTGTACACCAATTGAGGTCTCTAGGCGACTAGATTTACTGTTTCCGAGTTAGGTTGGGAGGGTCGGGTCGGGTCTTTCTAGCGCCTCCGACGGAGTATCAAAGGGGGATCCCGCTATGTCTACGATGTATTCAATGTCAAATGAGTGACCTAGTTTCTATGTACCACTATGGGTACTAACACATTTTCTTGTCTGTCTTTGATGGCAGCGGAAGGTATGTAAAGGCCATTCTGGCTTTTGATCAATATATTGGCTTTACATTCTTTAAAAAAAAAAAAAAAAACAGAATACTAATGCAGTTTCTTTCAAAATAAAAAAGAAAAAAGAATACTAATGCAGTCATTATAATTATAAACAAATTGGCAAAATTGTAAAACACTTTACAAAAATTACATTTAAGAAAATAAATTACATTTAAGAAAATTCTACGGTGCATTAATGTATCGACGCATCAAATACACTTAGTTAAATATACAGGTAGACTAATTCAAAACAAAGATAGAGCAGTCACAAACTAGCCTACTAGGTCATGAAATCAATCTACCTTTAAATGCTATTGATGTATCAATAGATTGATATATCGTAGACAAACTCATTTACATACATTTAAACTGATAACAAGTGTCAAAAAAATAGAAGGGAAAGCACGCAGAAGTTGGAGAGTGGGAAATAATATCATTTTCTGTAAGAAAATGTCATACAACTTCCACAGTACTACGAGACAATTACAAAAATCTAAGTAGGACAATGTCATGGTTTTCATAAGTTTTGGTTTATAATATTTATCAATCTATATCACCTTCAACCTTGCCTTCTTATGTCTTGTAAAAAGTTATAAGTTATTGTTTAAAGTTGACTGATCAAATTATGTTATCCTATCGAAATCAGAAAGCCGACATATTTTCTTCCAAGCTCTATGTGCATTTCCTCTTAAGTTAGCGTCTTGCTGTGGGCTGTAGATTCTAAGTATTAATTTGGAACCAGAAACTTAATTTTAGTCACCCCTTAATGCTCGCCCTGAACTATAAACTGAAAGTGTTACACAAACTGAACTGGTTTATAATTGTAAACCTATAAAAAAAATTCATGGATGCAGATCACCTTAGCAACAAATATTCAAAGGTAATTATGTTCAAAATTGACTGATTAAACAATTGTAACCCATAGAAAATAGAGAGCCAACGCATTTATTTAAGTTATATGTACCTTGCACCCCAAGTCGAGCAGATTTATATGCCAGGACTATCGACTTGTTCTTCCAGTCGAGCATTAATAGTTCAACTCTGTCTCCAACATCACCATCCTCTGCATAATCACATAACAACATGGAGACCAAAACCGGCCAGTCTCACATTTTCTTCTTCCCCTATTTGAGTCAAGGACACATAATACCAGTCATAGACATGGCCAAACTATTTGCTTCCAAAGGTATCAAAACCACCATAGTTTCTACCCCTCATAACTTGTCCCTTTTCTCCAAAACAATCGAAAGAAGCAAACTTTCTGGTTTGGAAATCGGAGTCCTTGCCATCAAATTTCCTGCTGTGGAGGTTGGATTGCCAGAAGGGTGTGAGAGTGCTCACATGGTCGAAGGGTATGAAGACCTCCAAAAGTTCTTGAAGGCCACAACCATGCTAGAGCAACCACTTGAGAAGCTGATCAAAGAACACAGACCCAATTGTCTTGTAGCCGACATTTTTTTCCCATGGACAACTGATGTTGCTGCAAGGTTTGGAATTCCAAGGCTTGTTTTCCATGGAACAAATTTCATCTCTCTATCAGTTTCACAGTAGTTGATGAAAATGGACCTCACAGAAGTGTCCGATTCCAAACCACTTGTCATTCCCAATTTACCACATGAGTTCAAGATTCCAGGAAACCAAATACCTGATTTCATGAAACAAGAATGTGAGTTGAAACGTTTCGGCCAATCGGCTGCTGAATCGGAGAGGAGCAGCTTTGGGGTTGTTGTTAACAGTTTCTATGAGATTGAACCAGCCTATGCTGATCATTATAGGAACGTTCTGGGAATCAAGGCTTGGCATATAGGCCCAACATTTCTATGCCATAAGGAGATTGAAGATAAGGCACGTAGAGGACTAGCAAACTCCATAGATGGACATGAATGTCAGAAATGGCTAGATTCCAAGAAACCCAATTCAGTAATTTATGTGAGCTTCGGGAGTGTGGTCAAGTTTGATGATGCTCAGCTCATGGAAATTGCTTTGGGACTCGAAGCTTCCGGGTAGCAATTCATTTGGGTTGTCAAGAAAGATGAAAAGAATGATCATGAAAGTAATGAGGATTGGTTGCCTGAAGGGTTTGAGAAGAGAGTTGAAGGCAGAGGACTAGTTATAAGAGGTTGGGCTCCTCAGGTGCAAATTCTCGAACACGTGGAGGTTGGAGGCTTTGTGACACACTGTGGGTGGAACTCGACGCTTGAAGCAGTGTCTGCTGGAGTGACGCAAACGGATTGATAACTAGGTTTACCAACAATAAACCTAAGCAAAGGTTTCTGGAGTCCACCAGAGATAAAAGAGAATAATCTCAATTTTATTGATAAAAGATAAAAGATCCATTCTGCAGCCTTAAGGCGGCTTATTTATAAGAAAATAAACCCTAGGGCGACTAACAATGAAACCCTAAAGTCCATGGGTAAAAACGAAAACAACCCGAAAATAACTAGGAAAACCAAAATACCGAAAAATAGAAAAATGCCGTTTTAATGCCCTAAACGACCCCGAAAGCCCGAAAAAGACCACAGGTTTGCTACAAGTTTGATTTCTGGCGCGATTCCCTTTCCGGAAAGGTAAGGTACGTCCCAATCGGACTCCGAAAGCCCGTTTCGCGTCTACTAGTCACTTTTCGTTTTCCTCCTTTAGCACGATCCAACTGTTCTTCAAATTGGGCTGCCATCTGTTCTGCATCATGGAGTTCCGATGGCTACATGGCCTGCATTTGCTGACCAGTTTTACAATGAGAAGCTGGTGACTTAAATACTTGGCATTGGGGTTGGTGTTGGTGTTTCAAATTGGGCTAGATTTGGAGGGGAAAGAGTGAAGAGTGAAGCTATAGAGAAGGTGGTGAAACAGATTATGGTGGGTGAAGAAGCAGAGGAAATGAGAAGCAGAGCCAAGAAGCATGGGGAAGTGGCAAGAAGGAGTGTGGTGGAAGGTGGATCATCATATAATGATTTGAATGGCTTGATTGCAGAATTGAGGATCCATACCACTGCTTCCAGCTCCTAATTAAGCATAGTAAGTTTTTTTCTTTTTCTTTTTTCTGCCCAAAAATTTAGCAAGAATATTGCTTTTAGAAATAATACTAGTAATAGTTGCCCGCGCTTTGCTGCGGGAGTTAGTATTGTCAATCGATCCGGCCAGTTATAATAATGCATTCTTGCTAGATTGTTTTTGATAAAAAATAAAAATAAAAACTAAAATGTGTTATATAGTTGTGAAAATATTTATTTACATTATTAGGTGTAGTGTGTAATGTGCTCATGTGCTCATGTAGATAAATAACAATTTTGATAGACTCACTCTTATATTTTAATAACAATTGGAATTGTTTGAAATGAAGAAGTTTAGAAGATGAAGAAAAATATAATTAAGGAAGTAACCCAAGGATAGGATCCTTTTTATTTCTTTTTATTTTGTTCAGCTGATATATACTGATATATATGGCAGAACTGTAATTTCAGTCAAAATCTAGGGGCAAAACCTTCACTTCACTGTTACATGAACAGTGATGAATAGGGATAAACAGTGGATCCATCTTTAGTATATGTATCATTTGCGCTTGATCATAGTTATCAACGATAAACCTGTACAAATATATATATATATATATATATATATATGTATATATGATAATTAAGCATAATATCGACTACGTCGCACAGTTACTTTTTAAGATTGAAAAGCTTAAAGTATTACCGATTCAATCAATTCAACATACATCGTCAATAATCGTCTAACTAGAAGGAGTAGAATCAAAAGCAGTTAATGTGCTTTTTTTTTGAGAAAAAGAGAACCCCGAAAATTACAATTTGGTTTTCATTTTCTTCTCAACATTTTGAGCTTCCTAATCAATCTAGAAAAAATCAATATCAGAAAAGGCTTATGATCAGACCATGAAACATTTTGACCTGGGAGCTTTGAAAATCAAAATTTGGTTTTTCAAAACTTCTTAGTCAAACTAGAAAAAGACAATGTGAAAAAGCTTTATAACCGGGCTAGAAAACATTTTGGCCCAAAACGCTGAGAACTAAGGTCATCTCTAATAAGAGGGAGCTATATTGGGGCCAAAATTATAATTTAGTCTCCAGAAATATTATTCTTTATTCATGAGAGGGGCTTTAGCCCTTTCAAGTATTTTTTTATTTTACATTATGTTTATCAATTTTTATGATTTTTATTTTATTTTAATAATATTTTAATTCATACTAAAATTAATTTTTGAGGAAAAAATTAATTTTTAAGGTGTATATTTGGATGAAGATTTTTTTTTGAAATGCATGCAAACCATGGGAGGAAATCTGCTGTCCCGAATCTCCCTGTCCCTATTGTGTCACTTCCCCAATTGTTAACACCTGTCCTCTCTCTTAGCAGAGAGTTAACACGAACTCAAATTTTTTTTTTCTTTTATCCAAATTGGGCGTCCAAATAAAGAACCCCGATTTCAAATTTTGCATGATCATAACATTTCAACATATTGGACCTACAAATTTGCATATATGGTTTGATTGATTACACATGAACTATCACCAAACCATATCCTTTAAATCAGAATGAAAAGGACCCATCTTCAACCAAAATTCCAACACAAAGCACTAAGTTCATCCAATTCCTAATGAGACTTGATTCGAAGAACACACATCTAACTAGATGTTAAAAATCAACAATACCCAAACGATATGCAACAGTTTTCAGGTACCAAATGATCTGAATACCCATAAGCAAAATTGAAGGTCCGCAGAAAGTCCCTCTAGCTTCAAGAAAATCGAAGTGGCTTCAACTAAACCCCAAATCAAGAATTGATAGATACAAAAGACTATATCCTAGAAGTTCTTAGGGCTAGAACTATAACGAGAAATTATTTGAGTAAAAAGGGGAGATGAATAAAAGTGGTTTCTACAGACTGAAGAAGAGACCAACCCGCCAGAGAGAAACAAAATGGAGCAAAGCAGCCAGGAAATCTAAATCACTAATATGTTGGAAATCTGACATGGGTTGATGTCGAGAAAGATGGCGATGAAACTTTGTTTAAATTATCTCGATTTCATGCCTGAAACCTCAATGCCTTATCTTTTCTTTTCTTTTTTGTTTAATCAATGCCTTATCTTTGATACGCTAGAACAAAAGAAAAGTAAGAGTTCTGCACGCAATGTTTACTATTTCATAATCTCTCTCTCTCTCTCAGTCTCTCTCTCTATATATATATATATATATATATATATATATATATATATATTTATATATATTTTTTTTTGACAAGATATAATTTCTCTATAATTGAAAATAATAGTTTGTAACATGTGGCAGTATATTATTCGCGGGACAGAATAGAGACAGGGTTTTTCGGAACAGCAGATTTCCTATGAATTGATGCTACCTATATAGTAGTTTTGAAATAACATGTGAAATGAAATTGAAACATATACATATCAAATCAGCATGTCCTTGCAACCAAAGATTGGACAAAGCAGAGTGAAAGTTTAAAAACTGAGGGCATTTCCACACTTCCAGAGTAGAAATTTGTGTGAGCTGTGGAAGACGCTTCAAAAATTACTAATATACTAAAGGTCGGTTTACTATTCGCACATGTTCATTGGGTGTTGAAAAGGCGGTTTTGCCCTTGCCTTTGCTTTACAATTTCACGCTGCCAACGCCTTCGTTTTTTTGACCTCCACTGACCTTTCCAGAAGTTCCATGACTTCCAGACTTCTACTGACCTTCATCTACAGATAGAGAGGGAGGAACGATCCAGAGAGAGTTCGGTTTACTATTCACACATGTTCATTTTTCACGCACAATCTCAGGTCGCCATTGCTTTTTAACTTCTCGCGTCTTCGTTTCATTGCTGGGCAGAAATAGATGGCTCTAGAACTGATCCAGAGTCAAAAGAATTCAATTTCTGCTGTATCTAATATTTCCCGAAAACTGACCAATTTGCTGTTTTTCTGTTAAGGGAAAGAGATACACTGACTTTGCAATACTGATCGTGAATCTTCAACAGCCCGTCGACAACGCGAACGTGAAGTTTCAATTTCATCCAAGTAATTGATTGTACTCAGGTAAGTTGTTTCAATTT